>NC_048285.1:15199040-15536213 GCF_009762535.1 Notolabrus celidotus
ATGCACACACATGCACACACACTTCGATGATATAGATTAATCCATTTTAGTTTTGCCTAGTATCCCATATTTTCAACTTCCATTGCAATATATTTCTCTATTTCATCTGTTCACAAAATCCATGATCATTTCCCTCACTGCTCCAAGAAAGCTTTAATTGCACCTTCTTCAATTAAACATAAGCCAATATCCCTGCACAAAATCCTCTTTGCTTGGTTTAATACAGGTATCTTAATGCCCGTACAGAGAAGGAGGGGTTGGAAAGAAGAGGATTTTATGAGGCAGAGAAGATCGGGGTTAGTTCTCATAAAAAACTCACAGATTTACTACTGTCTCTTTATCTGTCTCTGTAGAAGTCACTCTCGTTAGCCCTACTTTGTCATTCTTTACGTTTGTTTCTGTCTTTACTTGGTAGTTCTTTCATTCGCCCTTAACTCATTGTCACTTCCTTGTCTATGTTGTTTTTTCTGCTCTCCCAACACAGTATTTGGCACAGGACAACGAACATGAGCTTCATCTACATCATTTGACAGATTCCGGCCAGAAACCAAGGCTCTATACCAGACCCTGTGGGAGTCAAATGAAACAAACAGAAGTAATTAAGTATCAAGTTTATTTATTATATTATATTATTATAGTATATTTATCTAACCTACAGGTGCTCTAAAAAAAACTTAACTTCATAATAAGAATGCTGGGACTGGGAATCGATCAAGCGGCAACCTCTGGGCTTAAATTGTTCAGTTTATCGAGCGTCCACTTGAGGCTGGCTGCAGAAACACCGGAAACCACATATACACCCATTAGAAAAAGACAATTTTTGCAGCAATAATAATTTCTCTATCGGCACACTCTGTACGGGGGATGATTTTTTTTATAATTCTGTATTTTTGAAGATATTAAACTTATGAGTTTTGCCCAAAGAAAGACATGGCTGGCTTGATTGACAGGCGGGCACCTTGTAGCTGTTTCTGAAAAGGCTAAAGGCCAGCCTCTTTACCTCACACTAGCTGGGACGAAGTTAGGTTGTGGCACTCACTGACGATTGGCTTCAAAACAGCGCTTCAGGAACAGATGGGTGAAGTCATAGATACTACAACTACTTTTTATAGAGTCTATGGTATTGATACTATTACCTCTGTATATGGAGCAGCTCTTACCTATTTAGGGATAATAATTAAGACACTGTTCTCTCCTATATTTTGTAATCTGTAAAGATCCCACAGACATTAAGTAAAGATAATAAACAGCTATTATTTATGTGGTTGTGATATTTGTTTTGGTCAACAAGACATTTTTTAAAACTGGTACAAAAACTACAAATCTGTATATAATAGAAAAGTGGAAGGATACATGGTAATTTGCATTAGAGACGTAGAATACAAAACCATTTAAATTCAATGGGATAACAATACTTTTGAAGAAGTTAAGCCAATACTGATACCGAAACCTCTTAAAGAAAAAAATTATTTGAATTAGAAATATTCACTTGAAAGGAAATCACATGATGCAAATAGGACATTATGAAAGGTATTAGCACATTTTATTCAAATTATTTATTAAAAACTACCCAATATGGAGCAAAGCTGCCTTGTTTGAATAAAATCAAAATAAATAAGTCATTAGCACATACAATACAAAAAAACCCAGTAAGTCTTGTACTGAAAATGTTCACTCAGGAGAAGAGATGTAATATAATGACCAAAAGTTGAAAAATAGAAACGTGACTTTTCTACTTTTATGTGTTTTATGATTAGACTAATTTTACAAATGTTTTTTTTTGATGCAGCTCAAGTTCTAATAGCCAATAAAGCCTCTATACTCTTTGTAAAGAAACTATCTTTCAAATAAGTAAAAAAAAATAATTTGAATAAAGTTGTGTGTGTGTTTTCAGCCTCAAGTAACACTCAGGATAAGTCATTTTTGAGGTGTTTAAACAAGTAAGTAGTGTTGAAGCTATGAGCGACTGTCTTTCCAAAATTCATGTATTGAGCAATTATTTTGGACCGTATTTAAAAAAATAGCACTGTTATGTGCGTTTGTTCCACCATATACACAAAGTTTGACTTGGACTGAGGAGTAAGTGCTGTGTGTGTGTGTGTGTGTGTGTGTGTGTGTGTGTGTGTGTGTGTGTGTGTGTGTGTGTGTGTGTGTGAGAGTGTGTGTGTGTGTGTGTGTGTGTGTGTGTGTGTGTGTGTGTGTGTATGTGCGTGCATGCGTGCGTGCGTGCGTGCATGCATGCATGCGTGTTTACGCCGAAGTTAGGGATGCCTGAGCACTAGTTTCTCATGTGTGACTGAAGCGGGCAAGCAAAAAAACACAAGTGTCTCAGCATAGTAATAACAGAAAACCAATGAAGACAGCTGGAATGAGCAGCAGGGATAGACAATTTTGCTTAAGTATTCATATGGTGACAATTTTCTTCTTCTTTTTTTGAGTTATTGATACCAAATGAGTACTTAAAGTTTTGAAGAAGTGACACCACAGCATCAGTATGCTTGTCCATAGTTTGCATGTATCAATGTCTGTTAAGAAAGGGTGTAAAAGTTTATAAAAAAGAACAATAGCTCTGTAACTCAGCTGCTCTACAAGGCTTGAACTAAGGTGACATATCATGCAAAATCGACTTTTTAATGGTTCTCTACCTGAAATATGTGTCCCTGGCATGTCTACAAACCCCCCGAAAATGAAAAAAATCCATTCTGCCCCTGTTTTGATTTCTCCACCTTTCTATAAATGTGTGTGAAACGAGCCATTTCAGACTTCCGTGTTTTTGTTACATCACAACAATATCCGGTCTGTCACGGAGGTCTGAGCTCGGAGCTTGTTCAGCCCATAGACTGTATAAAATAATACTGAACCCTCCCTCCGTTTTTCATTCCCTGCACATATGTGTTGTAACAAGGAGCTTAGGAGGGAGGCATGCTAGTTGTAGGCTGTCTTAATAAACACAGAGGTTGGTTTTACTCCCCACGTCTGCAGATTTGAAGATCTAGTGGAGGATTTTTATTTTTCATGGAAAAGTGCTAGCGCTAGTTAGCATAGCCACATAGCTACATGTTTGTAGCTGTGTACCAAGACACACGTCTACATACTGACAAATAAAACAACAAGAAACACAAAATCTGTGACCAATCGTTCAGGAAGGTCCTGCTGCCTTTCTGTCAGAGGTCCGTTTTACTCCCTACGTCTGCAGATTTGAAGATCTAGTGGATGATTTTTATTTAACATGGATAAGTGCTAGCGCTAGTTAGCATAGCCACATAGCTACATGATTGTAGCTGTGTGCCAAGACACACGTCGACATACTGATAAATAAAACAACAAGAAACACAAAATCTGTGACCAATCCTTCAGAAAGGTCCTGCTGCTGGCGCCTCTCCATCAGGATCAGATTCTGGATCAGATTTAGAGGGTTGAAGTAACGGGGGTCTGTGAGCAGAGTGTATATTCAGCCAACATGTAAACATTAGATCAACGTGCTGGAGAGCCGAGGGGATATCCACTTCCTGAGGGGGCGTGGTCAGAGAGAAAACCGACCGTTCTGAGCAGGGCTGAAGAAGAGGGTTCTTCAGGCATGCCAAAATCTGCTTTCAAAGTGTTTTTTTGAGTATAAACTTTAAAGACATGTTTTGGGGACCTCTTAGACCAATATATTTTGATGAAAAAAGCGTGATATGTCACCTTTAAGTAGCTTCATTGGTTGGTGCCTGCTACCATTTTTTGGCAGTATCAACTGTTGATGGCTGGCTAAGTTTGTATTATTAGCAAATTTTCATGTCTCTGGATTCAGAAAGATGAGGGGCAGACTGCCTAGCCAAATTATTTAGAGAGCTTCTTTAATTACAATTCTAAAATTATAAATCAGCATGAAAATGTGCAGATTATGTCTCATTTCTGAAAGGAACGGAATAAAGGTTTAGTTTAAATATAGTGTTTTATGTCATTCACCCTGCGTAACAGATGATCAAAGGTCTTTTTCCAATCGGCATAACCAATAACACTATGAAAACATGGTTTGCTTATTCAGCAGAGTTGATTAAAATTCATATCTTTGATGGTATTTTGTCAATGAATTAGACTGTGGCATGATGTAAGGGATGTGCAGCCTACACCATGGTTTTTACATTTTGACAAATGAAGTCTGCATTACACAGGCATTAGCATTATGAAGCATGTACAAACACGGAGTAAATATGGCTTATAATGCCCACACACAAACATGCAAGACAACAAATAGCTTTTCATATACGTATGTATACAGACACAAAATACAGCTTAACACCCATGATGCACAGCACCAGTAACAAGATAGTGAGTGACGGGGAACTGCGTGTCCTGCTGAGAGAAATAACGAACAGGTGTCCAAAGCACAGGCCTTCATTAATGTGTGTTTGTTTGAGTGTGTCATCTGGGAGTATGCATTCACTGAGATCGTCTGTCTGCACATTTGCGTCTGTGTATTGGCTTACAAACTCTCCCTGTAAAGTCTGTTCGATTGCAGACTTGTTGTTGACAATGAGAGAGGTGACCTAAACGTCCCATTCATATTCCAAACATCATTAGCATGCAGCCAAAACAAAGGTGAAGAGGCTATAAAGGCTGTCAGGGAGTCTGAATTAACACATGGGGTGACAGAGTCGTCACCTGGCGGAGGAAAGATTGACAGCCTTTGATTGCATTATTATGCATCAATCATGTATTCATCATCATTCACACGTTAGCGTAAGCACAGGGACGTTGGTTCTCACAAACAGTCCTACAAATAAATATAGAATGTGGCGCAAAACACAACTTCTACAGCGCCTGCTTCGACCTCCTCCACTTCTTAACACACTCCCTACTCTGTTGATCAGTTGAGACCTTGTGTCACTGAACTGTTTGTAGACTGGCAAAGCTGGTTAAAATCTAGCTAGTAACCAACACTTTACAAATTATGGTTGGCAGATACCCAGCGACTAAAAAAAACCCAGCAGGGTGTCTGCAAATGTGTTTGCATTCATCTCATGTTTATTTCTCATGGTGACTTTGCTGGTGCACTCAAAAGCCTCAATGAAGTACTTTCTAACATGTGTAGCCAGTCTGTTTATGTACACAGAGGAGTATCATTTATATGAAAGGCATACAAGGTCATCTCTGTCTTTATGATTTGTTCCATCTGTATCTCTATTATAATGAATTTTTAACACACACAGCTCACTAGAGATGGGATCTGTAGGCAGAAAAAAGGACTCGTGGCTGGTTGTAAATTATAAATCAGGGATGTCCAGAGACTGAGGACAGAGGCGAAGGTTTGTGAGGCACCACATTACATTTTGTAATTACCTCTTTTATTATTTATATCAGCTGCAATCAAAGACTGCACACACACACACACACACACACACACACACACACACACACACACACACACACACACATTTGGAGGACATGCAACATGGGGGCTGTTTTGAAGTACTTAGCAAAAGGACAAATTGGGGTGAGGGTAATTTTTTAAAGCATTTCGGAAACACACTCACAGACACGCACTCTGAGGCTCCCCTGGTCTTCAAAGTCTGACGTTGAACTAACGTGACAGAGAAAGTAAATTGAAGCGGACTTAGAAATTATTTTGGAAAAAGTTGGTCCCAGGTCCCATTTAATTACTTTCCCTTTCAATAATCTTGATAACCCATACGAAAATCAAATTACTTTTCCACTTGACTTTGCCGTTTTGGATCTGGGGATTGGGGTCCAGTAGTGAAAATGCATACAGTACATTCATTGCCAACTGAAGCATCTCCCTCAGTCTGGTTTAACTTCTGTACTTTGTTAATCTATTTCTACCCAGGACTCTTTCAAACATTTTAAGTCTGTTTAGGAAAATAAGTGTGTTAAAACCCAATAAATCCAATATCATGACCATTATGCTCCAAGTCACCATGTACTGCGTGCCAGCTCACTACATTAAACCCAAGATTTGACACTAAAAGCACAAAGGGAACACACATTTGTATGCAATTCAGCTGTTAAATTCAGTCATTAAGTTTTATAATACAATTTCAATCAAAGAGTTGCACAACATTAAATGTCTTTTACAACCATGGCAACAGGAGGATTGTGTCCTGACAAAACCCTTTGTCACATGATGAGGTGATGGAAAAAGTTAAATTAGCAGCACTGTGGCAGTGTGTTGGAACACACGTATAGTGTGAACTTTTGATTAAAGGCTTCAAAGTTCAGGTCACTGTGTTTCCTCACAAGGCGCACCGAGAGTATAAGAAATACGGATTTTACTGACACATGCTGAATGAGTCCAGAAAAAGATAGCAGAAGGCAGTTGGGTGTTAAAGAGGTACCGTGGTTGGAGCAGTACAAAGTTTTGACAGGTAAAGCACTTAAGCAATGATAAAACAAACCCTCCCTGGGCTTAAAGTCCCTATAAGGATCAAAATGATAAAGTAATCTTGTGAACTGCATGAACTGCAAATTTCATTCAGGTATCTTCACAAACTCAAAGTATCTACTATGACACATCAGTGTAAACCACCTTTACCTGACCCAGTTATGGAATCAGAGAGTTGATTAAAAAAAGAACATTCACCAGTCTCACTCATTATAACAGGCATGGGGAAGGTAACAACTTTGAAATAGACCAATAAATGAAGGAATGGATACCCAACATGATGGCATCCATTTATTTTTTGACTGCTGCTCTGCTACTTCGGCTGGAAGTTTTGGCTACACCCATCTTGTTTTTGGTGCCACACATAACCACATATGGATGATTAGTGGCATTTGGGGGAACCACAGGTTAAATGTTTTCAAAGTTATACAGTACAGTACATTGTCTACTGTCCATACCTATATCCAGGCTTAATAAATTGGTATTTCAATAAATCGGTGATAAGCTCAGCTTAAAAAAGGAAATAATATTTATTCCCTAACCCACAAATTTGGTTTTGTTACTACCAGAGTTGAATCACTTTGATTTGAAGGATGCAATCTTTATGCAAGGGATAATGTATGGTTAACAGGTAGCTATGGGAAATAGACTCCTGATTCTTATCTGTATTTTGTGGTCGATCTAACATCAAACTGTCCTCATTCAGCTCTCCTCTTGTGAGCTTTGCAGTTGACACACCTTTAAAAATAAACAAGGCAAATGTCACAATGTTTAACACTACCGCTATCATCATCACCGCTAATGTTTCAAGTTTCTTTGTAACAATCGGTAACCTAAAATGTCACTCACCTGCTCTGCTGCTGTAGGTAATATTGTTGGACAAGACCCAATATGAAAACATCTATGTTGTTTTGCTTGCCCATTTAGCATGCTAACTGGAAATAGCGTTTTATCCACATTGTTTACCAATATGATGCAAACTGAAACTAACAGTTTTACCTCATCTTACGGTCAAGAAGCAGACGCAAAATGTGTTGGAACTATTTACAGCAGATTGATTTGACATGATGTGTGACCAGTTTGCCTCTGACTTTGCTCATGTTAGAGAAAGTTAATTACCGCTGTCAAGGGGTTGTCAATGGGTTTAGACCATTCAGAATCAAGCATCTTAAACAGCCAGAAGATCAGTAAGAAAGCTGGTTAATACGTTTATTTTATGGTTCAATAATAATGTTTGTTTAACGTTAGCGAAACAATCATGCGACTACTGTCTAAGTGACTTATATGCCTAGATTTAATAAAGTTTATCCTGAAGAAAATGCTCTTACTACTGTCTGAGGACAATCCGGCAATTTTCCGAACGAATTCCAGTAAAACTCCTCGTTTTGACATCTTGTGTGGTTATGTGTGACTTGGATAGGTCCACATTCCATCCCTCAGCCTGATACACGTTCCGCCCACTCGTAGGTTCACGTTCCACCCCTCTCTAAAGCTTGTTGGATGTAGCTGACCAGGCTCTGTTGAACAGTGTTCATTTTTGTTTAAGGCTAGCAGCTTGAGATGACATTAGCTGAACTAATTGTCAGCAGTGAAGTTGCATCAAAGATACAAAATATTGGGGTATACAACATTGCAGTCTCTCTACATCTTTTTAAAGCTTTCTTTCCCTTTTTCAAGTCAACATGAGTCCAACAATCAGCTGGCAATGCTTAATCCTCAGACTCTATTCCAGAACACTTTCTTGTGAATTAAACTGTTAGTCTTTGTAAACAGTGTGGAGATACAGTATATGTTTGCCATTTTAGTTTGTGTGCAAGTGCCACCATTATCCCATTCAAACATGAAAATAACAGCTAGGGGCAGTAAAAATACATTGACTTGTAAATAAACATATTTGTCTTCTGGCTGCTTTGATCCACCCTTTTAAGACATTTAAATTCAAGAGGGGAGATAAGGAATACATGAGGGTGAAAGGGGGGAGAAAATAGGGGATAGTGTTGGTTTTGCTGATGCAGGTAACATAAAGTCACTGATAGAAATCGGTTAGGAAGTTTGTGCACTGTAATGGAAGACGGAACTGGTAACAGAGTGTACATAATGAAGAAAAATGCTCCTTTTTTTCACATACTTCAATGAGCTTGGATTGGTAGATTTTCAACCTCTTTGGGTTAAGCACTGAAGTGATATGGTAGAGTATCTGGGATCACCTATGAGTGCCACTGAAGCATAGAGGCATGTCTGTTAGTATGAATGCTGCCTCCATATGTGGTACAAATTGGCACAAACACACCCATTAAAAGGCACCATCTTTATCCTAGAGACTTTCCTCAGTAACAGCCACATGTACTACATACTTTAAAGGCACCCTTCTGCTGACAACAGTGTAAAAAAAAAAAAAAGTCAGATGCTCATTTTCAGTTCATCCTTTTCATCCTGTCACTCTACATGTACACCCAGTCAAAACATAGGGTTTTGTGAGCCCGTAATTTGTGGCAGATAACAGCCAGTGGCGCAGGCAGGTGGCTATTAGTCTTGATAAATTATGAATCAGCTTTATCACGCTGTCTGTCTGTCTGTCTACTGCTGGAAATAAATTAGCTTTGGGTGGTGGTACATTTGGACTGCACACATTTTTGAACATAATGAGGTTTTTAAATGAGTGAAGGTAGAAGTATGTGCATGCTGGTGTGCATCTGTCTCTTAGATTGTGTGAGTGTGTGTGTTTGAAAGGCTATCTTTATTAGTGGTGTGGCTACCTGTGTAATAAAGCTTAACTTCAAGTCGCAGCTCACACATTAGTGTGTGTGTGTTTTTGCTCTTGTAAGGTGGAGGAAGTGATGTTGACAATAACTAGGCCGTAATGGCTCTTTCCTTGTGGGGCTATTCTGATTGTGTGTGATAAAGACAAATGAGCTGACAGCAAAGAGCTTTGCTCAAACCACCAGACAATATACACGTCTCCATCCACTTCTTCACTCATGCACACACGCACACGCACACACACACACACACACACACACACACCACACACACACAAAAAACACACACAAGCATTAACGGCACGTTTGACTTGTGCTAACCAGAGTCCATGGGAAAAGACCAAGGTAGGCTCGTATTAAAGTCCAATTAGAAGAGACAGTTAAAAGTGTTAAAGGATAATTACAGCTATGCTGAATGTTCAGCCTGTTTCCCGCCGAGGCCTGCCTCCTTTTCTCTCTCCCTCAGCACAACCATTCACTTTCATTTCCAGCTACAATCAAAACTGAAACAATACTTCGGAGATGGCCTCCCAAGTGTGTTGACGTCATCCGTCAAAAAATGTTTGTGCCTACAAAGCTTTCTGTCAGAGCGCTCTAATTAAAGCATGAAATCCATTTTGTTGTGAATGAATGAGTATCTGCTTGAACTAAATCAGCTTATTTTATAATTGATGCTCACATTTAGAGAAACTTAATTGAGAAAACATGGCAGGAAAAGGGAACACAAACTTCATTATGCAAAAGCGAACATTAAGACAACAAAGTTGGTAGACATTGATTTATCACAGGGACTGAGTCACATTTAAAAGTAAGAAATTCTGAGAAAAGAAATGAAGACGCTTTCTTGCCAATAGTAGGAATTGATTGAGACACTCATGTTGAAACTATATCAAAAACAGAAAAAACTTAAGAAAATCAAACCTGTAAAAGTTTCAAACTCAGGCAGCTCAAACTTTAATGGGAGTATTTGCACTCTTCGTGTAGTCTTAATATACTTCATTTGTGTATCTCTTTCTTTTTTTCCTTTCAATGACAAATTAAGGTTTTTATTCTTTCCTCTCTTCATTTAGTTCACTCTGTGACTTTACTGACCTCTTCTTCTGACCTGAATTCAGAATCCTATGGCTTTCTCTGGTGGTTTAACCATAAATATAGGATACTGCTTGCATTTTATTAAAACAGGTACTCAAAAGGTATTAACAGTTCATCAAAAGTATGGAAAATAGGAATTAAAAGTAGGACATGACAAATTAATTCAGGATATCATCAGGGAAAGAGGGCAGCCATTCAGTTTGAAAAAATGGTAGGTTTTTAGACAGGCACCAGTAGGGATGGGTACCGAATTCGGTACTTTTATAGGTACCGACCGAATTCCTTCGGTACTACCGAGTACTGATTCACATAAAATCAAACGGTACCATGTTTCGGTACCTGAACGCATCCCTGTGACTGTGAGGGAGTGGAAGAGGAGGCGAGTTTCCATACTTTCCCCCTGTAATAAAGTCAGAGACTGACCGGGTGGACGTCTCTGCTCTCTGCTCTCTGCATCTGCACGGGAACGCGCCAAACAAAGCCAGCAGCTGATGGGCGCGCGCACTCACCGCGAGGCAGAACTTCAGGATTAAGTTTATTTTATACAGTCTATGGTTGAGACGGACCCTCTCGCTCCGACTACCTGCCCTGTTTATAACTGTTCCTGTGTGCGTGAATACCCAACAAGTAAGTTATGTGTTCTGTTATTATAAAGAGATGGAGAACCGACTCTTTCCCGTCCACAGGCATTCACGTGTGTTCATTGATAAACTCACGAAAGAGTAATTAGACGCCACAAGCACGTGTCAGCTAATAAATCTAATCACCTATATAATCTTGTTTTTGTTCATTTCATGTTAAATTAAATTAATATGTTAAATTAAACAGATTTGAGATTTTTTTATTTTTAATTAAATGAAGTTAAGGTGTTAACTTAGATTCGGGAGCAGGACCACGCCTAAACCACACCCTCAATCACCTGACAAGCCTTCTTAAACGTAGCCAGCCTACTCCAACTGCTTGTCCGTGATTCTTCAACCCACCCTCCCTCATCTTACTCTACTGCACTTAACCTATTTCCTTGTCCTCTCCTACTCAACTCGTGCTCGCTCCTTCTATGCCCTGTCTACTTCCAGGTACAACCTGGCTCAAGATCAGCTCCGGCAGGATAACGCTGAGACGGAACCCCCATCCTGAGTCTCCTTCTGCTGGGCACACCACGCACAACTAATTCATTAAATGTTCAACTTATATCCTTGTGTGGCGTGGTCCTTGCAAGTGAACATTTATTACCACATAAACACACAGAAGTACCGAAAATTGGTACCGTTGAGTACCGGTACCGATTCCCAGGTACCGGGTATCGGTACCGTATCGGTTCAAATGTGAAAGGTACCCATCCCTAGGCACCAGTCAGGCCACCTAAAGACTGCTAAGAAATGTGGTAGATTTGGCAGGAAAATATGTCTTTCCAAAGGTGATTGTTTAGAATTGACAGTGCCCAGAGGACAAATGGAAAAAGAAAATGAAAGAGTGAAAGGTAATAGGCTGGATAAGTTGATTTGGCAGCAGAAGATAAACAGCAAAAATCGAAAGTTAAGGTGTGTCCAGTAAGAGTGGGTTCACTGATGTAACTAAAGGCTGTGTGGAGGCTGCAATGCACTGGGACCCATGCTTTTGCGGAGGCCCACAATGATAGTTGACTTCTGTCATCACAATGATAAGGTCAAGTGTGAGACTGGTAGTAGTAGTGCAGCATTGTGTCTTCTCAATGAGACATCCTTGGAAATGTTAATGTGTACATCCAAAAAGCATCTCATGTTAACTTATGTGCTTCTAATTTTTTCACCAAGCACATATGGAGAGAGAAGATGAAGAAAACAATGAGACGAGTTAACTTTATGATTTCGAAAAGTAGAACAGACAACAGGATGAGTGTTAAGCTCAGACTGGTAGAAAGATATAGAAGAAGCAGCATGGGGCAGGACAGACTAAGCGGATTGGCAATACTGTCAACAGAGAACAGCAGAGCCTGAAATTTGGACTTAAACAGTATTGTCACAGACATCACTGAGTGCAAGGCCCACACGATGCTCTTGTAATTGGTGAGTACTGGTTTCTCTTTGTTATAGAGTGGGATGGAGTCTAAATTTGCGGTAGTATAACAGTTAAGTTGTATGTTGATAAATGTCTGATAAAATTTGGCCGCATTGTTGATAGTTTTGTGTGTTCCCGAATCTGTATCAGCTGCTGTCATCTATACTATGGGCCTATTAAAGTGCCTGTGCTTTTGTTTTGGCTGTATGTTTTATGCTTGTCAATACACAGTGTATGCTACATCTCCTTGTTCAGATGTCTTGTTTGAGACAGGCTGGTAGATAAAGGCGTTTTTCAACGACCGGAGGAACTTTACCCCGGAACTATGTGAGTTTCAACCGGTGGACCCAGTCACAAAATTTAGTTCAGGGGTAGATCATCTCCCCCCTAAAAAGCCCCTGCTAGTGGGTTAGTACTTTTCAAAGGTCCTGGGACTTTCGTGGGGCAGGGCCTGCAATGCTGAAAGTGTCTGATTGGTAGATTAACTGCAGTGTTTTTATTCTGCCCGCCGTCAATAATAATATCACACACATGTAATTCACTTGATTTCTCATAGGGCCCTCTACAGATTCCTCTCTTTGTTTTCTCTTTTGTTTTCCTTTTGCAAGTGTGGGTAAGATGGGGGGGTGAAAGCTAGCATGGAGGGTGGGGGTGGAGGGGAGGGGTGGGTCCAGGACGCTGGAGCTAACAGATGACACTCCCTGAGGTGTTGTGGTCCTAAGATGCATTCACCTATGAAGGGAGATGACCACTTCATAACCCCAGTGTTTCAATCTGTCTTCATCCAATTACAGCAACATTAGCGAAATGACAATCTATCTATCTATCTATCTATCTATCTATCTATCTATCTATCTGGCCTTCAGTCCATCTGTTATTCTGTTTATTTTCTATTACAGGGTTGGGGAGATGTATTGGTATCAAATGGCATCAAATGACAATTCTACAGCTCAATAGCAAGTGCTATCCTCCGGCTAAATTGATATCATCACAAGGGGGGAAATTGCAATGGGAAGGTAGATACGGGCTCACAAATCGGCCCACACGCATACACATGCACACACATATACACACACGGATTGAAGTGATTGCTCACTCCGCTCAACCCTGACCTCCGCTGTAATATCAGGTCCTCCTGCCACCCACTTTCTCACCATGGAGACGTCAATCACAGGGTTGTGTGGCGAGAAGGTTAGCGGCTGTCTGTCAGTTCCATAGCTCTGACTACCCACAGGCACCTGGCATGTACTCACACACACACACACACACACACACACACACACACACACACACACACACATACAGAGTCACACGCACTTCCCCAAACATATATTCTGTGTCTGCTGTGTGAGTCTGGAGTCCTGTAAAGGTCTTCTGTCAGAAACTATTAGGCTTGTGGAACTTCCTGCCACACCCTGGGCAAATCCATACACATATACATACTGCTCAGGGCGTTAGGGAAATATACCTCTTAAAAACAACAGAAATGTGTTATTCTTACTTGTTTTCCATTTCATTTGGAGGATGCATGACTCTTGGTCCTAATTGATGCTACTTTATTTAAACTACAATTAGTAGCACCCAAACTAGGAAATATTTGTGACTGTTTTATGCTTTCACCCAGTGTCCTGGTTAAGATGGGCACTAACATGAGGACTAATGACCTCCAAACCATATGCAAGACCCACACTTAGCACACAACTGAACACCCACACATGCAATTAGGCACAGAAATCTCATCATTAACAGTCAACTTAGCATATTTTTTCAACATTCTTGTCCCACCCACTTATATTTGAATGGAGGCTAACCATTGTCCCTGCCTCACCCTGTTCTCTCCATCTACCGAGAGAGTAATGGTCTTGTTATTGCCGCATCTTCATATCCTCTCATTTACCACTAACAATCTTCTCTGTAGCTTGCACAGGATAGCACTAAAATGGAAGAGCTTGCCAGGGGCTGCATGGCTCTTGCAATTAACCTCCAGAACTGCAAAGTAAGGGAAATTAGACTTGACTTCAGCTTTAATTACAAAACAGCAGGGAAGTGCTGCACGAACACGTGCTGATAATACACAAATACAACACATACAAATATGAATGCCAAAAAAATAGATATTAATAGTCTCTTAATACTCTTTACATACACATAAAGAGGCAAACCTGCACAGAATTGAAAAATGATACACTGCCCGCTTTATACATATTGGTGCTGTGTGTATATTTCATGTTGGATTAAGATTTGGCTAACAGTATATCAGCATCTTCCAAGGCTCTGCAAAGCATAAATATTAATAAATATAAACCCACTGTCTTCTCGTTGCTCTTTTTGCATTATGAATGACATCACATAAAATTAGGTTTCATGGTAATGATAAGAGCACAGTAGGGCTGGTTTGACGAGTTATGCATGAAAGGACTTCTTTCCACCAACCCCAATTAAAGTTTCAATGAAGCTCGTCTGCTTAAAGATATTTTGATGCGTGCCTTTATGAGACCTTTTCTTGGGCTTTCCGAACTTTGAATTCCAAAATTTAGAATCAATTTGAATAGAGCTGCTCATTGCCTGTGCAGAGTCACTTGTGCCTGAGGACATCACTCAGTGATTTCGGTACACAGTTAAGTGTGTTGATGTTGTATTTGCTCAGTTAGGTTTGTTTGTTTTAATCAGTCTATGAATTGGCACTTACATTGTCCTTGTGTTACATTACTTATGTACTTGTATAGACATATCCGGTGACCAGTATGTGTGTTCCACCCATAAACTGTTTAATAAAAGGATGTAGTATACGTGATGTCACCCATCTGTTCCTGAGTGCTGTTTTGAAGTCAATTGTCAGCAGGTGTCATACTGGAAATGCTGAACACAATCAAACTTTGTCCGATCTAGTGAGAGGTAAAGAGGCAGGCTTTAAACCTCTTGGCTAACAGCTAAAGGATGCCCACTCGTCAATCAAGTTAGCCATGTCCTTATTTGGGCAAAACTCATAACTGTAATATCTTTGAAAATACAGAGTTATAAAAAATTCACCCACAACACAGTGTGTGCCAATCCAGAAATTAGCTACTCAAGACCTTACCTGTTTTTTTTTAACCAGGCTCTAAACATGTTTATTTATGCTGCAAATATTGTCTTTTTTGAATGGGTGTGTATGTGGTTTCCGGTGTTTCTGCAGCCAGCCTCAAGCAAAGAATTTATATAAACGTCCACTTTCAATTAAGTTAGTCCTGACTTTTACAGAGTCCGACAACCCTACTGACTCATCCTGATGTTCTTTACATGGCTGTGTAAAGTGAATTTACAAAAGTAAACCTATGGAAAATATTTCATTACTTGAAACAGCTTGCATCTGAGAATGTTGAGGCAAGAAAACAAGTTAGTAATGGAAGCTTTTCACATTTATTCAATGCCCAGATTTCTGTGTAGAAATGTTGAGGATATGGGAGATAAGAAAAGGTTGCTTTTTGTACTAAACGGAAGAAACATCTGAGAGAGCATTCAGACCATCACATCTTTGACATCAGGACAAATAAAACTCTGTCATTTGATAACAAAACTTTTATGTTAATGCAGCCTCATTGGTCCACCTACTTTTTGGGGAACAGTAAACCTGAAAATTGTAGGTTGTTTGCCAAAAATGGACTCTAACATAATCCAGCAAGGCACTACTTTTCCAGCTTGTCTTGCAAGCATTGCAGCTGAGGTTAAATCAAATCTCTCTGTGATATCTCTTCAGTATTTTAGTATTAGTATTTGGGTGAGCAATGAGCCTTTAAAATGAATACAATCTATAGTAAAAATTGCTTCCAGGGACACCAACCCTTACCTGTTTCTTTCGCTCAGTGCCCCATGGTGTATGTTGTTGTCTAAAGCTGTCTTTACTTAAGTTGGTTTGTATTTTCTCTTGTCGGACGTAAATAAAACAGTTTCCTTGCACAGTATGTGGGACAAGATCCATCAAAGTCCAACGGCCCTCTCATCTACAGTTCAACTGAGGCAATTCTGTGAGTGACTCTTTGACCTGCTATTAGTTGACCTTCATTTAACAGAAGCTATTTTGTGTCTGATAGCAACACAGTTCAGTTCTCTGTGGGTCAGTGCACAGTCAATGCTCAGCATTATTACAACAGTGAAATATTATGGTGAGCGTAATTGCTGCTCTGACCAGAGTCTGTTATAACTTACTATGTGTGTTCGAATCTGTGTTTTATGAGCTGAGGCCTCTATTCTGCTGTTACTATGAGACAGGACTGACTGTTTAAATATCAGTTTCACTCTGAATGACGTTAAATAAATGATTTAAATCAAAATAAAAAAGTAAAAATCTACATGTATTCAGTAAACACACAGGTACGTATGTGCATTGAGGCAGACACACACACATGCATAAAGAAGGAAGCCAGGGACAGTGCGAAGATTTCATGACTTTTTCTCCTGTCTCTGTACACACGTTTTTGTGTTTGGGTGTGTGTATGTGGGGGTTTGAAATGCACGAGTTTTTTCCGGGCTATAAATACATTTCTAACAACAGGAAATCCTACACTCCAATCACCTACTTGGACCCATGCTGGGAATACAACTCATGACTCATAGGACATTCAGTTATAGCATTTCTCTCTTACCTACATCCATGTCCCTTTTATAGATAGATCCTAGTATGAAGGCACAAATGACACCCGTCTCCATGTATCTAGGTTTTAACAGATTTCAGGGTTTGAGTTATGTGAAGTATGAGATCTGGAACCCAACCAAAATGTAAACTCCTTGCTGTATGTTTCAGAGACACACGCACACACAACCCAGCCCTCACATTCAGAGCTCCAATCCAGACGAAATTCTATACCCTGGTAAAGCATTAAAGTTATCCTCCTTTGATCATGGAGACAAAAGGGACCACTGTTTTCAGCAGGCTCTGGTTGCAGTCCTGGAACCCATGAGTCTTAAGACTGATTCCCTTTCTTTGTACAGGATCGGACAAATGGGAGAGGGTATTTCGAATTTGATATTAAAGTAATGGTTGTTGAGGGTGCAGATTTAGCCTACTGGTTACATTGCACCCATATAGCGAGAGGCTAAGGCTTGATTCTAGCCTGCGGCCCATTTCCCCCATATCATTCCCCAACTCTCTCCCAGCTTCCTGGTCTCTCCACTGTCCTGTAATCTCTGAATACAGGTATGACTTTACACTACGCCATGGACATTTTGACTCCTCTTTATAGGAGCCAAGCTTCCATTGGCTCTTCTGTAACTTGAACCCTGCTGAGTATACAGTCTCCGAATATGCACACTGTAGTTAAAGGGATATGATCATTATTACTCTTTAAGTGGGGTTGTGTGAGGAACTTGCCAATACTGTGTATTACACAGGGGATCCTGATCAGCCTGGCCCCTTAGAGCAACCTCTGAACGAGCGCAGACACCAGGCTGAAAACTGCTAAAGACAGGGTAATTTTGCTATGTATTTTAACTTTAAAAGAGTCCAAACTAAACACCAATGTCGATGTAAATGACATATATTTATACTTTTTTTTGAGTGTGTTACTTCGCCATCAGAAAGCCACTCTACTTTAGCGCTATTTCCTGAATGCAATACAACACACGTTTTCCTCCATCAGATGAACACTGATCAGCTGTTCTATGATGTACAAGTTAACTTGAATTTCACCTCTTACACTGATAGTTGTACTGTAAATTTTGGTATTAGTTCAGGATCATTTAAGCAACAGATACTGAACATTATCTTTCTGACAGTGATGGCTACAGAGTTTGTTATTTGTTATTGGACAGGGCAGCTGAAGAGAGGCAGCAAATGTGGGGAGTAGAGCAAGGGAAGGGAAGGGAAGCATAGGGTCATGGTTGAAAGTGGAAAAACCGACTAATGCAATAAGGAATCTTGCCTCTGTATGTGGGGCCTGCACTGTAACCACTGAACTCGCATCCCTTTATTCGGCTCTTTTGGTTTCCTGATTTAATTCATCTCTGGACTGCAGCTGTATGTGAGCCTCTGGTATCCTCTCATTTAGACTCTTTGGGTTCATAGGCATCAGCTCACAGTTTTACACACTTGCACCACCAGGTAACTTGGGATCTCTCCTGCTCCCCAGTTACCAATGTTTCTCCCCTCTCTCTCTTTATCTCCTTCAGTCTGTTGAGTCACATTCTTCCTCTGTGAACTCTGATTGATATCCTCAGTAAATGGCATGTCATGGTTGCTGTCAAACACTTAATTCTCTTAAGAGAGGCTTAATTTTTTTGTCAATTATTTTAACAAGAACCAACTGAAACAAATCATGCAAAATTCACCAGAAGCATTACAGGATATGAGCCAAATATGAAATAATAAATAGGAGGGAAATTAAATGATTTCAGCCCTGACAAGGACACAAACTCTGTGTGAAGCGTGGAGTGTTTGAGAGAGCGAAAGAGAGATGGGAGACATGTTGGATCAGGAGGAGGTGGCATCTGTTAAAATAGTAGGGGGTCTGGGCCACACACGCATTCAGACACCAACTCACAGGTAGGTGAGGGAAAGTGAAACCCTCTCAAGCACAAAGGTGAACAATCATGCAGGAACATGACGGCTGATTGCTTTTAAAGTAGATGAAGTCATAAAGGGAGAATAACAATGACAGGGCTGCATGTATGCTAACACAAAGACATTGTTGAAACACATACTTGCCTTTATATTTTCAAACCTGCAAAAACTGCCTTCCCTCTGGGGCCACTTTAACCTTCATCCTCAACCTCCTGGGTCAAGTTGGCATTTTCGCAATAAAAGCAGAGAGCATCATCATCACCGGAGATGGAGAGAGACAGCTTATGGCTGTCAGGAACAAGCCCAGAGTGGGTTGGTGGAATGAAAACATAATAAATGTGGACTGACAGTTTACATTGCTGCAGCGTTCTGTATTATTAAAGCACAATCAAGCAACCAGGCATGTTTTTATTCCACTGGCCTGGGCACTCTAATTTAGTTCATGTGTATATGGATGCAATAACTGTCTCTGCAAGGGTGGGAACGGAAAATAATAGAATACTAGACATAAACAATCTAAATGCATCAACATGGCATTTCAATCTTTTGGATGACAGTGTTTGCATGCTTTGTTTTTACTTTCTATATTTCATTTACATTCTTCCCTTGATGTGATCCTTCTTGGTATTCTTGGATTTTTCTTCTTCAGGGAGACTCAGTGTCCGTACGTGACTTATTATCCACTGGCATATTATTACGGAACCAGGCACCATTCGTCTGATGATTGAGGACCTTTTCTGCATGTCATCCCTTCTCTCTTTACTCCCCTGTTCCTGGTCTGTTAAATCCCTGTTATCAAAACTAAAGCATAATAGCCCCTAACACAGTTATTGAAATATAGATATAGAGGGAGAAGTTCATCAAGGACAGGTTTAGTGCTGGTAAGTGAAGGTTGAAACGCTGTTATGTGCAATTCTGTGTGTCAAATAAATGTAATATATCTTTTTTCTTCATACTTAGGGATTTAAATGTACAAAAGTGGTTGCAGGTGCAGGCACAGGCATGAAGATACGCAGGAGAGTGGTGTGTTTTTTGTAAAGGAAAAGCCTCTCATTTGATTTTGCTCGGGTTTTTCATTTTATGCTCACTCATTCGTTCTCCAGTGAAAAGTTAGGTTATGAGGAAAGATCCGTTTTTTAATCTTATAACATTTCCTTTCTTTGCAGTAGTTGGATTTTCAACCTTTTTATCAAGGATGGAGGCCAAAATTAGATCTCCAGATACATTTGGTTAACATTAACAGGCATAAAATGTGCTTGTTAGAATGTGAAAACACCTGCTGCACCTGAAAGGGTCTCCACCATCCAAGTCCAGTATAAGATTTAATCCAAACACATCCATAAAGATCCATAGATTATTTCAAATATACAAAGGCTGTATGCCCCTGCTTAAGTTTTCGAGGGTCCATCCTAAAATATTACAGCAGGTTTCAGATCCTTCTATCTCAGGTAAAGCACCTCAGCATGGATTCTCCTAGAACTCTGGCTGTTTTAGCGGTCCATATCATTTGATTCCCAAATGGCTTTTCTACGATTTTGGCTTTTTGATGATGATCCATGTGTTGCGAAGTTTTTTGAGCTCTGATTAATGAAGATAAGAGCTTGCTTATACGGTTCATATACAAAAGCCAGCTCTAATGGGGTGTTCACACCAAATGCGAATAAAATCATGTGTGCGAATGAATTGCAAGTCAATGTAGAGACGTGAATAATCAGAATCAGAATCAGAAATACTTGATTTGTCCCGGGGGAATTTCAGTCATTAAAGTTGCTCCTATACACAATAAGTAAGAATATCAAATAATATTAATAGAAGAAGTAATTCATAAGATATAAATACAAATACAATGAAAATAACAATAATTAAATACTAATACTAATAGTAACAGTAACAGGAAGAAGAAGAAGAAGAAGAAGAAGAAGAAGAAGAAGAAGAAGAAGAAGAAGAAGAAGAAGAAGAAGAAGAAGAAGAAGAAGAAGAATAGATGAGTGAATCCACCCCACCGCGATAGCCAATCAGCGTGCAGATCACCCGGTAACGTGTGGTGTGATGTATGGACCAGCGATGATTCATTCTTGTGGAATATATGGGACCCTTTAATTCTATCTCTGTGTCGCTTCCCTAAACTTTGTGACACTACCTACTTTTTAAGGGATCAGGAATAAACAGGAGCTCACTGTGAGGACAGAGAGGGAGGAGGTCGGTAAGTTGTGAACACTTTTATAAGTCACTTTATCCCAGCTATTGGTTGTACAAGGAAGTTAGCACTGCCCCTTAAGCATAACTTGCTCCACCATTCAATGTAGTTGAGCTCAACATTGTTAGATGACAACAGACTGGAGTGGCGATTGAAGGGGCCCCTCCCTCACAAAAATAAATGTCTTGGGTACACGCGATTTTTAGAAAAGAGAAAACTGTATTTGATGGAATGTAAAGTTTCTGTACATATTTTTTTAAATGAACATCCATGCTAAAAGTTTAAAAAAGTAAAGCAGATAATTAACAGATCAACGTACCTTTGCACATCTCTAAGAATAGCATGGCATCTCTTATCAACGAAAGAAGTCAGCACCTCAAACTTATTTGGGATTCCACCTCAAATACACAGGCTAACCTGACAGATCTCAGAATATATTACCCATGTTAGAGGAAATTAATGATCACACTCCTGATAGGGTAACTAGAGCCTGTGATGGAGCACATTTCTACAGTCTCCCACTCACTCCTGGGTGTGTGAAAACAGGTTTGTGTGTTCGTAGCAGACTACATTTGCATGTTATTAATGCCTGCAAAATATGGATGGGTCCATGCGGGGTTGTGTGTCTGAGAACGGCTGTGTTTGTGAATGTGTCATAGCCTCTTCCACTCATTATAGCCGGACATATCCACGTGTGGCATTTACCTCTGACCTCTGCTCTGCGGCAGGCACAATTACTGAAAGGCCAGACTCTTCAGTGAATGTCCATCACATCCACTCTCTCTCTCTTTCTCTCCTCTGCTCTCTCTTTCTTAACACTTCTTTTTCTCCACTTCAGTCTGACCAATGGCACTGATCTGAGGTGAAAAAGAAAAAAAAATCAATTTGATATGCGGTTTAAAAAGGTGAGGCTTTGTCTTTTCATGGCTGAACTCTCCTTTGAAAGTTTTTCTCTTCTCATCAATGAATTACTTCTTTTTGTCTTTTCATTCCTGTTTTTTCTGATATGTTTTCTCTGTTTTTTAAAACACAGATTAAATATCTTTCCCTAAATAAAGCAAACAAGATGTAGTGTGTGTGATTAAGCAAAAGAACAAGGGAATGAAAAAGGAAAGATAAAGACAGGGTAGGAAGGGAAGCCTGATTGGGGGCAGTCACAGGCCAGCTTCCTGTCCTTCTCAGTCCCTTCTCTCCCCCCTAAACCCCCCTTTACTTCCTCCAACTGCAGGTAACAGCTCTCTTGCCAGAGAGGAGAGGATGAAGAGATTAAGAGAAAATTACACTGAGTCCTTCTCTCTGACAAGACAAGAGAAGTGGCGAGTCTGAAACTTCAAACAACTTTTGAAAAGACGAGGTCAGGTGACAGGGAAGAACTGGACAGGAGAAGGAAAAACAGACGCAGAGGGAAAGGCAGAAAAAGCCATCTTGGATTTGAGGTCATGATAGATGAAGGGATGGAGACTGAGAAAGAAGTGAATTAGAGAAAAAGCAGAATCTCTCTGTCCCTGGATAAAGTGAAGGTTGTCTTGGTGGCAATAAGCATTGTCAGAGAGGTTAAGGCCATTAGACTGACACCACTGCATGATGAAATTTCCCAACTTCTTCAGCAAAAGGAACATTTAGCTATTTAGTATCAACACTTGCTATAAACAGCATTATATAACATTTATTTTTGATGTTCATTTGATAAGAGTAGTAACCTTGAGAGGGGATTTTTTATGTAACCTAAATGTGCCTTGCTTGTCTCAGTTAATGAAATTCTGCTGCATTTAGATTAGAAATAACAGATCTAAACATGTTCGCGAGCTTTGGATTTGGCAACTACTAATGAAAAGGAAACAGTGTGTCTCCATAATGTGAAAAAAGGGGTAGATTGATGGACACATTGAAGATATAAAGCTAATTGGGATCTTGAGTATTTTTACCAACTCAGCATAGGGCTGATGAAGAAACAGCTTCTGAAAAGTTGTTCTGCATGACTTGGAAAACTGTTCATGTTTTTCTCTCTATAGGCCCAGCTAACTCTTGGTTCCCATCAGTTGTTTTTATCGACCCCTTTACGGCCTACGTCATCAAAGAGGTGTGTGCGCATTTTGGCAACGTAAGTAGCGTTTAGCTCCAATCATTCAGACGAGTTAGCAAGCTTTAAACACTGAATTAAAACTGCTGTCAGCATCACAGTGGTTGGTTGTTCTGTGGTTAGTTGTCAGAATTGATACTCCACCACGGACTCAAGCTCTCCAGAAATCAGACAGGATAACGACCGTTTCCGAGCAACCAGTGTTTTAGTGTTAAGAGTAACCATGCTAACTGTCAGTGATTGCCGTGATTACAACAGCTGTTGAAACATGAAAAGAGTCCTTGTGAATGCATCCTAGTTTATTTTGTATTGTATTATAAAAATAAACTCATCAGATGTGTGTTTAATAAACTAAAAGCATTTGTGAGAGGTGCACTCGGCTGACAGTCACCGGTTCACAGTCGTGATGGTCGGTCGCGAACGATCCGGCTCTAAGAGTCGGCTCTTTGAAGTGAACGACGGGGTTTAATTTTTTTTCTCGTCTTTTTCTGTTAAAGCCTCCCGTGATTGATCAAGACATGATGGCGTCTTGACCAATCACGTGTCTACATTGAGCAGAACGGGGAGGGGAGGGGTTCCAGACACACAGCACAGTGAGCACACCAACAGGAGGGAGACTAGAGGGAGAACATGCGCGAAATACAGAGAACGCACTGGAAAGGTGAGAAAACGAGTGACTGCAGGAAACGCAGTAAACTGTGCATGCATTTTAATGGTATAGACAGTTTAAAGGCAGAGTGTAGACTGTGTAAGGTGAAATTTTCATCAATCAGGGTCCACAGAAAACCTGCATAGGCACATTAGAAGTGTCTGTGAAGGTTCTCAGTCATCCAGATCATGGACATTAGAGCTGTTTATCCATCAGTGCAATTGGAAGAATAGAGACAATCAAGGAAACCTGATGTTAATGTAGGTGTTTAAAAGTTTATAAATAATAAACATATAATCAGAGATTGGACCTTTTTGTCTAATTGAGATGGGTCTTGTTTTTGTACTTTATAATTTAATTTCTGTAGAACTCTGCTCCATGTTGAGTATATAAATAAAGCCTTTTAAATGATAAACATTTTATATAATGTATGTTTTTTACATTAGTAATTCATTTGACATATAATTTAACATTATTTTAGGTAATACATTCATTCAAACAAGAAAAAATCTGAGGAGCCACTTGGGAGCCGAAAGAGCCGGCTCTTTGTAGTGAGCCGAGCCAAAAGAACCGGCTTTCTAAAAAGAGCCATCACTAGTCCACAGGGTTACACTTTCCACTGAAACACCAGTGGCATCTGTGGCTTTGAGCTATTGAGTGTCTTTGTTATCCCACCTCGGTTCAATCAGGTTTGACTGTAATTAAATATAAACTGCAGAAGAACTGAACCCATTTGAAAAAATAACAGAATCATTATTATCTTCAGACTTATCGGTCTTGTGAGCTCGTCTTTGGCGTGGGATGATTTCTTATTTCAAGAATCAAGTTTATGTCTTGATATTTGAGGGTCTGTACATGTCCACAGATAATGTAGTCTTAGTTATGGACTGACTTGTGTGCTTAATCCCTATCTGGTGTGCCCGCTGGTTTCTCTACTAAAGAGTTGTCTAATCCACTCTCTGATTTCTGGAAGTTGTTTACTGTTCGTAAAAGTGACTTTGTTTAGGTAAAAATTGCGGTTTTGATGGTTAAATTATTGTACTCCACAGTACTTCCATTGCCATAATGCACGCTCAGGCATAACTGTTTACAAACAGTGAAGGGGTCAATATACAATATAAAGATAAGCAAATTATTTATCTAGTTGACCAAACTGTCCGCAGAATTTCAAGTTCACTTGTGGTTTTTGACATAATAGTAATGCACCAATTTGTGTGTTGCACTGTCTTGTGTAGCCGCCATAGCTGAATTAGTAACTCAGAGTCTGCTGCTGCTTGCTGCCTGTGACAGCAGAATAGATAGTTGTCTTAAAAATGTAATACAGCTGCTGATGGAGGTACCATTCATGGGTGATTTTAACTGTATTTAATTTGTACATAAAAGACACTGGTGACAACAACAGCCTGAGAAAAAAGCATCCACCACATACTTTTGATGAAGTGTTATATGATGTAACCTTTCTTCTAGTTTATTCTACCCTAGCCTGTTAGCTCGTTGATTAATAACTGCATTTAACCATCACATAGTATACAGTTACTTTGATATATGGTTATTTTATTTATATATAGATAATCATTTAACACATTTTTCTCTTCTTAATACAACCAATCTGTCAGGATTTCTAGCAACTCTTAATTGATTATGCCAGCTAGCTTGGAACATTAAATATGAGCTCAGAGAGAGACAAAATGAATTATTCTGATATACTTGTTCCATTTCTGAAGAATATCTTAGTCCAATGTGAAGCAAGTGAATTTATGGAAACCTTTTTGTTCTTCCCAATGTCCCTTACACCGTTATCAATGGTAGAGGGACTAAGAAAGTAAAGTGAACTATTATTCACGTCTTGGGACAGTTTGCATTAAAATGCACATATGTGAACAGAAGCACACAACAATAGCGGCTTGTCAACTTCCATCAATTCCCTGGATTAATGTATAGATGTGTGGTGGAATTCATCAATAAACTGGACACTGCACACAGAAGACTCAGGAGACTCTGACGGCTTACGTTGAAATAGTTTATGTAGAACTTGGCCAAGGAGAAATAACATAACAGTACACAGGCAGGAGAGTGCAGTGCAATGCCAAGTCAGTTCTGCCAGACAATTCCTCAGGCGTGGTACTTTATCCCCAAAGACGACACTAAGTTAGATACCCACATTTGAACAAAAGGAAACAAAACAACTGGGAAGAAGAGCGGTGCTCTAGTCTGGAGACACTAAGTTGGTCACAACATACAGATAAAGACAGGAGCAGAGAGAAAGACCTTTATTACTAAAGTGGCCCTGTCTCTCCTATCAGCCAGTAGCCTCGACTGACATTGGAAGGAAGTTATTCTGCCCATGACACTCTGGAAAGATACAAAAGTTAAACATTCTTACATACATATATATAAGACTATAAAAATTCCACAACAAGATGGATATTCCTTGTATTTCACCATGTTTTTTATAGATGAGGTCTCTGGGATCTTGACATGACAGTGAACAGTCTCTCCTTATGTTTTACCCCATTCCTCATGGTGTTTGTCCCTGGTTCATGTGTGTGTTGCTGTACTGCCTTTTACCTGAATTCTCCTCTCCTGCCAACAATCACAATATATCACCACTCTTGGCAAACACACCAATATTTTGTCACCTCTTTACCCCCACAGTGTGTCAGCTCTGGTCATCAATCCACTCATTTCTGGATTGTAGTGTGGAATATTTTGGCAGCCACTCGGCAACTCACTTTCATACTTAGGTATTGATACAGTTGCTAACAGAAGACAATATCCATTTGTCTACTTCAGCTTCAGCTTCACAGCCTGTAAGCATGCCTGGTCAACTGTCTGTCTGCTACAGACTGCCTGCTACTCACTCTTCTAGGGCCTCTGTCAACTACTTTGCAATGCTGTTGCCACTCCTTGGCTTTCTCAAGCCATCTCTTGTCATTGCTTCTCCTTGCTGTAGATTGCTTGCTTCTGAATCTCTGTTCACCTTAAAGATCCAAAACAAAAGGGACATGTCTTCTTTTAAAGCAACTGACATCATGTAAAAACCATGGTAATTACCAATTGTTATAAAATGAAGAAGTCCAAGCTGATTTCAAGCATTTAAAAAATAATTTTAAATTAGAGCTGGCAGCGTTAAAGTGTTAATCATGACACAATTAAGGTCCAAAATTAACAGTCATTTTTCATTCACTTGAACATTTTTTTAATTGCATAGTACTATTGCACCTTTCAGCTTTCTCCAGCTCACACTCCAATATGGTAATGGGTGCTAATGCACCTTGAGGCCGGTAGCCACCTGCAGTAAAACAAGAAGAAGAAGAAGAAGTTCCTTTCTGCACAACGTAGTGAAGCAGCACTTACTTCCTGCTGCCGCCATGTTGGAAAATAATGACACAGCAGGGCTTTTGAATGGTTCTTTAAATTTTAACAAACTCTCAGACAGCTCAGTTGACAGTTTAAAAGTAATATGCACTTTAAAATATCACCAAAGAACTTCAAATCTGAGCTAGCACCTACAAGCTAAGCATACAGTAGCAGCTTAGTAGACTACTGTCAATGCAGAATCTTGTCACAATGTCAGGCAGAGCCCAGTCAACATTCAAACTAAGGACTAAGGGACATCCTTAGATTACCATGTTGTCACAAGTCATAAAGCATACTGTCACGGGGAACAATAGTTTCACGCATACAGGATCTGAACGAAACAGGGGAAGCAACCTAACTAGAAATCCTGAAAAGTGCAACTTGTCGAAAAGTGGAAAGCCACGGGGGCTGTCTTCAGGCACAATAGCTTGAGTCAAGGAATGGTTGAAACAGCATTTATTTGTTCAGGGCATTAAGTTTAGAAATAGCAATCAAGATGAAGGAACGCTAAGCGGTTTCAACCCTTGCAGCGTCTCCATCAGGGTGTGGTAAAACAATAAGAGAAGTATTATCTAAATGTCAAGTATAATAAGTCATATAAACAATACAATAGTCAGTAAAAAGCCATCATCAAGTCATGTTAAATTTGTCAAAACAAACAGGCAATAATAAATACTGAGACAACTGAGCAAAGAAAACGTTGATCTATCTATCTATCTATCTATCTATCTATCTATCTATCTATCTATCTATCTATCTATCTATCTATCTATCTATCTATCTATCTATCTATCTCTAGAGAAATGGTTTAAAATATATCTCATCATCTCCTGAAAAATGCAAATGGTGTTACAGTGCCTCATGCCTCACTCAGATGGTTTAAGATAGGGCCCACTGTCAGTGACACATTGACATCATGAAAATCTCATTAGCAACATATACAGATAACTCACATTTCTTTCTTGCAGGACAATTGAATATAAAAGGAACACTTTGAATAAGACTGGATTTTTACCCACTACTGAAATAATATGAGTGGTAACCCTGGTGGTAAATGTGAACAAAATGAATAAAACTAATAATATTTATAATAATCATGTCCGTCCTAGGTGGGCCAAATTCCTGCCCCTGGGGCTTGCCTATAACTCATCTGAAACAGAGCCTCTCTCCTTGCATTGCAAAGAATAGCACATGAAACTGTGTCTTAAATAGTGGAAAGATGAAAAAGGAAATACTGATTTGCCATTCTACCGAATCAACTTTTAATGAAACTGGGGCGTTCAAAAGGAACAAGAGTTTTTAAAAAGCAACTGCATATCCATATTTTTCCAGAGTTGACTTACACTGTATGCATGGCTGCTCTTCTAAAATCTCTGAGGAGATACGGGTGAACAGAAACAAGTCTGGTTGACAGAGTGGCACAGTGTATGGGGAAAGTGAGGTGTGTATGTGCCTGAGTGTGGTAGTGAGTGAGAGAGAGAAAGACGGGGTAATGTAATTTGCTTTTGTTTAACCCTGAGCTGTAGGGTCTCTTGTTTTAATAGAGTTGTAGATTAGTTTTGCAATCCCACGTAATTGGGTAAGTGATAAGCATACTGTGGTATCCCCATCGTATCATTACCTTCCACATTTACTTTTTTTCTTACACACACACACACACACAGAGAGAGAGAGAGAGAGAGAGAGAGAGAGAGAGAGAGAGAGAGAGAGAGAGAGAGAGAGAGAGAGAGAGAGAGACTAACGCACACTTTTTAAAAATGTGCTCTAACATACAAACCTGCTCTCCAGTATCACAGTTTTTAGATGACAAAATCTGTAATCTGAGTACAATCCTCAGCATATTATGGGTGAAAAGTGTTGTGTGAGTCTTTGGAGATTGTAGATCATGCTTCATTTCCCCAGGATTAAAGCCCACTGTGGTTTCATGCTCATTAGTTTTCTTTCATCTGCCTGTGTGTCCTTCTGCTCCATTCTTCCATCAGTAAACAGCTTGGCCAAGTGAATTCAACATCAACAAATTCAAAATCTACATCTGCTCTTTTTATCTCAACTACACAAAAACAATCTGATATAATGGATGATTTAGATGCAATTGATTGAGATGTAATGAGATTATCTGCATGCTTGTGTTGCAAATTTAACATACCAGATGCACTTATCCATGATTCTGCAATATTTTGCAAACACAGGGTATCATGCTGGATGTGTGCAGAATCTGAGTCATAACATGGCTTTGGTTATCGCAGGTAGAGCCCACAACCACCATCTGGCAGAGCTCAGGGTCAAAACCCACCTCCGCTTAGGTAAGCTGCCAAACTGATACCTAGTGTGAGGTGTGTGTGTTTGGTGTGTGTGTGTGTGTGTGTGTAAAGGAGAGATTGTGTGCTCTCTTGGGCGTACAGTATGTGCTAGAGAAAGTGCCTGAATTTTCCAATTTTGCTCATCCAACGGTAATCATTTTACAAATCACTGAGAACATTTAATTACAACAATACCTGAATCATCCTTTACTGGGAATAGATAAAGATATGTTTAAAAACCTCTGTATTATGTTTCCAAGGAAATCGTCAAGCCTCAGTCCCACAGCATGTTCCTTAGTTGCTTGTTAATACATGTCCCTCACAGTGTGAAGTCTTCCCCGTTGAATGAGGGAGGCTGTGGAGGGTGGGACATCAAAAGTATTCAGCAAATATTCCCAACATGACAGCTGATGAAGCAACAGAGACCTACGCTATGATGTCAGTTTTTGCATATGTCAATGCTACATGCACATGGATGTGCAGATATCTTCACCCTTCTTTTCCCCTCAGATGCTTTTATTCATCTTGTTACATGTCACTCCTCTGGGTTTGCACCAGTCCCATGATATAAACATCTAATCCATTCCTCCCCCGCTGCTCACTTGTGACACATTTTCCATAATATTTTGAGAAGTTTTTCAAGATCTGTGTACGTGAAACTAGCTTTAGTAAGACATAACGCACAGTGAGCAGATTGTTGTTGCAAAAATTGCTCCTGACAGAGTGATGTAAGACTGCAATGTGAAGAGTACAAGATACGATTGGAGCTACAAAGCAACCTTACACTGAGTTGGCTTCTACATTAGGCTTCTTTTTTGATGTCACAACATATATTCTGTATATTGAACACTTCCACTGCTGGTAAAGTAAACTGAGCCATCAGAGGCAATGTGACTGAGGCTGCAAGATTCAGAGCAGCATGTTATTGTATATCTGTAGCCTGTTGCACCAGCTCTGCATAAGTTGAGTCCTAAGTTAGGGTGTAAAGTCCACCCTAAACCATACTTTGAAACTAGTTAGTTTGTAACTTAAGTTGTGTCATTGTTTGAATTCAGCACAGAGACGTAAGGTTCATCTTAACTAGTAGGCCGTAACATCCAAACTAATCAAAATATTGTTGCAGATATGACATTTTCACTCGGTTTGGCCAATCAGTGAACAGCTTTTTTCTTAACCTGGTGTTTGTTTAAGTGCTAATTCCTGATAGCCTCATTGCTTCTAAACAAGCTAATCATGGCTAATCATAACTGCTGTAACTCCCATTAATCGACAAACAGCAACATAAAGGTACAATATAACAAATCATGTTGATATGGTGATAATTAATCTACAGTGTAAAATAACAACAGTTACATCTATTGGTAAAATCGTTAACTACAACATACTGTACACTAATATAATGGTACCCTAATGTCATGCATTATTATTCATGTGATCGGTCGCGGAGAACATGTTGTTGACACATCACAGCTGGTCGAATTCTCTGCTTCTCCTCATCTTTCAAATGATCCCATCTTTGAAAACCGTGCACCATTACAATCAGTCTTTTACGGAGAACTTTATACCGACTCAGAGCTAGGTGTAAAATTTAAGATGTAACTTATGCTAACATTGGAACTATCTCAGCTGGTACAATGCCCAAAACGTTAGTAGAGTGATAACTCCATCCTAAATTAGAAATTACGGTCAAACTAGGTCACGTTTGAACTTACGCACAACTGGTGCAACACAGTGCTGCTCTTGACTAAGATAATTTTCTCTTCTTTTACTTTCATTATGGCCACAGTACTAACAGGTTAATGGATATAATGTTACTTTAAACTGGGGCTGAATGTGGCGAACTTCTTTCTGTGGATTGATATGATTAGAAGTGGTTCTTAGTCAGGATGATGCCCTGAGAAATCATCTGTTCATTACAGCAGTCATCTTCCCTACAACAATAGCAGAATGCAGAGTGCTGTGATTTGAATTGATGCTGAAAACTGAATGAATGTAATTTGAGTGCAATCTGAATCTAGTACTCATAAATGAAAAGTAATCTCATTCTCAGTTATTTGATGTCTTGAAATTCAAGAAGGTACTGTTTATCGTGGTAAGTATTGCTCTCAGTCGTTAGATCAAATTTCTTAGAGTGCTGAAGAAGTCTTTTGTGATGTAACTCACTTCTTGGATAACTATTACAGCGGAAGAGAAAGGAATAAAAATATAAAAGTGAAAAGTCAGAATCAAGAGAATAAACCAGCACAATCAATCATTATTTGTGCAGGGCCAAATCACAACAAACGTTATCTCAAGACACTTTTACAAACATAGCAGGTCTAGACCATACTCTATGTTAAATTATTAACAAAGACCCAACATCAAGGGTCACAGGATAAGATCCAGTACCCTCTTACTGACAGGACTCGATGAGCATTGCACCTCGCAGTATTTAGCTAGTTACAGCCGCAAAGAAAATCTTCCTTTAACGAGGCAGAAACCTTGAACAGAAACAGACTCGTGTTAGACAGCCATCTGCCTCTACTGAGTTGAGGTTAGATAAGGACTTATGAATTAAAAAAAGACTAATTACAGGAAGTTTAAGGTGTCCTCCTTCTGTCAATGGTATGTTGGGAAGCAGTTACTATGGCAATCTTATGTGAAGACCAGCCGCAGAGCCAGAGTGACCTCTAATAACCTACAGTGTGTGTGTGGTTGTGTGTGTGTGTGTGTGTGTGTGGTTGTGTGTGTGAGTGATTGTGTGTCGACAGAAAAGCTTACGAGTCTTCAGAGACACAAATCAAGAGTGAGCTGAGTTTTGTCCAGCCCACACTTATAAAACCACACTAACTCTGACACAACTTAAATCTGTCTTCCTGTGCAACAAAATTGTCAATCCTGGATGTGTGAATGTTTAATTGACGTCCTCTTTTACTACCTGGCTACAAGCTTAGATTCAGGAGATAAAAGGCAAGTGTTTTACAAAAAAAAGGAAAGGAGATGCAGGATAAGACAAGGCTGAGACCAAGAAAAGGGCAGGGCAGAGTATTCTTTTCAATGTTAACACAGTGCACAGTATGGTATAATTTCCAAATTGAGCATGGACACACCTGCAGAGGTATGTCTGTGAAGATGCCAGCATTTTTGTTTGTGTATTTCACTGATGTCTCCAATCAAATGGGAGATGAGAGGGGCTGTCAAAAACTCAACAGGAGGCCTTTCTTTCTGATGTGACACAAAGCCTGCCTGCATCAAGTACAATAGCTGTATAATGGTGAAGCTACAGATGCATGAAAACAATTGCACACCCCCTCACACACCCACACACACAGACACACTACTTACCTGTCTGTGTTTGTTCAGCTGCACTATACGTCAGTTACACTATAATGAGAGAGTTCTTTGAAAACTTCAGCCCATGTAAGTTTTTTTGTGATACAGGACAGACTTGTTTCTCACACTAGAAACACATTTCATATTTTCTTCTGACATGCAGACCAGTTTTATAGAGAAAAAACACAGTTTGACCTTGCTACAGACAAAGTAACTGAAAATTGATTTTAAAAGGTTGAATTTGTTTTCATTCATCCCTCTTTGACTTTATTTCCAAGCTACAGTTTTAGAGGAAACTGAAATCTTGTATCATTCTCAGTCAAGCTTTATTGTGTCCGTCTGCCAGCAAGAAAGACGAGGATTTAGGAAACATAAAATATGAAAAGACCCCATATGTGTTCTCATTGGTTTTTGTATATTTGTGTGTTATGATATACCATGAGTTTGTCTATCTATCTATGAGTCGCTGCTGTAGACGTCCTGCTGTTGTGGACGTTCCAGACTCCAGCTGCTACAGACATGCCGGAAGCAGATGGCTGTCCAACATGTGTCTGGTTCTGCTCGAGGTTTCTGTCTGTTAAAAGGAAAATTTTTCCTTGTCGCTGTAACTAGCTAAATACTGCAAGGTGCAATTCTCATGGTGGATTAAAATGAGATAAGACTGAGTCCTGTCAGTAAGAGGGGACTGGATCTTATCCTGTCTTGATGTTGGGTCTTTGTCAATAATTTAACATAGAGTATGGTCTAGATCTGCTATGTTTGTAAAAGTGTCTTGAGATAATGTTTGTTGTAATTTGGCGCTATACAAATAAAGATTGATTGATTGATTGATTGATTGATTGATTGATTGATTGATTGATTGATTGATTGATTGATTGATGTGTGGGTACAACCTGTGACCTACGTTTTTGATACTGTTTTGTTCTGTTTAAGTATGATGGCACACTAGATGGAACACTGGACAAAAGTAAAGATTTGTTGACACTGCAAAGTCTAACTTAGTATCCTGCATCTCCGAAATCTTTTGGCTTTTTTTTAAATGTAACAAATGAAAATAAATCCCACCCAGATGGTGCTGTTTTGAAATCTTTCCCTAGAACTGTGACACTTTCTTACAATCAACTAACAACGAAACATGCATCATGTTTGGCAGCTTTCTGGTTTCAACATGAATACTAATTTCTTTTGTATAATTAAGTTATGATAAGACGCTTTTTGTACTATGTGTACTTAACTTCACAGAATTTTTTTTTAATCTGTGCTTCTGTGTTATTTCCATGGCTGTTACCGAACTATGAAGAGCCACTGTGTCTCAATCATAGTCTCTAGCTCTCGGTTCAGTCTCTGCTTCTCAGAAAGTTTTCACATTCTTTTCATTTCACTACTTTTTTTCTCATTTTGGAAAATCTGCCTGGAAACTTTTGGGGGAATAGGAACTGTGTTTGTAAAAATCAAAACAGGCATCATCAAACTCTGCCCTTGCTCATCACTCTTGTCATTAACATCCAGTCATGCAAATTTCTATCTTATTCCCACGTCTCTTTATCGCATACTCCCTTTATCGCATACTCCCGTCAGCTGTCACTTTTAATTTTGTCTTTGATTGTCCTTTGTCTTTTCATGTTCTTTTATTGTCGGAGTTCAACAGGAAATGTTACGATCCGTGTTCACAGAATTCCTTTCACAGCCTTACCAGTGTGCCGTACCCTGACTTCAGTGTTAAATCCAGCTGAAAAGGAACGTAATCATATCAGTGCAGAGCAGCAAAGTGGGTTATTTGACAGTAGAAAGAGAGACTGAAAGGGACAAGAGCCAGACTCATTGCTGCTACAGGGGAAAGCTAATTCGGTTCTTTCAAAGGACATGCGAAGAACGGCAAAGGAGAAGAAAAGACAGTTGGTGAACAGATCTGTTCAATTCCATCTTACAGCCTACGCTGGACACGTGTGAGAGGGATTAACAGGGATAAGAAAAGGTTTTAATGGTGGAAATATATGAGAATCTGAGTGTGCAGCTGAGTACGCTGCAGAGAAAGACAAACAGAAAGGGCAGAAACGAAGAGATAGACGTTGAGACAGAATATGCAGCACCATCTTCTCGGGTCCTCTCATTAAAAAGCCGGAGGAAGAAGACTGAGGCTCATTCTTCAGTTTGCCACAGTCTCAACAGAATGGCCTTGAGTGTGTGACTATGCCTCTCAACCCTGATCCTTCAGTGAATAGACTGAATTTACAACAGCAGACATAATTAATACCCAGTTGAACAGACAAGAAAAAAAGGCTCATGGAAGAAAAAAAAGGTATGTAAATTGGTTGGAAGGGAAAATGAGAAGGTCGATTCAGTATAGTCTTCTGACTTGCAGGAAGTCAGTGCTTTTGACTGACAGAAGAAGCACAAACTATAGTCTTAAAGTTTAATATGTTAAGCAGATAGCATCATCATGAGCAAAAAGCTACGTATGCTAAAGTTTAAATCAATGATCCGTAAAACATCAGACAGAAAAATGCAATTAAGTCCAACTGTGTCATGTTTTGTGATGTACAGCATTTCATGTATTTATTATTTTGTTTCATTTCCTCTTTAAATCTGCCAGTTTACCCCCTCTCTATATTGGTCTGTTGAGCCTTGTTCCTTCTCTCAACATTCCAGTTTTTAAAGCTGACCCCAAAGCTGCCATCCACAGTAAAGTACATGTTTATGGGTCAATGACCTATAAGGATTTTCAACAGGCCAACTTTAAAATACAAAAAATAAGAATATCTATTGCAGTTGTTCAAACATTAAGAATGTTGGGTAAACATAAATTGATATTACAAATTTAAATCAAGCGATTTAAGTGTATTTTCATCAAGATTTATTGGCCCTGGCCTTGAAAAATGTCAGGTGGTGCGACTGTGATTCCTCTTAAAATGTATTAATTTCCTGAATATGCTTAAGATTATTTCCACAAATTCTGATGTATATTTAGTGTTTAGAAATGAAGTATCCTCTTTTCTTTTGTGTTTTTGTAAATAATGATATCATATTTTTCTTCTATAATGTCAGACACACACTATACTTACTCTAACATTAGTGCTTTTGTCCTACTTTCTTAAAACTAGCTAAATTATGCTGCAAAGTTGACCCCATCTCAATCAATCAATGAGCCTTTATTTCGAAAGTGCAATATCACAACTAGCGTTATCTCAAGACGCTTTTACAAATATAGCAGGTTGAGACCATACGCTATGTTAAATTATTAACAAAGACCCAACATCAAACAGGTATAAGATCCAATCCCCATTTATATACAGGACTCAGTCTTTTCTCAAGCATTGCACCTCTCAGTATTTAGCTAGTTACAGCCGCAAGGGAAAACTTCCTCTAAACAGGCAGACACCTCGAGCTGAACCAGATTCATGTTAGGTAGCCATCTTCCTTGACCAAGTTGAGGTTAGACAAGGAAATATGAATTAACAAAAGAATAATTACAGGTGGTTTCATGATTCCTCCTTCGATCTGTTTTATGAAGCAGTTACTATGGCCACCTCACTTGAAGACCAGCCACAGAGCCAGAATGACCTCTAATGCCCGACAGTGTGTGTGTGTGTGTGTGTGTGTGTGTGTGTGTGGGTGTGTGTGTGTGTGTGTGTGTGTGTGTGTGTGTGCGTGTGCGTGCGTGCGCGTGTGTGTGTGTATGAGTGAGTGAGTGTGTGTCTACAGAAAGGCTTACGAGTCTTCAGAGACACAGATCAAGAGTGAGCTGAGAGTTCTGTCCAGCCCACACTTTTAAAGACACACTGACTCTGACACAACTTAAATCTGGCTTCCTGTGCAACAAAATTGACAATCCTGGATGTGTGAATGTTTAATTGACCTCTTCTTTTAGCTAGTTACAGCTGCAAGGAAAAACTGCCTTTTAACAGGCAGAAACCTAGAGCAAAATCAGACTCATGTAAGACATACATCTGCCTTGACCATCCACAGGGTTCCATAGCCTAGCTTCATAACAAAGGGGTCGAGCTGGCTGGGATCTCCTGTGAGTAATACACTTACTATTGAAAAGTAACAACCCCATTCTACCATAACTGAAGTATTCCTTTAAGTCTGATCTTTGGTTCCACATTTCTGTGTTTTACTCCAAATTTAAACTGTCATTGAATGAGATGAGAATGTAAAGTTAAGTTGGTTTTACTCAACTATCAAATATTAATACTCTGAATGATCACTTTGTTTTAAAAAAATCCCCTGCAACTGGCTAATGTCATGTTCAACAGCTTAAGAGCCTAAGTCCAAAGAAAAAGTTCAATGTCTGACCATCAGGAACTTATTTTTCTTATTTTGTAACCCAGTGTTTGAAAAATATGGGATGATGAAATGCATGTTTGAAGCACGGGGATGCGTGAGATGGCTTTAGAAGTACAGGGAAAGGTGTGGATAATGGGATTATGACAGTTTTAAATGAAGTGGGAATTTGGACATTGTCGAATTAAAGCTTTATCTCAGCTAGTAGGTATCTGCTTGAGTCTCCATTGGAGAAAAACCCTTGTTTTCTAAGGTATGACACATGCATGAATAACATATTCAAAGTACATGATGGTCATATTTGATATGCTTTAAATATCACACTAGGGTACTATGTTTGTTTCTACTGCTTTATTCCATTTACACATGAGACTCTGGTCAGGTTGACCTTGGTACAGTGTCTTCCAAACAGAGTTAACAAAATACCCAAAGTAAAAGCAATATCTCAAGCTGCACCTCCTAGATGGACAAATTGAAATTGCTCGCCAACCACACACAGGCCTAAAGCCATGATGTGATTTTTAAGACTTAATAAAATTGAAAAGGTTAAGTGAGACTGTTATGTTGACTCAGCAGATTTTAATATATGTGGTAGGATCGAGCCTTTGGGAGAAGTAGCAGCTCTGCCGGTATATTTTGAGACTGAATATTAGTCATACAGATGATTTGCTCAAGTATCATTTGAACATAGTTCCAAGCATGTGTTTTGAATTATGCTGGTGAGCTTAAAGCTTTGTCAAATCTTAGATCACTGACCGTGTCTCGAACAAAGCCGCTGCTTTGAATACACATCTGTACAAGATAAATGAGATACAATAATGTGTGATCTGCAGCAACAAAGAGATGGTAAGAAGTTGATTGGAAAGGCATGGTTCCATTTAAACAAACTCAATCCAAATTAGCACAAACATTTTCTTCATCCCGCTTTATTTACAAAGACATGATATGTTAATAAGCTTCTCTGCATTTCAGTTAATTCAAATGCAAACTTCCAATTAGATTTGTGATGCTTGAATTTGTGAGACATATCTTGTACATGTCTGGGGAATAAAAAAACTTCATAAAAGGTATGGTGCTTTTGATTTAACTTTGTGGTGCACTTGTGCTGCAGTATTCTTGCCGGTTGTCACTGAAGCTGTAATGATGGGTTAGAAACAAAGGAGGGAGAACCCACGTGCAGACCGTTAGACTCAAGAACAAAAAGTTAAAAGGTCAAACAAAACGTACTTAAAAATGTCTCTAACTGAGCTCAAAAAGGTCCAAATGAAAACACAAGGAACATGTGGGGAGCACGAGAATGGGAATCATGAAGTACAATAGGGAACACAGGGGATGATGTCATCAATAGAAAACACAAGGGAAGAAACACAGAGACTAAATACACTCTAGGTAACAAGCAACAGGTGTGGACAAAGGACACAGGTGAAACTACTTATAGTAATCAAAGTGGAGGGAAACACAGAAGGGCAGGTAGTAATATTAAAGTAGACACACAGGAATAATAACTACAAAATAAAACAGGAAACACCATAGACGAGTAGGAAACACAAGTAAAAATACACACACACACACAAACATGTAATACAACACAAGAAATGGATTCCGAATAAACAACACAAATAAAACACAAGGATAACTCTTAACTAAGTAAATCTACTAAATAAAATTAAAAAAACAAGGAATATATGTGCAACTCATGACAGAAGTAGTACTTAGCACCTGGCTTTTTATCAAAATTCTGATGCTAACCCCTCCGTCTCTCTTCTTTCCTGCTGAAAATAATTAACCGCATTGAACTTTTTGGCAGCTCTCCACCACCCATACAGAGTTTCCTGGATTGATGTCATATAATAATGGCAACCTGGGTGCTACCACGCCAACAATGTCTGCTATGAATAGAAACACCCACCATGCCTACAGCACTGCTGCAAATTCTACACCTGCTGCTCCCACACTGGAAATCAGGGATGCAATTATTTGTGCTACAATGGTCAGTCAGCAATGATGAATCAGATGCAGGTATCATGTGTTTGATTTTCCATCTCTGCCTTTTTTTTCATCTTTTACACAGGCTACACTTTAAAGTATGCTCCAAAGCTCCTTTTTTGGTTCATGCTTCCTTTATTTGTTGGCAGTTTGTTGCTATGTTACACATCCTCTTGTTAGAGAGCACACATTTTCTCTGAATATTATATAATTGGGCTTGAATGCATGCCAAAAGAGGATTTCTGCGAGGTTCTGGTCTATGCTATTGCATCTCTACAAATAATGCATCAACAGCCATCCATAAAATGACCATATGAAACAATGATTGCAACCTCACACTCATTATTCAAGAAGATATAAGAAGGGTAGAGAGTAACTTGTAAAGAACAGAAGTAACATGAGGTTTTCACGATACAACAGAGTTAAATAATCGTCAGCTTCCAGAATAAATCAGAAACAAAAGGGGGAACTAATACGTTTTCTCAAAGGAGTCAACAGCGGGATGGGTATTTCAGTGGTAATTACTTTACACATCTCTGCAGCAGATTCAGGCACAGAACAGAGTCCATTACCGCACAAAATCTTCCCCAAGCCTGGGATGGAAGTTAATGACCTGCTGCTGGAAAAAGAGAGGGGGATTCGTTTTAGACTTGAGAAAAAGACAGAGAGTGAGGGATGAGGATGATTAGGAAGGACGGCTTGAGAAATACAAACAGAAACGGCAAAGAGAGATTGAACAGTGAAACTGAGAGAGGAGATGAAGAGTGAAGAACAGAGGAATTGTTGAGAAGTGACAGGATGAGACAGGGAGACAAGAGGAGAGGGTGATTATTTATAGTGGTAGTGAAGGGAAAGAAACAAAGGTTTTGCAGAGGTGGAGGAAAAAGGTAGAGTGGTATGTCTGCTGGATGACAGGAACAACCACTTGGTGGAGAGAGAGCAGATGAAAAGCAACAGAGGAGATCAAAAAGCTGAGTGTGCAGGTCAAGGTCTGTGCTAATCATTAGAGCTGAGTCTCCCTCTTACACACACAAATCAGCATCTACAGCAGGGCCTGCATCAAGCTAAAACAGGCCTTGTTAACAGAGCAGAGAAACAATACTGTCATATAAGAGAGGTCAGCGCTGTTTCTTTCCTCTCAAACAGCACGCTTTCTTTTCTCACTTTTCAGCCCTTCAAAGGAATCTGAATTATAAAACTTTTAAACTTTTTTGTTTATGTTCCAACGACTATAAGACCAACACAAATTGGCTCTGTGATCACGTTTGGTCTATGTATTTGCAGAGTGGGCAGTTTTTATTGTTTGTGGATTTGAAAGCACTCAGGTTTGGAATATACCAAAAATAGCAGATGCCAATGGAATCCATTGTTCTGCCTTCCCCGTAGACTTGTTATAATGTGAGGAAAATGTGGGACACAACTTTATTGAAATGTTTATTAGTGTGTGCACTTTGTTCTCACATTATAACACCATTCTATAGAATCATTAATGAGCATATCTCTGTGTGGCAGAAAAAGAACATATTTAGTTATTTTCACCCCTTTATAATGCAAAATGCTGAATATGCATATTCAGCAAAAACAGTCGCCCAGTTTTTCTGCAAGATAAATCAATACAGAATTTAAGTTGATTTCTTTTTTTCATAATGAAGCTTGAGTCAATACTTAATGTTCTTTAGCTGTTTGTGATCTTTTGCTCCTATGTTATAAAAGGCTCATTCTAAGTCATTGAAAACAAAGCTTGCTTTATATTTAGGTGACTGTACACTAATTCAAACATACTTACGAATATTATATTCCATTTCTACCACGTCTGTTCAGCTAAGTGCTTCAAATTGGTACACACTGCACCTATAAGTTATCACATATTACTGATATGTAAAAAAATATGTAATAAATGTGTGTTTTGGTTATTACAATCGTGTTGTGAATAAGCTTGAGATACTGCAGGGATGATAGTCAACTCTCACACTGTGCCTGGGCCTCTATCTTCAGGTCACAGGGGAAATTTGCCTGCATTTCTACCCTGTGTTTCTTCTTCCCCCTGTAATGTTGACCTGTTAGACTCATAGGTCATAACACACAAACAGCCCAGAGACAGTTCACCATCCACTATAACATTACATGCTACAGGGACACAGAGAAGAAATGTGTTAAGACAAGGGAATACGTGATGCAGCCAAAGACAGACATGAGGTCAACTGGTTGTGTATGAGTTCATAAAGCACATGTTTTCAGCAACATATATGAAAAGGAATGCTTTTATATAAAACTGGTATTAAACACAATGCAACTACTGCAGCGTTATCAGGGTTCCCACGCTGGAAAACCTGGAAAACAGTTGACCAGTTTTCCAGTACTGGAAAACACCTGGAAAATGGGAGAAAAAGTAAAATGTCCTGGAAAATCACATATAGTCCTGGAAAATTATTCCAACATGGCTGCGTGCGACCTGACCCTATTAACAAAACATGTCCCCATTCATTGAAAGTTGAGTGCACGCTGTGCTGGAAAAGACAGCGACACTGTGCAACTTTTTTCACATCTTTTCTCCTTCACTTCATAATCATGCATTCATAGAAAACAGGGGTATATTGTCTAGTTTTATGGTACATTAACTTTGTAAAGTGCTCTTTTGATTCAAAGAGTCTTATATTTAGGTTAAAGTGTGACCAGTGGAGTCGGGAAGAGAGCTTGGGGGTTTGTGCCTCACAATTTTCTGTGCGGGTTGAGAGCTCAATTACCGTACTTACCGAAAATTTCCAATAAGTGTTATCTGTTTATCACTATGGAACAGGTCTGAAGTATTTACATTGATAAGTTTTACAATACAAATAGTTCCAAGGGCAACTAAGAGTGCAAATGGTAGTAAGCCTGTGCTTTAGTGATGGGAAGTTCAGCTCTTTTCAGAGAGCCGGCTCTTTTGACTCGGCTCCACAAGAAGAGCCGGCTCTTTCAACTCCCGAACGGCTCTTAATTTAGGATCTTTTGTAGCCGTATATTTTACCTTAACTTTGCAAAAACTAATGGTTTGGGTGTTGAAAACCCTTTTACGTACACTGTTTTTATGAGCAGCCTTATAAATGCCGAATTTTGTGCATTTATTCTTTTTCAAAACCATTCTCACCTGATCCTAGGGTTAAAGTTATGATAAGGGTTAGGATTAGGGTAAGGGTTAGGGTTGTAATTAGGGTTAGGGTTGTAATTAGGGTTAGGGTTAGGGTTGTGATTAGTGTAGGGTTAGGGTTGTGATTAGGGTTAGGATTAGGGTTAGGATTAGCATTAGGGTTAGGGTTATGATTAGGGTTAGGGTTATGATCAGGGTAAGGGGTAGGTTTAGGGTTGTGATTAGGGTTAGGATTAGGTTTGGGGTTAGGATAAGGGTTAGGGTCATGATTAGGGTTAGGGTTGTGGTTAGGGTTGTGATAAGGGTTAGGATTAGGGTTAGGGTCATGATTAGGGTTAGGGTTGTGGTTAGGGTTGTGGTTAGGGTTGTGATAAGGGTTAGGATTAGGGTTAGGGTTGTGATTAGGGTTAAGGTTATGGTTAGGGTTACGATTAAGGTTAGGGTTATGATTAGGGTTAGGGTTGTGGTTAGGTTAAGGGTAGTGATTAGGGTTAGGGTTAAGGTTATGATTAGGGTTAGGATTAGGGTTACGGTTGTGGTTAGGGTTAGGATTAGGGTTAGGATTAGGACTAGGGTTAGGGCTATGATTAGGGTTAGGATTAGGGTTTAGGGTTATTATTAGGGGTAGGGTTAGGGTTGTGATTAGGGTTGGTGTTGTGATTAGGGTTAGGGTTGTAATTAAGGTTGGGGTTATTGTTAGGGTTGTGATTAGGGTTAGGGTTATGATTAGGGTTAGGATAAGGGTTAGGATTAGGGTTAGGGTTATGATTAGGGTTAGGGATATGATTAGGGTTAGGGATATGATTAGTGTTAGGGTTATGATTAGGGTTAGGGTTAGAGTTATCATTAGAGTTAGGGATATGATTAGGGATATGATTAGGGTTAGGGTTATGATTAGGGTTATGATTAGGATTAGGGTTATGATTAGGGTTAGGATTAGGGTTAGGGTTAGGATTAGGGTTAGGGTTATGATTAGGGTTAGGGTTATGATTAGGGTTAGGATTAGGATTAGGGTTATGATTAGGGTTAGGGTTATGATTAGGGTTAGGGATGCGGTTAGGATTAGGGTTATGATTAGGGTTAGGGTTAGGATTAGGATTAGGGTTAGGGTTAGGGGTAGGGTTAGGGTTAGGATTATGATTAGGGTTAGGGGTAGGGTTAGGGTTAGGGTTAGGATTAGGATTAGGGTTAGGGTTTGGATTAGGGCTAGGGTTATGGTTAGGATTAGGCTGAGGATTAGGGTTAGGGTTAGAACCAGAACTAAATTTAAGCAAACAGAACCAGAACCAAACTCATTCAAACAGAAACAGAACCAAACTCAAGCAAACTGAACCGGAACCAAACCCAAACAAACCCAACCAGACCTGAACCAGACCCGAACCAGAACCGTACCAGAACTGAACCAGAACCGAACCAGAACCGAAACAGAACCGAACCATACCAGAACCGTACTGAACCAGACCAGAACCGAACCAGAACTGAACCATACCAGAACAGAACCAGAACCAAACTTAAGCAAACAGAACCAGAACCAAACTCAAGCATACAGAAACGGAACCAAACCCGAGCAGACCCAAACCAGACCCGAACCAGAACCGAACCGGAACCGTATCAGAACTGGACCAGAACCGAACCAGACCCAAACCAGAACCGAACTGAAACCAAACCTGAACTGAACCAGAACTGAATCAGAACCGAACCTTAACCGAACCGGAACCGAACCAGAACCGAACCAGAACCGAACCAAAACCGAACAATACCAGAACCGTACCGAACCAGAACCATACCAGAACCGAACCAGAACCAGAACTGAACCAGAACCGAACCGTACCAGAACTGAACCAGAACAGAACTCAAGCAATCAGATCCAGAACCAGAAACAAACTCAAGCAAACAGAACCAGAACCAAACTCAAGCAAACAGAACCAGGACCAACTCATGTTAACAGAAACAGAACCAACTCAAGCAAACAGAAACAGAACTAAACTCGAGCAAACAGAACCAGAACCAAACTTGAGCAAACAGAACCGGAACCAAAATTGAGCAAACATTATTAATGTCCTCAGTGCAGGTATGCATTGAAAAATATCAGATTTAGGGTTAGGGTTAGGGTAAGGGTTACGATTAGATTTGGGGTTAGGGATAGGGTTAGGGTTAGAGTTAGGGTTATGATTAGGGTTAGGGTTTGGATAAGGGTAAGGGATAGGGTTAGGATTAGGTTTAGGGTTAGGGTTAGGATTAGGATTAGGGTTATGATTAGGGTTAGGGTTGTGGTTAGGTTAAGGGTAGTGATTAGGGTTATGATTAGGGTTAGGATTAGGATTAGGGTTAGGATTAGGGTTAGGGTTATGATTAGGGTTAGGGTTAGGATTAGGGTTAGGGTTATTATTAGGGTTAGGGGTAGGGTTGTGATTAGGGTTGGTGTTGTGATTAGGGTTAGGGTTATGATTAGGGTAAGGGTTAGGGTTATGATTAGGGTTAGGGTTAGGATTAGGGTTAGGATTAGGGTTAGGGTTATGATTAGGGTTAGGGTTATGATTAGGGTTAGGATTAGGGTTAGGAGTAGGGTTAGGGTTATGATTAGGGTTAGGCTTATGATTAGGGTTAGGGTTAGGGTTATTATTAGGGTTAGGGTTGTGATTAGGGTTGGTGTTGTGATTAGGGTTAGGGTTGTAATTAAGGTTGGGGTTGTGGTCAGGGTTCTGATTAGGGTTAGGGTTGTGCTTAGGGTTAGGGTTATGATTAGGGTTAGGGTTAGGATTAGGGTCAGGGTTAGTGTAATGATTAGGGTTAGGGTTAGGATTAGGGTTAGGGTTAGGGTTAGGGTTAGGATTAGGATTAGGGTTAGGGTTAGGGTTAGGATTAGGGTCAGGGTTAGTGTTATGATTAGGGTTAGGGTTATCATTAGGGTTAGGATTAGGCTGAGGATTAGGGTTAGGGTTAGAACCAGAACTAAACTTAAGCAAACAGAACCAGATCCAAACTCATTCAAACAGAACCAGAACCAAACTCAAGCAAACCGAACCGGAACCAAACCCAAACAAACCCAACCAGACTTGAACCAGAACTGTACCAGAACTGAACCAGAACCGAACCAGAACTGAACCGAACCAGAACCATACCATAACCGAACCAGAACAGAACAGAACCAGAACCAAACTTAAGCAAACAGAACCAGAACCAAACTCAAGCATACAGAAACAGAACCAAACCCGAGCAGACCCAAACCAGAACTGAACCGGAACCGTATCAGAACTGAACCAGAACCGAAACCGTACCAGAACCGAAACCGAAACCGAACCAGAACTGAACCAGAACTGAACCAGAACCGGACCAAAACCAAACCTGAACCGAACTAGAACCGAACCAAAACCGAACAATACCAGAACCGTACCGAATCAGAACCATACGAAAACCATACCAGAACCGAACCAGAACCGAACAATACCAGAACCGTACCGAACCAGAACCATACCAGAACCGAACCAGAACCGAACCAGAACCGAACCAGAACCGAACCGTACTAGAACCGGAACCAGAACAGAACTCAAGCAATCAGATCCAGAACCAGAACCAAACTCAAGCAAACAGAACCAGAACCAAACTCAACCAGACAGAACCAGGACCAACTCAAGTTAACAGAAACAGAACCAACTCAAGCAAACAGAAACAGAACTAAACTCAAGCAAACAGAACCAGAACCAGAACCAAACTTGAGCAAACAGAACCGGAACCAAAATTGAGCAAACATTATTAATGTCCTCAGTGCAGGTCTCTCCTGTAGGTCCTGTAGTTCTGGGATTTTTGCTCACTGTTCTCATGATCATTTTGACCCCACGGGATGAGATCTTGCATGGGGACCCAGATCGAGGGAGATTATCAATGATCTTGTTCGTCTTCCATTTTCTTACAATTGCTCCCACAGTTGATTTATTCACACCAACCTGCTTGCCTATTGTAGATTCACTCTTCCAAGCCTGGTGCAGGTCCACAATTTTCTCCCTGGTGTCCTTAGACAGCTCTTTGGTCTTGGCCATGGTTGAGTTTGGAGTCTGACTGTTTGGGCCAGGTGTCTTTTATACAGATAACAAGTTCAAACAGGTGCCATTAATACAGGTAACAAGTGGAGGACAGAAGAGCTTCTTAAAGAAGAAGTTACAGGTCCGTGAGAGCCAGAAATCTTGCTTGTTTGTGGGTGACCAAATACTTATTTTCCACCATAATTTACAAAAAAAATCTTTAAAAATCCTACAATGTGATTTCCTAGATTTTTTTTTCTCATTTTGTCTCTCATAGTTGTAGTGAACCTCTGATGAAAATTACAGACCTCTCTCATCTTTCTAAGTAGGAGAACTTGCAAAATCAGTGGCGGACTAAATACTTTTTTGCCCCACTGTAGCTACGATACACACCTCTCCATCACCTTTATCCTATATCCTCACATATGATTGGCCGCATGGCTGCCATGCTGACCAATCAAAACAAAGTTCTTCTGTGAACAGAGCTGGGCAATTTTCTCACCTGTAAGGGGTCCCTGGCTCCAAAAAGTTGAGAGCCCCTGCTCTAGCTAGGAGGAGTGCAAACTCCCGATAGTGAGTGAAAACAAACGGAACAAAAAGAGCGACACAGCTGCACAGAAACTCCACGTTGTAGACATCGCTGATCATAATAGACATCGCCATGCAGGAAGACAGTTTTCATTTTTTTAAATCTCTGAGAGATCTTCAAATACAGAGTGTGTCTTTACACCGCAGCGTTTTTTTCAGAGTTTACAGTAACTTAAATAAAAAAACGTGACACTTGCTTTGTTTTATATCGACCACTTAGCAGGATGATCACGATTAAGCAGGTGTATTTTGAGTTTGAGTTGAGTTGAGAAACATTTGTGGCCATTTTTGTCATTCAATTCTATTTAGGTCATTAATGCACTGATCCTCTGATCATTATTATTATTTATTTATTTCAGTAAGGCAGCTTCCTGATTCCTTTGCTGGCTCTTTTGTTTTTTTCTTAGCTAATTTTATATTATTTGAGAAAAGAGAAAGCTGAGATGTTGCCCATCATTGTTACTTGGTTGCACTAATAAAGTGAAGTGCTGTACATCTGTGGTTGCATTACTCTATTATCAATTTGCCATCATTTTTAAGTATGTAAGAGATGATTTCATTGATAGCCATAGACTACATGTCTTTCAATATAGACTTCCACTGAGAGGAACATATTAGACTATTTAGGAACTAAATTAGGAACTAAATTTAGACGGTCATACCAGCTTGATCATCAATGAAAATGTCCTGGAAAATGATCTCTGGAAAAGAGTGGGAATCCTGGTTATGCAAAATCTCACATACCCTTTCTCATACACATCTCCTTGGGTGTTTGCATAACATTAATGCCTGTAATGGAATCACGTTCTTCTTTTAAGAAGAAAACAGGTTGAATGTATTTCAGTTCTGACATCTCTACCTGCAAGCATGCTAGAACAGGAGGGAAGGAAGTATTCTAATTAATGTGTTTAAATGGTAAATGGACTGTGTTTCTAGAACGCTTTCTCTGTCTTATGACCAAAAAAAGAGTTTTAACATTACAAGTGACATTCATCCAGTCCCACCACATTCATACACTTATGGCAGAGGTTGCTTTGTAAAGAGTATTAGCTATCTCATTCACACACCAATGGCACAACCACCGGGTGCAGTCGTCTTCCCCAAGGACACTTCGGCATGTGGACAACGGGACCTGGGATCAAACTGATTAAGAGACACTGAGTCACTACGATCATAAATGGTAAAATATACAACACTCTGGTAATTATAGGATCACTACAGTACAAGTACAGTGGAGCAAAAAGCACCACATTTTTCAAAGTTTTTATTGTGACGTTTATCAAGTCGAGTCACCAAACCGAGTCACCAAACCTCGAGTCCGAGTCGAGTCCTGAGTCCTCAGTGTTCAAGTTTGAGTGAAGTCTGAGTCACCAGAGAAGAATCTGAGCCAGAGTCCGAGTTGAGTCTTCATTGGTAATATTATTTATCACAAGGAGGGCGGCTGCTTTAATCCAAACAATTGACTGTCTGAACCTGGACTGACTGTGTGGGACCTTTTAGATGTATAGAAAACACATTTGTTTCATGAACATTAGTGTTGGATATATTTCCATTTTCCATGTTATATACATAAATATTTTACTTTAGGTCATTTATTTGTTGTTGTTTTGATTAAAGGCCCTGTGAGGAGTTTTGAACTGGCTGAGAAACAGACTGAAAATGATACAGATGCCTCTTTGTGACCTTCAATAGCAAACAAGACCATCAGCAGCAACACTGACACCTTCTCTGTTGTCATTTGTAATGCCTGAAACTGCCCAGAGGGGGTAGGTGTCAGACCAGATGATGGACATCTTGCTTCAGAAACAGCCTTTTTTTGACTGTTTTCATGGAGAATAATCACATTGCCTGATAAAGTTGACTGGTAAAAGACAACAGGATGAGGTTTTTGTTGAAAACACTACATTTACATGTATAGGACAAGAGATAAGAGGTATTACTTTGTCCGCAAGGGGGCGCCAGAATCGATACAAAACAAAAGTTCCTCACAGCAGCTTTCAGGGCAATGTCATGTGCGTTAGTTTTACTTTATTTTATTACTCATTTTGATAGTTTTGCAGCTAGATGGGCCGGTGAGGGGCAGATACCGGGAATGGTGAATGTTTTTCTTTTTCCCAGAAGACGTTAGAGCACAGGGATGCTACAGATTGTTTTGTGAGAAACATTTTTTGTTTGATGAGACATCAGAGAAAATGCAGTTTTTGCCTGGAAATGTACAATGTGTTTGATCCTGTGTATGATCTGCTCTCCCCATGCACCGTGGCCGGTTTGAAGTTCAGTTTTGATTTTAGTAAATTGAGAAGATCTAACTGCCACTGCAGTAAGATTCTAACGAAATCCCGCTGGTGTGTCTGGAGATTAAGTTATGAATTAAGTTACAGCACTGTGTGTCGTGTGTAAATGCGCGCTGCACTTCTGTTAATGAGGGGACGCGATCAGTGATTCTGCTGCACTGGGATCACTGCTGGTGTACAATAAACGTTAAAATCTTTGAAAGAAAAATGCACGGCTGGTTACGTAATTTTGTCCTGGCAGACGTCACGTGAGTGCACATGCCGGGGAACACACTTGCCAGCACTTGCTCTGAACGGAATAAACTATATAATAAATACATACCAAAAATCTAAAATAAACATTAAAACAGTCTGTATCAATATATAAGCCTGAGTTTTCCTCTCTATCATCTGAGTTCTAATGTAGTCAATGCTCAAGTCTCAGTCCAAGTCCGAGTCATCAGTGCTCGGGCCTGACATCAAGTTGAGTCACTAGTCCTGCAAATCAATACTCAGGTCCGAGTCCTGGACACAAGTACTACAACACTGATATGCAGTCTTTATTTTACAAAGTAAAGTACAAATAGGAAAAAGCTTTCCAGAACCCTAATTGCTTAATTTTTATTCAAATAATTGCACTTAGGTACGTTTTTATTTATACAATTTTTTTAATATTCACAATATTTTTCACAATGAAGTCAAGTTCTCTGTTAATAATAAGGACTTGTTAAAAATTAGTTTTTAGATATTTTTATGGCACTCATCTAAAAGTGTTGAACTTGAATCCATGGGCTTGCACACTGATTTTAGCTTCATACTTAAATTTTTGATCATGTTGTTTGCTCAAGATCAAAGATCATTTGTGTAAATGTAATAAGAAGCACTGGTAATCAATTTTATTCTACAGTTAAACCAACTTTATTAGGTTTCTCTGTAGGAACAGTAGGTTTATACTGAAAGATGTTGCTGTGCTAGCCCATGATCTACTCTTTCTTAACTATGCTCAAAAGTAGCTGTTAGATACCATCAGGGATGAGTATTCCTGTGATTCTACAGTAGTTAACAAAGTGATCATACGAATCCAATCATATGGTACAGGAAACATCTAAGACATCAGAAACAGCCCTAATACACTGATTGCTGCAACATAATCCAATTTCCGTGCATTTCAGGCAGCTTATTTAAGCCCATCACTTTCCTTATTATTATTATTATTATTATTATTATTATTATTATTATTATTATTATTATTATTATTATTATTTCCTTGCAGCTGACCTGTGTGTTGCATTCTGCACAGTATTGATTGACATAATCTGGTAATATTTATCTGTTGTGTTGGCAGGGCACAGCATTGATTGAAATTGGACCTTGAGGTCACACTCTTTACAGTATGCTAATGATATGCTTTAATCAATACAAATTGTTTTACATTTGACCCTTTTCACATTGAGGAAGCTACTCCTCATTAATAAAAGTACACAATGATCCTCGATGTCCTTTAAGACATGCTGTATACTTACATATACACTGACCTATACTTACAGGAACCCTCATGTATCTGCGTTTTAAGACTCTGATTGTCAGTCGTAACACATGTATAGGTGTCTGTGTGCCTGTGGGAACATGTTTGCTGTTTTAAATTTTCATTTTATGAGCCTTATCAGACAGTTAGAGGTCACCGTAAAGGTCACTGAGGTTCAAGCTTATAGTCTCGTTAAATGTTTTATGAGAGAGGCTGAGCAGTCATGCATATTACTTTCCCAGTCCCTTCAATAAGGCAGAGAAAGGCAATCTCTCTAACTACAGACGGATAGAGCCTGCTGGATATTTCTTCGTTAGCTAGTAGCACCCAAAAGATATTGTGTTGCTTGACTGTTCCAGAGGCTAATTTTTGATTTTCAATCTAATTTGGGTGTATCCCCTTTTTGATATTTTTATCCATCCTTGACCATAGACTCCATAGACTGTATAAAATATGGATGTAGTATCCGTGACGTCACCCATCTGTTCCTGAGAGCTGTTTTGAAGCCAATGGTCAGTGGGGGCCATACTTGAAATGCTGAACACAACCAAACTTTGTCCGAGCTAGTGTGAGGTAAAGAGGAGGGCTTTTACTCGGGGAATCCACAGGATGCGTGTGCGCCGCGTTACGGCTGCGACACGGCTCTGCTCCGTCCCGGGGCTTTCGCCCTGGTCCATAGGATGCGTGTTTGGAGCAGCGCGCACTCCGGAGCAGGAAACTCAAGATCCCTCGAGAACTCCAAAACGCGCGAGAACAACACAGTATAAACTTTTCCTCGTCCTCGTCCATGGTGTCGGATATCTTTTGAGACTGACGTCTGGCCCGATGCCACAGGTTATGACGTAATGTTGAAGAAGTGGTGAAATTTACGATCTTGTGTTTGCACATGGTGTTTATTTTGAAAGTGAGCGGATGTTGCATACGATCCTCGTGCCTGACTTCCGGGATAGTTCGATCATTTCTGTGTGGATTGACGCGTGCTGGGCGCGGGGAGCGGCGAAAATAGACTCCCCGCGTATCTCTGGCAGAGCGGCGCGGCGGAACGCTCCAGAGACGGAGCTGAGACGCGCCGCAGCGCGCCCTGTGGACTCTAGAGCATTGACTTGAATGGGAACCTATTTGCTGCGACGTGCGCTGCGCAGCCGTAACGTAACGCGACGCATCCTGTGGATCTTGGGCTTTAGCCTTTTCACTAACAGCTACAGGGTGCCCATCTAACAATCAAGTCAGCCATGTCCTTATTTGGACAAAGTCATAAGTTTAATGTCTTTGAAAATACTGAGTTATGAATTAGCTGCAGTTTTTTGCACTTCAGCATGGGCTTCAGAGTTTAAGATTGGAGTTTGCCGCTTGCTCTGAACCAAGCAGAAGGTAGGTTAGGTCAAATGTTACTGAAACAAACAACAGACGTGTGAAATCCTGATAAGTTTAAACACAGGAGACTTCTTAGATGGATTGATCTATTCACCAAAACAACATCTGCTTTTTTGCCATCTTGGTGTAAGTGAAGAAGAGACTAAGTCGCAATTACCAAGCCTCAATTGCTGAATTTTGTACCTGACACATGGGCTCAAATATGAAAAGGGTGAGATGGAGTTGATGAAATGGAGGAAATTAAGTGAAACACTTAATGTGTAACAGAGGACAGGCTGTGACAGCTAAAGGTAGATGTAGTCTTTTTCACTGTAAGACCCAAATGAGAAATTTCATCTTCTGCCCTGGGTCCCAGGCTCATTAAAACATATCACTACTCTTGTCATGTGGGGACCCAGCAGGAACACGTCTCTGACCCATTCTGGTTTCCTGGCCATTAAAAAATATTAAGCTGGAAGAAACGGGGGATAAAGATAAGGGGACAGAAAGGACAGTAGAGGTAGGGGGGGTGTAGAGGCAGACATGCAGCTGGAAGAGAAAAGAGTCTGCAGTTTACTGCCTCGCTTCATCTCTCTGCCCCCCTTAGTCTCCCCCTTTCTTCTCCTCGTTTGCTACCATGGGGGGTAATGTGGCATGAAATATGTACTTAAAGCCAAGCTCAGGTGCAGCCATAAAAAGAGCAAGAGACTGTCTGGTCTTGTTGTATGTGTGTGAGACTGTGCGTTCATAAAGCTCTGTATTCATCCATGTGTATGTGTAAGCGCAGCACCGTGTTGTACTGTGATTAGTTCTTTTGCTTTGAAAAAAATCTGTGCGATTGCAAATGTGCTGCTTTGTGGATTCAGATAGAGAGAGAAAGAGAGGCTCCGTGGCCCCCACCATCTGACTTTCACACATTCCTTGACACAGATTACACCTCCGTGTTAGGTGGAGGTGTAAAGTTATTAATAAAACTGAAACACACAAGCGCAGGTGTGAATTTACCTGGTGGTTTTCATAACCATTCAATTGGCAAGGTAAAACCAGAGGTGTGCAAAAAATGTTGGTGTTTTTTCACTGCTTCTGAGACTTATTCTAAATTATCGCTTTGCACTGTGATCTAATACACACATACAACAATTCTTGCAAGTCTATCTTGCAAAGGAGGAGTAGGATGTTAAGGTCTTCCAGCATGGATGGCTTTCTTTGCTGAGGTGTTGGCAGCAGGTTGTTCCAGGCCAGGCAGAGGCTCCACCTCACCTCACTGCTTGCCACAGTGAAGACCTCAATACATGGGCTGTTAACCAGGCTCCTGTATGAATCACCTGTGGTACCTGCAGCACATGAAACATTTAACCTAAGTGACTGATGGAGAAGACAGTTTGTATTGTACCCGGTATCTTTTGGGTTGGTAGCAATATATAATCTTACATCTGCACAGTAGTGGATTGTAAACTTACAGAAATTAAACAGTTTTAATTGAATTGTGCATAATTTACATCACTTTCATTAATTAATCTGACTTCATTTGAGTATTGATAAGGCTGCTACACTAAACAGACCTAAAGGATCTGAAATTAGTTTACTGTATAAAAAAGAGCATGTAAAAAAGGGGAGGTCTACAATATTGTGGGCAGAAATAAAAAGCGTTAGTTCAGGATAACACCTAGTGCTGTCAAGAGATTAAAAATATTGAGAGATGAATTAATTATGAACTGTAATTAATTGATCTAATAAATCTCTTTTTTAATCTCACCTAAAAATAGCTGAGAAAAGCCCTCAACTTGAAGTATTTTTATTTAAATTCATAACATTTTTGTGGCAGATCAAGATTGATCTATAACAAAAAAAGTGGCTTTATAAAGTAATTTATTGTTTTTAACAGACTGTTTTTAGCAGTCCTAGCCATTTACATTCTTGTATGATTGGTCATTGGACGCAGTTTGCAACACCTCTGTTAACCCCTCGTCTTCCACTATGTTCATTGGCCTGCAGTTCATTGCTATCCACTTGGCAAGAACATTTGTCAGTCGTCGGTCCCAGACTTGCTCATACACGGGGTGTTCTCCTCGAGTTTAGTTTGGCAAAGAGCTTTGCTATGGCTCGCTAAATTGCAAACATCTTTGCTGCTAACGTTGGCTGTGGCTGCACTCGCGACTAGGTGCTTTGCGTTGATGTGGTAGGCTAAAATTGAGCTGCTTCGGTGGTAAGCAAACTCCTTACAAAGAAGGCATATCACTCTACCTTTCTCAATGGTGCCGTTGGGGCGTCTTTGAAACCTAAATTTCCCATTCATTGGACCGACAACTCTCACATGCTCCTCCATTTTCATGTCTCCTCTCAGCTACTCACCGCTCCTCACCTTGCCCTCCAAACTACACTGGGGGCCTATCAATTTATGATAAACAAGCCCAAACACAATGACAGCCAGTCAATGTCCACTTCAGGGTGTGACTGACCATTGTTTTCCACCCCCAACAACTCAAACACAAGAAGCCCAACGAATAAAAACTGATTTTATAAAAAGGCAACTCGTATACAGAAACAGTAAAGTTAGAGATTAAAAATTAGATCAACATGATTAAAAAACATAACACGCTAAATAGGACTGTAATTAATTTATCGCAACTAACGCAATAATTTGACACCCCTAAACATACTGCTGTAATTACAGTTTGACTCACCTGAGACAGGTAGCCAGGCAAAACGCAGTCGGGATGGTCTCAAGCTCACATGTCCTCAAGCTAGGAACTAGTTAGTTCCTGATCTGGAAGCGTCTATCCTGCGGCCGCAGTTCCGGGGGAAGGCAGTGAGATTAATCACGCATTCCTGCCTCCTAGTTATGTCATGAAGGTTGTGACAGCAAAAATGACGGCGTTTGGATCTCCGACGTCTTTGAGACTTCCACAATAGATTAAACAGCAGCAAACGAGTTACTTCAGTCATGCGAGATGACAGAACCACAAGGCAAAAACAAACGCTGCTGGTATCTAGGAGACAGCCCCCTCCTCCCACTCTTGTCGCTTCCGTGTTCAGAGGAGCGAATATTCGCTTCATAAAAATACAGATGCAATGATATTTGCGCAAGAAAGCAACGCAAATTTTTCTCTCGAGTTTGGTGTGTACGCCATTAGAGGTATGCCGCTTAAAGACGTTTGGATCATGTAAACACAGCTGAGACGAGCGACAGCAACACTGAAGAAAACTCAAAACCTACCAGCTCAATGCAGAGTAGTTAGTCTAACACTGTGCTAACTCAACATTAACTCTTAACTTAATACACTTCATGAAGTATTCTTTCAAGATGTTGGTAAAGGAAGAGCACGAAGACAACTTCTGCGGTGAAAACATGTTTAATGTCCAATGCGACTGTAGTGTAACTGAACACTGAATAACTGTGATGCATTCACTGCACTGTGGGAAGCAATATTACTCCACCAGTAGCCCTTGGTGACCTCAAAGGGGAGCGCACTACTGAAAACAATACTCTATAAACTGATACACAGTAGACTATTTGATATATCTGTATTGTAAATATAAATCAAATTATGTAAATTACCTCAAACTGACAAAAATTGGAATCTACAAACTAAAACTTAAAGCTGGAGTAGGAGATCCTGAGAAAGCCGCAGCAGTTAGCTTGATTTTGAAAGCACACAGCCGAACAGAGCCCTCCCCCTCATTTCAGGGCAGCCTGTAGGGAGAGGGGAGGGACACGCCTCCAAACACATGAACGTGCTGTGGCAGACTACGGCTGGAGGATGACATCACGATAGCTAGCTGTGGAGCGGCGAGTGATTGACTTTATTTTCATGGAAGGAAAACATGTCTGACTCCCATGTAAGTAAATAATGTTATTAGTTAGAATGCACTGTATAGCCTGCATGTTAGCTTTACTTGTGTTTGTTTTTATCATCTGAATACAGCTAGAGTATGTTGTTGCTGCCGGGCTAATAACTCCTGTTTATTTTGATTTAGCATTTCATGATGTTTAGTTACTAGACGGCTACAGTGCCTATTTATTTATTAGCGTTCACCATTGTTGACAGTCTTCATTTTCGTGTTGGAACTTCAACATATTGACTGGTTTTTGTGCTTGTTAGAGCTCTTATGATGACTGCTGATTACGATCCTGAGACAAGCACCTCAGGTCGGAGAGGACGACGCCGGGGTCGAGTGCAAGGCAGAGCCATACGAGCGAGAGGGAGAGCAACGACCGGGGACGAGCTCCAGATCCTGGGGACAGCAACAGAAAGTTCCGCCATGCTGCACAGACAGGTTGTTGTCTGGTAGCATGGAGCACTTGGTGCAGGTAGTAGAGTAGTAATAACTTGTTGCTTTATCTGGAAAATCCGTGACCCTTACCCAGATCCACATGGACAGTATAAAGGTTTCAGTTGGGATTGAATTAAACTATAACATGATTACATACAACACTTTTATGGTGACCCTTTAGTTCCTTTGTATATATTTTATATTTATCTCCATGTAAAAAAATACTTGAGTGTGCTGTGTATACATTTGTTAAATAAACCTTTAAATGTACACTGGCCTTCTCTCTTCATATTGCAAAATAATTAAATCCATATCAAGTAACATCCAACATTATAAACAAATAATTGCAATATCAAAGAGTTGTTTTACATTTACTTTTATTAGAAAATGTATTTATTACAGAAATAAAAATAATGGCTGTTGAAGGTAAACATGTTGGCGTGGATCATCCCGCCTCCTTGTTCTCTTCTTTGGCATCCCCCCCAGCTCACGCAAGCCTCTGCGTCCCGTGTTTTAACGGTGTGGACGTCAATGTTTCCTTCTCGTAGCTATGAAAACACAGACAAGACAGCATGTAGACTTTATACAACATCCCATTCATGCTGATACAGAGCAACAGAAGAGCTACCAGCTAACAGACTGTACACAGGTCTGATAAAGAGCTACCAGCTAACAGACTATACACAGGTCTGATAAAGAGCTACCAGCTAACAGACTATACACAGGTCTGATAAAGAGCTACCAGCTAACAGACTGTACACAGGTCTGATAAAGAGCTAGCAGCTAACAGACTGATACAGGTCTCTATAAACATAGCTACAAGCTGTTAGCCGGCCGCTAGCATTAGCTGAAGTTATCGTTAGCTGTCTCATAGATGAACAACGCAATGAACACAAAGACGAATGAAATGATATGATTACCTGTCCAGGAGAAAATCAGCAACCATGGCGTCGCTTTAGAGACCCTTCAAATCATTCAGCTGTCGCAGAAATGCAGCCCGAATATTGACTCGTGTTTGTCTCTTCATTCAGCGTTTTTAAGTCGTCTCCTTTTCCATCACAGTCTTCCTTTTCTTGCTCTGTTTAGCGGCAGAACTTAAGGGTAGAAGTTGGGCTAATAACATTGGTTTCTCTCTCTCTGACATGTTTATCAGATGTTCTGCGTTAGTGAACAGCCTGTTGATGACGATCTCAGTCAGGTCACGCGCACTCCTGTAAACAGTAGGTGTGTCTTTCGGCAGGTCACAGGTCATCCGGCCAGTCAGCCAATCATTGCGCTCAGTGGCGAATGAATGATTGGACGAACTTATTGCAGTCTAGCTGCTGACACAGACAACTGAGATTTCTCATCTCAGTGTTAAATCACTTTGTGTATTACTCCCTATCGATGTATACATTGCTTTTTGCTAGTGATTGATAAAAATGTATCAAAATAACATGTCCTACTCCAGCTTTAACAAAAATCTCATCTTACACAAAAGACTTTCTTCCTGCACCGTCAAAAATGAGGGATTCAAGAAGTTTATCAGAGAACTAAATCCAGACACAAGCTAACAAACAGTCTTGAACTTTCACTCAGGAACAAAAATCTGCCTTTAATTTTAATTGAAATAATGATTTGATATTTATCGTGATAACATCTTTTTCAATATCGCCCAGGGAAAACGTTTTCACATTTGTTTTTTATTACATACACACATGTAAAAAGGAAGAAAATGGGGGTGTATGACCTGTTATTATAATCCCAAGCTCTTTACCACAATCAGGAGCTCCAATTAGTGTGCTGATAATCTGTCCTTCAGCAAGGAGGTGCATCATGCCTTCACTTAAGAGGATTCATTCCCCTAACAATTACAGACATAGCACATTAGATAAGATTTTGCTGGTGATACAGGAGGTCTATAAAGTATCCTCAGTAAGGGTAAGGACTGGCTCACAGTGACCTTAAAAAGAGGTTCAAAAAGGTCCCCAGTGTTACTTTCTTTTTTTCATTTCCTCTCTCTCTCAACCATCATCCTCACTTTCCCTCCTCCCACATCTAATTCAGGAACTTCCTCCTTTAATTGGCTGCTGTCATTTATCCTGCGAATTTCCATCCATCCACTTTTTTTTTTCATTCATCTCCTCTCCTTCCATCCTCTCTTACTTCCAGATGGCCTACCTAGTTGTTCCCTTGGACTCAGCTCATTTCAGCTACAAAGAGAAAACTCCAAATCACTATTGATTTCCCTCTCATGAAAAATACATTTTGCGCATTAGAATTCAGACTCGGCCCTCTTTCTGTATCCCCACTGCGTCTGGTCATCTCCTAATCTCCTCCCTCCATTCCTCCATCCCTCCTCTGCCTTCCTCACAGCAGGTGAGAGGTATATTTTCCGTCCATACATCTGCCGAGACTTCTGTCTTCACATCGATCCCCCCTCTTCGACTCTCCCGGTCCATTAGGACGAGTGTTTCTGCTGGAAATATCAATACTTCTTCTCCTCTCTTTGTCTATTCCACTATCCTTTTTTTTCTCACTGCACTCATACTCTTTGAGTTTTAAGCTCCCTTGTTTCTTGGCCCTCGCCATCATGATTTAGTTTTCCCACTTTCACACTCAAATGATTATTTTTTACAATATCTCTGACCGCATTTCCCTATTCTTCTTAATATTACTTTTGTTTATTTTACCTCCTCTCACTCCATGTAAATTGCCAAAAACCGAAAGAGCTGAAATTGCTTTTCCTCACATGGGGCTGAAAACATTTATACACTGCATCTTTGTCACCAACTTTATTCGATACTTACAAACTCATTCCTGCCCAAACACTAAAAATATTGAGCCACAAGAGCCACATATCTTTCAATTAACCTATCTCAGTTATAAAAACTCTCATTCTGCCTCTGGTGGTATAAAAATGGATAAATAAGGAGTGCATTCCAACAGCTGTTCAAAATCTATTCAGTCTGCCATTTTCATTGGACAGGTCTGTTTTGGACTGGCTGGCTTTGTATTTTTCCTGCTAGCCAATTTGCTGTGGCTGTTGGTGGCCACATCCTGTCTCTATTCATTTCCTTATGACACTTCAATTTACTGCTTCTTGCACTGCTCCCCAACCCCTCCTTTTAAACTGATGTCACACTGGCTTTCTCAATTTGTGCCACCTGCATGCCCACCTACGATTTGGAAGACAATATCTGGGAAATTAAGCTAAAAAAAGAACAGAAAGGAAAGATAAAACACCTGCACATGTGAAATGGATAACAAGGACGGGGGGTTGTTCAGACATTCCTAGAATTAACCACAAATAATTGCTTGCATGTGCATCCACCGGTTATCTCCTCTTATATGTTTCCTCTAGAATACTATTTTTAGAAAATAAGTGAAAGCTGTTGTGACATTCACAGAGTATGGCATTGTTTATAGTGGGGTTTGAGACTGTAACCCACAAAACAGGATGTTTTAGATTAAATTAATGTATCCGTAAAGGCTGCCAGTTAGCCACTAATCTTCCTGCTGACCTGTTTTGCAAATGAGGGATGAAGCTGCACAGCTAGAGTAATAAAACATAAAAAAACATGGATATATCACTTTGCCAACCTATCAGACTATTTCACTTGGTACCAGGCTAAAGTAACTAGCAGTAATCTAGCACCATAGGCTAAGAAGATCATGGTTGTGTTTAAGGATTCCATCAGCATGTCACTGACATTAATACCACTAGCTTTGTTTTATACTCCATACACATCAAACCATGTCTTGATCCATTCATGTCTCATCAGTAACTTTTTTCATGGTATGATTTATATTTGAAGTAAGAATATGAATTTAACTCAATGAATTTTGCTGGTTTTGCTCAACTGTTACATCACACACCCCAAGTACAAAGGCTATAGTCCTGGAAGTAGACGATCTGGGTTTGACTCTGATTCACAGTCTTTTATCCCATGTAATTTCCCTCTCAAGCAGAGTCAACACAAGGTGTTTCTATTGTGACTGTTACTTTAATTTCCAGTAAAACTGTGCCACTCGCAGTCTGATTTCCTGGCTACTCTTGCTAAAGCTTGATTAGCTCACAACTGCTCAAGCAAACAAGAGAAAGTGTACAAATATTCATTTCCAGGATATGTATGACAGCACTGTTGCAAACCTGGTGGAAGTTTGGGTGTAAACTAGAAAGCCGAATATCAGCTCCAGTGGCCATATTGCAAAGGCTAACACACAGATTTCCACTGAATATAGGTGTTTGACTCTTGGCTAAGATAAGTTTCAGGTACATTGTCACACTGTTGCTACTACAAAACACATGACTCAAATATTTCCAAAGAAAGTACAATGACAGTGTGTTCATGAACTTAATGGGTAAACTTACGAAAGATGCACTTCACTGAGGGAAGTATTTTTTTGGCTGTTGAGTCTAACATCAACTCTTTGTACACCTATATGTATCAAGAATGAAATACAGCTGTGAGCAGCTATGTAATGGTTTCCTTATATGTTCATGGATTTCTTTCTGCTGTCTATAACACATATGAAAGACATATATCTTGGGAGAAGGGGCCCAATGGGAAATTGTTTCAATATTTAATGTTGTGCATTGCCTGCATTGCTCCCAAAAAGAAATATATTTTCTGCATGTCTATTTATTTATCCATCAGTTCAGTTACAGACTTGGGTAAAGAAGCATGCCTTTTAATCAGTAAATGTTTGTCAGAACTTAAGCAAAAACTTTATTTCTTCATCCTCCAAAATGTTTTACTTGTAGGAGTCAATTCTCAATACATTTCAGGGGCAGCAAATTCTTGAATATTTATTCCAATGTAGAGAAAAACTGTTTATCTTTAAAATGTTCTAAAGGATGCTTAAAAAAAGTTTTAACCACTGTTACTTGATTATACACATCATGCTCAACCACATTCTCATAGAGTAGGTGTTCATTCACATCATATTCATATTTTGTTCTTTTGAATTCTGTTGATATAATAACTGTATTCATATTAATTGTTAATTTTGTATATTCTTATATTGTTTTATTTTTAGTATCAACTATTGTCTTTACATGTGTCAATGTAGAATTTTTCAATTCATTTCTGATATTAGAACACTATTTGGGTGGAGGCTTCAAATAAGCTCCTTAAGTTTTCTGCCTCTTCCTGCACATTATATTATTTATTTTTGCTATTTTTTTGCATGTATTTCCTTTTGTTCAAATAAATAAACATAAAAAAATTTATATAATTTGACAGTAAATAAATCTACAAAGAGAGAGTGATGAGCTCATAAGTGTACTGAACACAACTGTAGGTTTGAAAGACAATCATCATGACACTTGAAAGTTGTTTCTAATGATGTCCCAAGTCACATCTCATGCCATGACATGGAACTAAAATTTAAAAGCAGAATTGTCTCGATCAAAAGGCATCCACTAGTGTGCGTTATGATTTATTTTCCATTACTTTGTCCTTTGCACTAAAATAAAAGATGGTTTAGACATGCATGCATTACCTCCAAAAGACATGCAGGGGCAACAGCCAAAAGCCTCTCTCTGTACTGTTAAGTTTCAGTATTTATCAGAGCCAGAAGTGACAGGCTCAATTACAATTACCAAAAAATCGTTTCACATTTTTTTTCAATTTTAAATACATGTTTTTTTATTTTAATTAAATATGTTTTTAATTCAAATTCATTGATTTATGTATTTATGTATTCATTCATTCATTCGTTCATTCATTCATTGGTTCTTTAAATATAAACTTTAGGAAGTAGTAGGGCTGACACCGTTAATGGAAGTTTACATAAGGACACAAGCATTGTATAACCAGACACAAAGCATGGGCTCTATCTGTCAGATGTACAACTCTTAACTCATACAGTGCACTTTTTTAAGTGAAGGACCATGCAAAGGAGTAATTATACTATTAAATCCAAACCCCCCTATTAGATTGAACAAGTTCTATTGGATGACAGATGTATTAGAAGGTCCCTGCTCAAGATTAAGATCAACTGACTCCATGGTGATGTTATTGATGCCTAGTTGAGTGAATCTTTCATTTGTTTCACTGTATGTTTCCAGGATCCACCAGGACTTATTGACATCTCCTACCCATGTATCAGGAATGATAACTGCACACCATTCTGCTATACCGAGATTGGATCAATATTTGTGTGTCTGCGTGTGCACTCACATATCTGTGTAGATGTCTGTGCCCATGGGCTTGAGTGTTTGTTTGTGCGCGCTTTTGATGTTCTATTGCTTCCATCAAATTGCCCCTCCAGTGACAGACTCATTCTATAAAGGCCCGTATAACTTGGAGGAAATAGAAACTCTACAATCCTTACAGCCTTCAGATTAATGGTAAGAGACAAAGAAGAAGAAAAAGACGTGGGAAAAAGAGAGAATGACAAAGTGAGCAAAAGGAGGAGGAAAGTTAATGGAAGAAAGGCAAACAGCAAGAAGTTGAGAGACATGTGATACCAATGAAAATAAAGATATCCTCTCGTGTCTTTAAGCTTTCACTTTTTCCTCTACATCTCTCATGCCATGCATTCTCTCTGTGGACACTGAGAGAAGAGAAGAGGGGAAAAAAGGAAGAGAGGGATGATTCTGTACAATCAAGGAGAGTAGACTGATGAGGACATACACATCGAGCTGGCTTGCCTCATTTATGTCTTTATCTTTCTTCCCTGTCTTCTACCTTCCTATCCCATGTGCACATCCATCTTTCTTCCTCTGAGTCTTTTATCTCTATTCATCAACCTCTCATTTGCCTCCCTCATATCTCCCTCCCCTCTTCTTTATCCCTTCTCCTTCCCTCAAATCTCCCTACATTCCCCCCTCCCCTTCTGTCTTCCTGGTCTGTGAGGCACAACAGGCCTCTTGTGTCAGGGTTGGTTTGGCTTTGCCGTTCTGCTACTTGTTCTCCTCTTCCTTCTCTGACTGCCTGGGTTTTGTTCCCTCAGCCTCTAATCGGCTTTTCCGGGTTTGGGATCGTCTCTTCCTAACTTTACCCTCTCTCAGTGCCACCGGATTATCCCTGTCAAAGAGGCCGGACTTCCTGGCTTGACGAGTGTGAGTCTATCTGTGTGTGAGTGATTTTTCTATGCATGTGCATGTTTGTGATGTGTGTTTGCCTGTGTGCACATCTTTGTTTTTTTGTTGTTGTCGGGTTTTTTTTGTACCCCTGATCCTCTGTAATCACTTTGAGACAATCCCATAATACCCCATAGGTTCAAAGGAGGGTCTGTGTCTATGAGAGAGGGATGTTTACCCTGTTTATTCAACTGCATCTTCCCAATAAAACTTCATTATTTATTGGAGTTTTCAGTACCTCCAAAAACTATTTAATCTTCTGATAATGTCATACTTCAAATAACTGTACTTGATGTTAAATTGTATGTAAACGCCTTCCTCAAACAAATATTTCATCAAAAAAAAAAAAGAGATCATTTATAGCCATGCTTGTGGCTCTGGGAGGATGAAGCTCAGTGGTGCTCTGAGCTGCATCCTAAAACATGAATGTGTTATATTCTCATAATGAATATGTTTACACAAAGATATTTGGCAAGTTGAATGTAAAGCATTCTCACCTGCTTTGGCGAGAATGCACTTGTTGGTTAATATTTAAAATAATCAATAACCAAAGGTGATGTAAATGTATAGTTTTGCTTTAATAGTAAGGAGGGGAAAAAGTACATTATTGGACATTTAAAGCTCCAGTAAGGAGTTTTTATTTGTTGTTGAAACAGACTGAAATTAACATCAAGACCTCTTTATGATCTGCAAATACAAATGAGACCATTGGGCGATGATGATGCAATATGCAGCATGCTAAAGAAAATACCGTTCAATACTTTTTCCTGCAGCAAATATTGATAATGAGTGATACATTTAACTGTTAAAAGATAACAGGCTGGGCATGGACTTGGCCTACTTGTTAAGTTGCACACCCATGTAGCGGGAAAGGAGCCAGCCTGTGGCTCCTTTCCCGCATGTCATTCCCCCATTATCTCCTACACTATCCACTGTCCTCTCCCTCTATCAATAAAGGTGCAAATGCCCAAAAAATATAACTTGATAAGTTTTTTGTCTGATAATATGACTTTCACAAGTACAGGACAAGACCAGCAATGATATAAGAGGTATCCACAAGGGTCAGGCTTAGACAAGCTCTTAGATTTGCTGCTATATACTTAGATTGCTGGGGGAATTGGCACACTGGGATCATGTCTTTCCCTCTCTCTTCTCTGTCTGCCTGTCACTTACTGTAAGTCTTCCTGTTACTAACCATAGATCTTTCTGGGGGTCCCTGAGCTCCCTTGTCTCGTAGATTCCTCTGGATTGCTGCTATAGACATGCCAGACTCCAGCTACTACGTACAGTCCGGGTTCATCTGTTGATGTTATCATTGTTACTTGTCTCTGTCCATCTCTCTTTGCATCTCCCTTTATCCCTTTCTACCCAACCCCAATACAGTCGAGGCAGATGGGTGTCTAACATGAGTCTGGTTCTGCTCGAGGTTTCTGCCTGTTAAAAGGAAGTTTTCCTTGCTGCAGTAACTTGCTAAATGCTGCAAAGTTCTCTGCTCATGGTGGATTAAGACCCGTTAAGAAAGTCTTGCCTGTAAGATGGGACTAGATCTTATCCTATCTCAAACATAAAGTTCCTCGCAGGGAGATTTAGTCCTGTGAGGATGTTCAACAAGTCTGTTCCAAGTTTAGTTTTCCAATTGCTGAGACTTTCCATTACAAACTATGGAGGAAGTGGAAAAGTCAATTGATCCCCAAAGTCAGTAGAATACATCTTCTGGGAAACGTGAATGCCTTAATACACTTTTGTGGTAACCTAGTGGCTTATGAGGACATACTTGACTAAAAATATACACGTATATAAACTGCTGATGTGTGAATAGATGAAGAGATTGAAGTCATTGAGGTACATCCTTTGGACACCCATGAATGTTTGAAACAAATTTCATGGCAATTCATACATTAGTTGGTTAGGTATCACTAAAACCCTGGAAACTTTGTCCTCTGGTGGCTTAGATGTCTCTAATTTATGACAATCTATGTCAAATCTGTTAACATATTTCTGCCTGGACCAAAGTTGGAAACCAACAAGTTGCCATTACCATCCATAGAGTATAAAGTTTCAAAACAAATGCATATAATGAAGGCGGGTCAGCTAAATAAGTGAAGAAGTTGAATCAATCTAACAGTCAGATTTCTACTGCTGATCAACCACATGGTGCTACAACTCCAAGAAAGAAAGAAACAGAAGGCATGGCAGCCCGTTGGGGACTGGCATTTAGTCTCGGAGTCTCCCTCCTTCTTTTGTTCTTCTCTTTCTGCTCATTTCCCTCCCACCATCCTCTCTTTATTTAACTGGCTCTCTGTAAAGGTCCTGCTGTCAGCCTCCACCTGTCCCTGTCACAGTAAACAAAGACAACCAGGAGACACAGCACTCTCTGTTGTCTCCTTTCTCTGCTCTCTTCCCTTGCCGTCCTTGCACACTTTCTTTTATTGTGTCTCCTTTTGATTTTCTGGATGATGGATGAGACATCCATTTCCTTACACTATCAGTTGCTTATATTTAAATTTCTGAGCCTTATGACACACACTGCTCATCTTCACTGTTTTTTGTAGGTTAGGCTGATCTACCTTTCTTCTTTTTGTCTTCTCTCATCTGCCTACTGGGCCCTCTGAATATTTCTTTAAGTCTTTATAGTCTCTTAAATTGTGGAATTGAACAGAACTATGATCTCAATGTACACAGAAAGATATTGAGTGGATGTAAGAGAAGACAACCTTGCACACATTTAATTTCAATGATGCCCTTTCCTACTGTTAAGTCCAGATTTTTATATTCTGGCCTGGTTTGCCACGTACAGAGCCTCAGCAGACTGCGAATGTCTGCATTATGCAAATCACTTCCTGCCCGCACAATCAAGCCGGGACCAATCAATGTCAATCCCCATTCCCTCGGCCAATCAATGTCATTCCCTCTCCTAGAAAACCGGGTCTAATCGAAAGGCATTGTTCCTCAGGCCCTGCATGCTAAATTAGGAAGGCCAGTGTCTAAAACTCTCACATCCGAAACAAGTTTTTCAAGAATCACCAAAGTACAATGTGACGAGGTTTAAGTGGAAATGATGATTCAGAGAAACTACGATGAAAGGGAGACAGCATACAGAAAGCGATTTCAGAACTTCTGTTCGTGACCTCTTCAAAAGAACAATGTTTCGATAGTCGTTTAAGATCATCACACAAGTGGTTCCCACTCTCTCCATCTGTCTCCATTCCCTGTAGTGCCATAGTGTTACCAAGATAGGAATTTTTGCTTTTGAACACGCAACACAAACAATAGACTGTGTGAAGCCAGCTCCAGAGTTCAAAAACATGTTTGAGGTTGACAGTTCCAAGCTAGGCAGAAATCATGTTTTGACATGGGCACTATAGTTAATGATGCAACAAACCAATCTGACCATGTTCATCATGAATGCATCCCCCTTTGAGTAAAACACAGTGGACATTTCATAATTTGAAAAGTTTAAAGAGCAACTCTGACGTGATAAAAAAAAAAAAGAAAAAAGTTGTTTCAACTTCAACTTGAAATGTTCTACAGAGTTCAGTTTTGTCAACAATCTGATATTGTTGGTCATAAGGCTTACATAATCCTATAATGATATTGAAGAGTGGATAAGACTGCTTGTCACACCAATTGGAAACTGAAAGGAAAAGCAAGCTGATTTGATATTTTCAGAAATATTGAAAGTCAATCAAATTTCAGCAGAGAACACTGCAGTATTTAGCTAGTTACAGCGGCAAGGACAAACTCTCTTTTAACAGGAAGAAACCTCGAGCAGAAACAGACCCATGTTGGACAGCCATCTGCCTCAACAGAGTTGGGGTAGGGATAAATAAGAGAGAGATAGAGAGAGAAGAGTACAAGAACTTTGCTAATCTCCCTCATTTTCTTTCTTGCCTGTTAAGCAGTGAAACCAGCGTCATTTCTTTAACAGTCTCTACTTTTACGAGAATTTAATTAAAGTACATTCATTTAACTGCTGTCTTTCCTGAAAGAGACTACATTTTCTCTAAGAGAATACTAGCACAGCCCCTCTTTTACAGGTTATGCAGTGCACACAAAGAATGATTTTTCGGGCCAGAAGCATACCTCCAAATGTGCAGCAGCCCTCAAAGCTGCAGCTCTCCCCCCCTCTGTACTCCCATCTCACTTTCCATAGTTCCTTTAATGGTCTAAGGTTCCTTTTATCTCATAAAGTGGTAGAGCTCATGCTGTCTGTGTGGTGTCATTAAAGTCAGTGAAGCTGGTTTTAATTGTTGGCGAATTGGCCTTTTATGACTAATGAAGCCTCTCGTATGGGCTGCTTGTACTATTTAATCAGCCATCATGTACTCTGCACCACCTACACACTCTGCAGTAAGATAATGGGAGCAAGGTAGAAAGTGAGAATAACCCTGTAGAAAGGGGGATGCAGTTGGAATTGAGTTTGGATGGGTAGATGGATGGATGGTTGATACATTGATGAGTAGATGCCATGGATGATAAATTGATGGGTAGATGGATGGATGGATGAATGGATTGAGTTGGTGGATGGATGGATGGATGGATGGATGGATGGATGGATGGATGGATGGATGGATGGATGGATGGATGGATGGATGGATGGATGGATTGAGTTGGTAGATGGATGGATGGATGGATGGATGGATGGATGGATGGATGGATGGATGGATGGATGGATGGATGGATGGATGGATGGATGGATGGGTAGATGGATGGATAATGGATGGATAGATGGATGAATGGATGGTTGATGGATGGATTGGTAGATGGATGAATAAATTGATGGGTAGATGGATGGATGGATGGATGAATGGATTGATGGATAGATGGATGATAGATGGATGGATTGATGGGTAGATGGATGGATGGTTGATACATTGATGAGTAGATGCCATGGATGATAAATTGATGGGTAGATGGATGGATGGATGAATGGATTGAGTTGGTAGATGGATGGATGGATTGATGGATAGATGGATGATAGATGGATGAATGGATTGATGTATAGATGGATGATAGATGGATGGATTGATGGGTAGATGGATGGATGGTTGATACATTGATGAGTAGATGCCATGGATGATAAATTGATGGGTAGATGGATGGATGGATGGATGAATGGATTGAGTTGGTAGATGGATGGATGGATGATAAATTGATGGGTAGATGGTTGATAAATTGATGGGTAGATGGATGGATTGACGGATGGATGGACGGACGGACGGACAGACAGACGGATGTATCTTTCTGCTCGTCTTCAGTGTCACTGTTAAATATGGTTAGCTTTAGTCAAATGTACTGTAATTGATTCTTTGTCCCTTTCCCACCAAGGATTGAGATTTTGGGCCTACACATAGCGCAAAGCATTATGGCGTGTAACGCATGTGTCATTGTTGTATTGTGGTGTGGTCAGGTGCAAAGGTAGCATGTTGCTATTATGAGGCAGCAAAAAGGGACTGTGCCTTCAACCAACACAAACTTGGTGTAGCATTTACAGTTCAAGGCGCAGTATCTCTCTGCTACTTAGAGGGCACATTAGTGAGACAGTAAGATGGGCATAAAAGTTCACAATGCGTGTTCTTCTGCTTGTTAAACACACAGGGAGAGCATTAGTAGCACTCCCACTCATAAGGAAAAAAATCAGTGTTTTTGCTGATACAGTGAAATTAAGTTTTTAATAGGAGAGGGCTTACAGACAGCAAGTGTTTCCTTGTATCCTTACATCGTGATAGTGCTCTTGGTATGGGGCCAAGTTAAGGATGCTGGGAGTTGAGGACACCCTCACTCCTATCTGTTTACATGCATCCTGCACCTCATTCCAGCACTGGCCTGAGACCGCCATGAAACTCTCCTTCATGCACTTCCTCTGTGATGTTTTATATGCAGAAACAGAGATACACTCACACACACCCTAGCAAACAACATGAGTCATTTTTTCACAATTTTCAAACATAACCACCAGTCCATTACAAGTACAAAATACAATCATGTGACCAGAAGCAAAGAAGATTAACAGCCCACCACGTGAGGCACACTTATTGACTCTTATTAACATGGGATACTATCGGCATGTCCTGAGTTTGAAATAAATAATGAAGTTACACGGCTGTGCCTCATTTTGCAAATGTTCACCTCACCTAATTTGTATGATTTCTGTGTTTCAAGGTTACAGTGAAGGGAGACAAGTCAGCCATGCCAGCTTGAGTCCGGTCAGGTGCAAGTGGAAAGTGGAAAGGTTGAATCCTCCAAGTAAATAGCGACACACCTGCCTGCAGGCGCACGTCACCTATATGAGAGCTGACATAATGACTGGTTCAAGTATATTGCGTGCAAAACACACCTGGGAATAATCAAGGTACTCATTCCAACCTCTTTGCTCCCTGTACCCCACTCTGTGCCTATTTGTGAACTAGCAAAATGTAGTCGGACATTCCCTCATTTACTTTGTACCATGCGCTTTAGACCTTGAGCTTTCACTTTTTGACTATTTAAATTGCCTCAATGATCTGCCAGATGTTGTGAAAAATACAACATAAAGACAAAGGATTTGCCTGAAAGCTGTCCGGGGGCAGGTTGTCAGCTCTATGCTGATGGCACAGTCTTGTATGCTTCAGCAAAGACACCAAACAAGGCAAGTGAGATCACATATTGATGGGGTAAGTAAATGGATTTATCAAAACAACTCACTCTAAACATGAAAAAGACAGTCTCAATGTGCGAGACAGAAAGACACAGTGTTAAAGTTCACGGAGAAGACATTGTGATGGTAGATCACATTTACATTTTTAGGTGTAGTTCTGGATTCCAGACTCAAATTTAACTGCAATGTAAAAAAAAAAAAATATCAAGACAGTCAAAAGAAATCTGAATTGCTTCAAAATAATTAGGCATCATACTAATCAAAGCAGCACAGCTTTATATACATGCAATGATTTTTCACATATGTCTTATTGTATCACAGTGTGGAGCCAAGCTTCCTTGACCGGGATTAAACCTGTTTCATCTCTGTATAACCAAGCCTTAAAGATAATGGATAAAAAAAACTCAGGAGATGGCATCACTACCACAAACTGAAGTAGGACAATCTGCTCAGCTTTGAGAATTGTATTAAATGCTCATGCCTGAAACTAGTTTTAAATGTTTGCAAAAAACTTATAACCAGAAATTTTATACAAATCTGCCACCAGGCAAAATAGCGTTAGGAACACCCAGGGCACAAATAGTGGCAATTGTAAAATCACACACCGTAAGACCTCCCTCGGACAGTCAACTTCTTCTATAAAGGAGTCTCAAATGTGGAACACACTACCAACGTTAAATAAATTAACACAAGATATAAAGACTATTAACAAAAGCTTTAAAGTGTGGCTAAATCAAAATCAGAGATATGAGCATTTTGAACTCTTTTATGATTATCTAAAATAGTTTATTGGAATTGAATGTAACCATGATGTAAATAATCACCCTCTGGTCTTCTTTTATTTTTTCTATTAGTTTAGTTTATTTTATTTATTGTTGTTCATCTTGTCATGCACCGAAAAGGTGCCCAGCCCATATGGACTTACAAGACACTACGAAAACAAAACAAAATAGGAACAACAATATAAGAAGAAAAGGAAAAAGAAGAGAGCAGTTACAATACTGCACATATCCAGCAATGAACTAAAGTAATTAAAAAGCATGGTGGTACACTTCAGACATTTGACAGTGACAACAGAGTGTGCTCCTACTATAATAGTTATTGTATGCATGTTATTCTATGTAATCCTGATATCTTTCTATCTTCCTCTATCTTACTAAAAGCCTAACAAGGGACAGGAGTTGGAAACTAGCAATAGCAATAATCTCTATATGAAAAGCATCAGTTACTACAGCTTTTTGTAACAGTCAGACGTTCCATCCATCCATCTTCCTCCGCTTATCCAGGTCCAGGTCACAGGGGCAGCAGTCTCAGCAGGGAAGCCCAGACACTCCTCTCTCCAGCCACTTCCACCAGCTCTTCTGGGAGGATACCGAGGCGTTCCCAGGCCAGCTGAGAGATATAATCAACAGGCAGAAGTTGTACTATGGAATCTGCATTTTCCCTATCAAATAAACTATATAAATAAAATGACTACAAAAAAAGGTGCTGATTCAGGTGAGTATGGCATTTCACCCTTATGGTGACTTAATGTCTCTGTGGAAAGCAGTGAAGGTTTCTTGAAACAAAGTGGCACGAACTCAAGACAGAACCCAAACTACTCTCCTGTAAGGTAAAGTCTGCTGCATTCCAACTATAACGATTCACACTGAGCTCTCAGCTTGTGTTGCGTTTCATCTCCTGTCTTTATGTTCCATATTTCCCATCCAGGTCCCCTGAATAATAATCAGGAAAACGGATATCTCATAAAAATAATTTTACAGTTTCAGCTGATTAAAATTCAAAGCCAATGGGGAAGACTGTGAACCATACTGCAGTCTAGCATTTTGCAGTTACCAGGGTTTCTTACTGCTTCTCAGTTCAATGCGCTTTATTGTCCCTGAGGGCAGGTTATATTTCAACAATAATACAACATCCGATTTTCTAATTACTGTCTAATAAAAAACAGATGTGATTTGTAGAAACTGAATCTCTCAAGCGTTGTATAGGAAGGTAAACTGCACAGGTAGAAGAGTCTCACATTTATCATTAATATATTTATGTGTATTTATGACAATTAATCATTTTTTATTGTTTTCTAATTATCCATCTACACTGCAAAGACAGCCACTGCTACAGTCCCCATATACTACAGGCAGCAACTTCTTACCATAATTTTAGGGACTTAGGTTGAAGCTCTTGTGAGAACAAAGTTATGCTATATTGGCCTTCAGAAAAGTATGCATAGAGAACCCTTTCTTTGCTTTAATACAAGACTATACAGTTCAGAAACATTGTTTCATCAGGGATCGATATACTTTTATAAAATGTAACTGCCTTAGAGCAAGATTAAAATGCAGTATACGTATTTTATCTTTCTTTCAAGTGGAATCTGTCACCAAATGAGCTGTAACCTAAACATATCTGAAGATGCTTCTACTTATCTCACCTAAACATATTGACTGTCATGGGACTCCAACCTTGGCCTGAGGGTTATGTCTTCAGTGTCCCTTTTAAAGGTGACATATCATGCAAAATTGACTTTCTAATGGTTCTTTACCTGAAATATGTGTCCCTGGCATGTCTACAAACCCCCCAAGAATGAAAAAAAAACCATTCTGCCCCTGTTTTGATTTCTCCACCTTTCTATAAATGTGTGTGAAACGAGCCGTTTCAGACTTCCGTGTTTTTGTTACGTAACAACAATATCCGGTCTGTCACAGAGTCAGAGCTCGGAGCTTGTTCAGCCCATAGACTGTATAAAATAATACTGAATCCCCCCCTCCGTTTTTCATTACCTGCACAAATGTGTGCTAACAAGGAGCTTAGGAGGGAGGCATGCTAGTTGTAGGCTGTCTTAAGAAACACAAAGGTTGGTTTTACTCCCCACGTCTGCAGATTTGAAGATCTAGTGGATGATTTCTATTTATCATGGATAAGTGCTAGTGCTAGTTAGCATAGCTACATATCCTAGCTGTAGCTGTGTACCAAGACACACGTCGACATACTGACAAATAAAACAACAAGAAACACAGAATCTGTGACCAATCCTTCAGAAAGGTCCCGCTGCCTTTCTGGCAGAGGTCGGTTTTACTCCCCACGTCTGCAGATTTGAAGATCTAGTGGAGGATTTTTATTTATCATGGATAAGTGCTAGCGCTAATTGGCATAGCCACATAGCTACATGTTCATAGCTGTAGCTGTAGCTGTGTACCAAGACACACGTCGACATACTGACAAATAAAACAACAAGAAACACTAAATCTGTGACCAATCCTTCATAAAAGGTCCTGCTGCCTTTCTGGCAGAGGTCGGTTTTACTCCCCACGTCTGCAGATTTGAAGATCTAGTGGAGGATTTTTATTTATCATGGATAAGTGCTAGCGCTAGTTAGCATAGCCACATAGCTACATGTTCGTAGCTGTTTACCAAGACACACGTCTACATACTGATAAATAAAACAACAAGAAACACTAAATCTGTGACCAATCGTTCAGAAAGGTCCTGCTACAGGCGCCTCTCCGTCAGGATCAGATTCTGGATCAGATTCAGAGGGTTGAAGTAACGCGATCTCTGAGCAGCCGTGTATATTCAGCCAACATGTAAACATTAGATCAACGTGCTGGAGAGCCGAGGCACATCCACTTCCGGAGGGGGCGTGGTCAGAGGGAAAACAGAGTGTTCTGATGAGGAATGAAGAATAGGACTTTTCAGGCATGCCAAAATCTGATTTCAAAGTGTTTTTTTGAGCATAAACTTTAAAGACATGTTTTGGGGACCTCTTAGACCAATATATATTGATGAAAAAAGCGTGATATGTCCCCTTTAAGTGTTTACACTCCAAAGTGTGACATCCTTGCATTGATTGAGTGTTTATAGCCACCTGACAAATGTAGGTCCAATGTTCAATCTACTTTTATTTCATGTCTCTTTCCTCTTCTACATTGTCAGTTCAATAGGGGACTGTTACACCTCTGTTGCCCCTCAGCATCAATGTTAATGTCAAGGAGGTGGAAAAGTGAGGCACACTTGTGCATCCACTAAGCCAGCATCAGTGGTAGTAAAACTGGCAATGCTGTGACTCTACGTAGGTGTGTAAATTTAAGGCTTGGATGTTTTCTCACTCACCACACCTTTTTAACTCTGTATTGCTGTTAAGTCAAACAGGGGGGCACCAATGTGACTCCTTCGTGGGGCTCAAAGTTAATGTATAAAAGTGAGGTGATAGCAGAGTTTCATTGTGGTGCTATTCTATAGCTCTGTGTAATTTGCTTCAAATTTGAGTATTATTGTGACTGAGATGAGCAGTCAGCATCTCCACTCTCTGCTGCACAGAGCTGTGCACACCCAATCCTGACGACACTAAATTATATCCACATGTACGATGTGCTGAATAGAGAGGGAAGCAACATAAAACATTTAGTTAATTTCAGCATAACACACTGTATTGATAAGCCTGTGGTATTGCTGAGGTATATTGAAGCCCAGGTTGCTTTAGGACTGGCCTCAAGCTGATCTGTATTTTTGAGCTGGGTGTTCCATCTTCACCATTTGGTCGTAGTTTTGGCACTTTGGGCAGGTGCTATATCCTGCTGGAAAAGCAAATCAACATCTACATACAGCTAGTCAGCAGATGGAAGCATGAAGTGCTCTAAAATGTCCTAATAGATGGCTGCATTGACTTCAGAATTGATTACACACAGTAGACCAACACCAGTAGATGATATGGAACCCCAATACATCACAGACTGTGGACACTTCAAACCGGCCTTCGAAAGACTTGCTATTCATGCTTATTCACTCTTTCTCCCGATTTTGTGACTCTAGGACATTGAATTCTACATGAAATGCAAAATTGACTTTCATCTGAAAAGATAGAACTTTTGACCACTTTAATTGTTAAGCTGTTCCTGCAAATTCCTACTCCATAACTGTGATGTTACTTAAGATTAAACCTGAAACAGTAAAAAAAAAAATGAATGTAGATAAAACTCAAAACGCCATTACCCACAAGTCCACATTTCATTGCAATTTATTATTTATTTTATTTTATTTATAATCATTATTATTAATATACATTATTTTTGTTGTTGTTATTCTTCTTATTATTTGTATTATTATTATTATTATTATTATTATTATTATTATTATTATTAATAGTATTTTTTTCCCGTTATATACCATATACAATAATATATTGTTATTACTATTATTATTATTATTATTATTATTATTATTATTATTATTATTATTATTATTATTATTATCTTAGTGACTGTTCTGATCTGACTTAAGTCACTGTCTGGGTGCGGGACTGAGGAGTTTTTGACGTGCTTCTAAAATAGTCCAATGTCTAATCCTGGGTTATTGTTGCCGTTTATTGATCCAAATGATAAACAGGTAAAGACAACTTACTTTGAAGGTGATAGTTATGATGAGGATAACAGTGTGGTCCAAGACGAGCGGTAAAAACCGTGTGCTCTTCCTGTTCCCAAGATCACTGCTTCACCTGTGCCCCTTTTGTAGCATTTACCTGCTTGTTTACCTGAAGTGCCCCCTGTGTTGATAGTGCGAGTAAAAAAACAAAAAACAAAAACAACATAGGTAAAAATGGCTCATTGCAGTTTTTTTAATTTTATTTAGTATTATTAAGATTACATGATCATTATTATTAATATACATTATTTTTGTTGTTTTTGTTGTTGTTATATTATTATTATTATTATTATTATTATTATTGTTATTATTAATATTATTATTATTGCTATTATTATGGAATAAAGTAATAATGCTAAAAAGGGGGCAATAACTGCAAATCAATCTAGTGCCTGGTCCACAGATAGGTGGGATTAATCGAGAAAGAGAGAGAGAGAGAGAGAGAGAGAGAGAGAGAGAGAGAGAGAGAGAGAGAGAGAGAGAGAGTGTGTGTGTGTGTGTGTGTGTGTGTGTGTGTGTGAGTGTGAGAGAGAGAGTTTGTAAAATCATGCTTAATAATCAGGCCATTACTGTGACAAAGGAGAAATGTTAACAAGTCTCACACAGTAAGCCGCTATTCTCTCTCTCCCTCTCCCTCTCTCTCACACCCACACACACACGCGTGCACGCATGCGCACACACAGCAGGCTCTAATACTGAAACTATGAAGGACTCCATTACTGGTTTTCTCATCTTAGCAGGTAACACTAATCTTTTTTCACTTAGCATCCCCATTTGTCTCTGTAGTGCCTTTCTGTCTCTCTTTCTCTTTCCTTTTTTCCCCTTCTCTCTTCTTCTCACATCCTCCAAGCACTCTTTCCTGGAACTTTCATGCCTCTCTCTCTCTCTCTCTCTCTCTCTCTCTCTCTCTCTCTCTCTCTCTCTCTCTCTCTCTCTCTCTCAATTCAATTCAAATTTGCTTTATTAGCATGAACAACGAGATGTTATTGCCAAAGCACATAAATTCATACAGTACATTATATATATTCACAACACACTACACTCACCATGTATACATTAATCACACACCATATTCATTACATATTATATTCATCACATACATATCAACCATATATTACATATTTTATATGCATTAATGAACGATGGTGTCACCTATACAGCATATCTCAATGTCCTCACCTGATGCGCGCGCTCACAAAACCTCCACCCAAAATCAAACCCCATGGGATGGTGCGTCCCTCAGGCTGTGACAGGCAGACACATATTTAACAGCCAGAGGAGCTGCTGACCCTTCCCCCAGGAGAAGGAGAACTCTCTCTCTCTCTCTCTCTCTCTCTCTGTCTCTCTCTGTCTCTCTCTCTCTCTCTCTCTCTCTCTCTCTCTCTCTCTCTCTCTCTCTCATGCTATGTCTCTCTCTTTCTCTCTCTGTCATATTCTTTTTCTGCACCTGGCCATGACTCTTCCCCCCCATCACCGTGGTTTCCTCCTCCACCTCTCTGATGGCTTCACATTAATCATTCCTACATCCCCAGGAAGACTGCCTTCCTCAGGTCTGTCACTTTCTCTCCCGTTCACTCTCTCTCTCTCTCTCTCTCTCTCTCTCTCTCTCTGTCTCTCTGTCTCTCTGTCTCTCTGTCTCTCTCCCTTCACTAGGCCTTGTTTCTCCGCTCTCATCAAATCTCTATTTATGTACAGGCAACAAAAATGGAATCCCCTCTCTCTCCATTGTGTCAAGTAATCATTTGTGGAGTGTGTGTTCGAGAAAGTTTTAGCATCAGCTGTAATGCCAGCAGAATGCCAGTAACTATGATTTATTTTAAGAGTATATCAGGGGAGAGTTTGGGCAGACATTGAGACTAAAACTAGTATGTTATGTTTGAAAAACACGGCTGGCTGCTTTGTTGAGGTTGTGACACCTCAGGTTCAGACAATGAAATATGATCCTCAAAGATCGGTTTAGTGGAGCACTCCTGAGATGGATTATTTCAACAGCCATTCAAATGTAGTTTTCTTTTCTAAGTTATTCATCTGTAGGCTGAAGGTGTGACCATAGACGTTCTTGCCACTACCCTGGGAATCCAACACTCAGTGAAACAGTGCTGCGAGATGATAAAGAAACTCAAAACAAGACTATAAAGAAATAAAAGAAGGGAATCTGACAGAAAAAGAACAAGAAAGAGGTATGCCAAAATGTATCCATTCACAGCGGTTTTCTGTGTGACCTTTTAATTTTGTCCAACCACCACAACTTTACCAGAAATTTGACAAATCACCTTAGCCCCAGCCTTGGCACATCATTGCTTTTAGCATCAGTTTCCTCACTTCTTTGTTAGTGATTGAGAAGATGAAGACATGTTCGACATGAATAAAGTCCATTTACTGACAAATATTACTACCAAAGTTTGTGCAAGTCAGTTTCAAGATGATTTACATGAAAGCGGGGGTAAGCTGTTTTGCAGCTGGGGCAATATTGCCAAATACATTGAAAGGAAAAGGGTGAGTTGGTTTATATTGCCTGTTAATAGGAGACATTATTTGAGTATAGTGAGTGGTGTTAATGCTTTGATAAGAGTAATATGGTATATGTTGGATAAAACCAGATGGCCTGTGCATGTTTTAAAAGTAGGGGTGCAACAATACGTGTATCTGTATTGAACCGTTCGATACAGGGGTCATGGTTCGGTACGCCCTATGAACTGAACAATACGCAATTTAATATTAATTTTAAAAACTTCTGACGAGGCGCTCTGTGCTGAAAGTTCAGTGGATCTGCGCTGACTCCCCCGGGCTGCATTTTTCGAGCGCAGGTCCACTGAACTGCACGCTCCTCCCACATTCATTCAGTCCAAACTGATCATGTTTGTTTTAACTGTGCTTTATCTGGAATTATATATTTCACCATACGGCGGTCGGCTGGGTTCATATGTTCACGTATGTGTGTGTGAGCGCGCGCCCGCACGAGAGGGAAGCACGAGTGTCCTCTTTGGTTGCAGAGCAAAGTTGTGCCGTGGTCCTATAGTGCTGCTAGACTGGATGATGTGGTTTTAAAGTGCGTATATGCATTACTTGTGGTCTTATACTGCATGCTGTGTAAGACTTCAGCCTGATACCGGACAGTGTTTCCCCGGCCGATATATGGGTGGCGCACCCGCCGGGTCCCGCCCCCCCTTGGAAGTCAAAGCAGAAGTGATTCAAGGTTACCTCTCTCATAGATCAGGTCTATAACTTGTTCTTTTATTCAACAGACTAAATATCCTTATGTTATTTATCTTATTGACATGACAGGATGTCATTTCTGTCTCTACATGGTAGCGCGTTCACAATTCTCCTCTGCTCTCTGTATCACAGACTCACAGACTCACTCACAGACAGACAGACAGACAGACAGACACACAGACACACAGACACAGACACACACACACACACACACACACATGCAACCCCCCATGCACAACAGAACATGTGTCAGGTATAGCTGCCCCTGATACATTTAATTTAATTTAAAAACTGTGCTTTTGAGCTGAAACAAATGTTGGTAATATCAATAAACTACAAGAAAAAAAGGCATGGGATTTTTTCTTTTTCTGTATCGAAATGTGACAAAAACGTATCGAACCGTCCCGTGATTTTTGTATATCGTTGCACCCCTGTTTAAAAGAGATGTTGATTGTGTGTTTGTGCTTTTACGTGTGTGTGTGTGTCTCTCAGACGTAACCGAGTGATGCAGGAGAGGTCATGTATACTAATTAGCAATGTTTTACTATGTTGGCAAGCAAACTTTTAAAGGTTTATTACATTTTGACTTTATGAAATATTCATTTTTTCCTAACATTTGTGATAATTAGTTAGCAACTTGCACTGCAATCAACATTACACTATCAAAAACTAACCACCCTGCTGTGGGAGGTTCCTGAGGGAAAAGGTGATCAATCAAGAAGCGAGTCCTGGATTTCCACCTGCTTCAACATACGTACTTAGGTGCAATTTACCAGAAAGAAAAGGAGGCACTTGTTTAGTTTTGGGGAAAATTACAATAGAAAAGGTTTAGAAACGTTCTTGGGTACTTTGTGGGAAGGCTACAAACAACATTAAAAACAATGGCCTTTTTTCTTTTTCTTTTTTTTGCATAGTTACTTGCTTTTGCAATGGTACTGGGAAACGAAAGCTTTAAAAAAATCACAACTCTCGCCTCAAATTTCTTCAAAAAGCTTTCACAAAATCAGGCTTTTAAGCTGCAACATTGACAAAAAAAATCCTGCAAAATCCTGGAGAGTAACTTTGCTCAAGCAACTGTCTGCCAGCTTACGTCACTTGAAGATTCATATCAGCCATCGTCATGGCAGTCAGACAGAAGAAACTCCCCATGGTGTGTAGTAGTTATCAGGGAACTCCCTTGGGGATAGTTTCTCTTCAAATAGTCTGCATAAATGATTGGTAAGAAAACACCTCATGAAATCCCAAATTTTCTGGTAGCTTTGTACAATGACAATTACACGACGTACACTAAACTTAGTCACTTCTAAACCTAAAATGAGTAACTTGCAAAAGCAGTAGGTTCTGGATGATGCTGGGTCAAAGAAGAGATCCCTTCATAATAAATTAGCCTCATTCACGTTTCTCTGAGCCTGGCCCCGATGCTTTAGTGGCTTCTTGAATAGCTACTTGATTGACAAACATCAACATTTAAAGTTACTATTTCAGCAAGTGTTTTCTATTTTATTCAACAAAGTGCTGAATTATTTACAGTGTATGATTAAAGAACAAGTGAAAAGTAAAATAAGCTTTTTTTTAATGTCACCCCTGCAGATATACTAGTCCGGAATTTGAAAGTACTCACATGCAATCGTTGAAGCTAATGTAAAAAAATGTATTCTCTTAAAGGCACAAGAGGACAGAAGGGAAACCGTGAATGGCTTGAAATTCCAGGAAATCAAAAGGCGGCTTACTAAAACATTCATGGCACTATCGAGACATGACTAACACCAAACAACAGCCAGCCATTCATTTCATTTCCTCATAGGCGATTTCAAATGTCTCTCTCACACACTCATTTGTTTTATGGTTGTGTCTTATGCTCTTAAACACTGTCTAATCCCTGATTAGTGTAGGAAGAGGGTGTTTAATGCTCTCTCCACTTGTCTGCTCCTGAACTGTGACACACAAGAATGCTTACAACCACACATGCAGACACTCACACTCAAACTGACTCACATTTGCAGCGAAGGGAATCCATGCTCACACATAAACACGCAGACATAAATAGCAATGCTTATCCACCAATGACATAGGCAGGTGTCTCTTTATTTTCTTTTGTAAAGCAGGTACTTCCAAAGGATTTAATTGAATGTAATAAGTGGAACAGAAAACTCAAGACAACACTTTGTTTGCCACAGAGAGAAACTGCAGATTAAAAGAACATGCATCCTATAATAACAGTGCTAAGTCTACCTTGACCACCATTGTCAGAATAAAAATGCACCACAAACAATCAGAGGAGAATTACTGTGATTCAGAACCACCCTGCACATTCATGTAAGCACAATGCAGGGTTAGAAGGCAAAGGCATTAAACAGTCATGAAAGGTGTATTTAACCCTTCTATTTGCCTGGCAGTCAACTCTGTGGAGCACTGGCACTTGTACATTAATTCAGAAATGCACATTATCAACAAATCACTCCTGCTCCTGCCAAATAAAGGCTGGACAGAAAGCAAAAATCGCAGCTTGTCTTGTGTATTCCTGGGGGTGCAATATGTGGTTCATCCCCACTGGACAGCTGCTGCAGAAGAGCAAGCCATTTTGCTCTGCAAACAAAACACTCTGGGGGGAATTCACTAAGAATGGACTGTACATCATTTGCCCCTGCTATCTGTCTCAAAGTCTAATTTGCGAAGCATAATGCTCTAATGATATTCAAGCGTAGCCGCGTGTACAAAGTGTAAAAGGGTAAAAGAATGTACAGAAGACAAAATAAGCTATGTAGAAAATAAATGGTTGAAGTCCCCGGAGATCAGGAAGAAGGCACTCTAGTGGTCTGTCTGGAGTCTGGCTATGGCAGCGTTGAGAACGTTGGATGCCATAGTCGGGTTGGGAGAGGGGGGATGTAAACAACTACTTGTAAACAGTATGACATGTGAGATCCCCCTGTGCAGACAACATGGTCAGAGGTCCACAGCACTCTCAGTGCTATCCCGGTCCGCCCGGACAATCTGGAAGCCGTCAATGGAGACGTTGTGGTCGGGAATATCCAGATGCAGCCACGTTTCCGTAAAGCACATCATGCTAAATTCCTGAAACTCCGTCTGACTCCTGGCTAGTCCTGTTAGCCCGTCCATTTTATAAGCCAGAGATCTCACGTTGCCCATGATGAGAGAGGAGAGACACAGCTCCTCTCCATAAACCTCTGTCTCCTTATTACAGCTCACCTCCTTGGTTGGTGATTTCATCATGAAAAACAATCCACAACACTCACCAACGGAAGGCCAAACGAGATCACAACTTCAACAAACTGCCAGAGAAAAATCTGACAAAGTATGATGAAGAAAGAGAAGAAAAATTTGAAAGAAGAATGAACAAAGATAGAGGAGATAAAAAGAGAGAGAGAGAGATTATAGTGGTGATACAGATGGCAGTGGTTGTCGCCACTGGCACGTCCGTAGCAGCTGGAGTCTAGAACTTCCACAGCAGCAGGCCATCTACGTTAGTGATTCAGAAGAACCTACGAGACGATGGAGCTCAGGGACTCTGGAAAGGTCCTTGGTTATTAACTTTAATGGGACAGGAAGAGTTAAAGTCAGTGATGGGGGAGAGGGGAGAGAGGGGGTCTCAGATAACAAACACTCCTGTCCTGCCTATAGAGTTGAGCCATGGATAGTCCCAGTAGCATTGTAAAAGCAATATTGATTGACTCTGTTTTCAGGTATATTATTCTAAGGTCATTCAGAGGTGGAATGTATGGTGGTTGGCAAAAGCAGATGATCTGCAACGGCCTGCAAACATCATGTCAGTGGGAGAAACATGCAGCAAATGCTCCAATGATGCAGACTCAAAAACACATGCAGCAGCATAAAACATATGCAACAGCACAAACACACTATGAGGAGAAAGACATGCTGAAAAAGGGAGAAATGCTGTATGTTTGCATTACTAGCAAACATACTGCAAATATACAAAGGATGTAAAGTCAAAAGCATCTAAACCTGGAAATAAAAGCAGCATATCAAGACTTTTCAAGGAGGAGCTTCAGGCCTGTAAGGGGCACTTGGTAGTACATCCTTCTGGTTGACAGGACAGAGGAAGCCACTGAATTCATCTGTTATTGGACCATGTAAAGAGAAATGTCACCAAGGAAGAGCGACAACCATGTCCTGATGTGAAATAGTTCCTGATGGACAGAAAACGTTCACAAACATTACTGAGTGCATCATAGGCGATAGCTATGGATCTCAGCTAGCAGTGCAGCGATCAGTACTAACAAAATGGAGTAACATTCAAGTTACTGAAGTATCTCGCAGTTATCTCAAGTTAGTTGGGAAGAATGTTTAATGAATGACCAAAAAAAAAAAGCATCATTCATTCATATTGTAGCCAGTAGATATACAGGAAGTCTGTTCCGTGCTCTGACACTGGGGACGAAGGATGCACTGTGGGGATGGGAGAGGAGTAAGAGGGATGTCTGGCACAGTTTTCTCTGGAGAACTGAACAAGGGGGGTTGCGGTTGCAGCCAAGCTTGGCAAGTATTCCACTGGGCTGCTGAATGCAGCTTCCTCCAGCTACGATCTTCAGTTAGCTGTGCAGCTAGCGGTACAATTAGCTGACTCTGCCCGGTGTCAGGCTCTGAGAGCATGAAAATCTGGGCCACAAAGCTCTGTTAGCAGTACAGTTAGTGCTTGATCCAGGCAACCCTGCTAGGTCTCCCAAGCTCTCCCCCTCCTCTCACATCCTCACAGTGTCTTCAGTAGGACAGATGTCAGAGTCCGGCTCAGAGTCTCTTCAGATCTCCTTGCTAGAGAAGTTTTAACACCTCCTTTATAAATACTGCAGTTATCACAAACGTATCTGTGTGTGGCTTTAAGCACCCCGTGTTTATGAATTAAAGGTGTTTTTTTTTCAAGAAATTTCATTCATATAGAAAGAGGCCAGTTTTGTCCCAAAAGATTGCATAAAAGCATATTTAAATATGCATAAACAACAGTAGCGCACAGAGATGCAATAAGTTCTGCAGTGCAGTTTGAGTGTCATTAACCCGAGTGCATGGTTTAAAAACTGTCTAATTTTCATAGGTTTAGGCAGAATATAAGCCACACAATCCTTTTGTGAATCAGGCCCTGAGTTGGTAATTGTTCTACTGTCAGTTAAGACGGTAGTGCTACTCTGGCTCACAAAAGGCTTTGGCCATTCAAAGTAAAGACTTAAAACAATTTAAAGACAATGTTCTGAACCTCTATTCCAGTCTTTACTGGCGTATTTTAGGCCTTGTGATATGTTTTCTGCATGTTAGCAGTTGGTCCCAGTTTTCTCATCTTTCTATCCACAAGGGATTTCCGCTTGACCATAAAGATATTAAAAAACATGTGACAAATACACACAAGATACATTGATATAGTATGGTAAAAGTCTCCTGTGGCCTAAAAACATTCCATATGGAATACAACAGCATAGCAAACGATGTGTTAATGAAATACAGCACACCTCAGTCTGCTAGCATTGGGGATTGCAAAGTAAGCACTGGTGCAAAGGTGTTAGTGTGTTTAATTAGAGCTTCTATATTGAGCTTCTGATTTGCCAGTGAACATGCAGCTGCTAATTTCTACTGGGAAAATTTATAGATTTGATCAGCAGATAAACCTGAAGTCCAAAGAAAAGTTTTTTTCTACATATAGTATGAAAAACAAAACTCAACTAAAGTCAGTGTACACAATACAAGAAATTAAATGAACACATGAATGACACTTAATCATTTTATCCTGTCCACTCCGTCATTGTGACCTGTTACTGATGCAGCACAATTTCCGAACCAAAATTGACCGTCCTACTAAGAGTTACCTTGGCGCATGCCCAAAGAATGACATAGTGTTATGTTGAGGGGACTGTGTAATATTGTTGAGGCAGTACTGAATATGTAGAGAATAAAGCAGGAAGTCATATATATGATAAACTAACAGTCAATATAATAACTGTTCGTCCTGACCTTGTTTTTTAGTGAATATATTGTGAAAGCATATATCCCTTATCCTTAGAAAATACTTGAACCCATACCTTGGCCTATTCCTATTCAAAGTAAGTCAATTTAGTGCTCAAGCTTGTTAACCAAACCTTTATTGTTGAGTTCTAACTTCATACGTTAGATTTATTCTTAATATTTAGTATTTGAACGCACAGAGGAACAACGTTATCTTTCATCTTTCTAGATAGAGAAAACATTTTGTCTAAATTGGAGAACTTGGTGTGTTATCATTTTATTTTTGCCTTCTTTAGCTTAGTTTAACAACCTCATTGTGTTGGTTATGTAGGCACCCAGAGGAGAATATTCTCCTATGAACACCTGTAATGTTAAAAATGTGTGACAAGAATTAATTTCAGTGGAGCCTTAGCCATTTCACATTCACCCTTGAATGTATGGCATTGTACAGTATATAGTTAATTGCACTGTGGGTATGTTCTCAGCCTTGGTACTCTACTGTGTTATGAAGAGCCAAGGTTGAACAGTCAAGTCAGTCCCAGCCACCCAACACAACAATAACCTACAACCATGTACAAATCCATAGGGCAACTGTAAAGTTTGTCAAAAGCTGGATAATGGTCTGGGGGTTTGGGCTTGGTCCCATAGGTCTAGTAAACGGTATAGTTAAAGCTACAAGTTTCGGGAGGTCATGGCTGTGCCCCTGGGCACAAACCTATGTCCACATAGACTTGATTAAAACGGTTTCATCGGGCGGACCTTGATTGCTTGCACAGAGCCCTGACCTCAACCTCACTGAGCAGCTTTGGGAGGAATAAGAAAGCTAATTGTGAACCAGGCCTTCTCCTCAACATCCGTATACCACCTCACAATGCTTGTTTGGCTGAATGGACAAAAAAATGATCACAGACATACTCTCTTGAAAAAAAATTCCCAAAGGAGTGAGGTCTGTTTAGCTGTAAAGGGGATTCAACTCCATTTTGGAAATGTTGGAAGAATCACGCACATCCATGTGTGGCCTATTGACTCCTCAATGACTCTAGATAACTGCACATTTGGAATGCAGACCGGCTTGTGGTACGTAAAGTCTCTAATGATCCGCTTCCACCAAGTCATCCCTCTCTTTCTGTCTTATTCGAACGCACTTTCTCAGCCCACACTGTCTTGGTAGATTGCTGTTCACCATAAGCTTAGCTCTGCTCTAAGTTTTTGCCTAAGGGGAGTTTTTCCTTACCACTGTTGCTACAGGTTTTCAAGGGCTATGTCATGATGGACTAATTGTGAGCTTCTTCGAAGTTCTGTGTGAGTTATCAAAGATGAGTTATTTTTGTTAAGTTCCTTGAGATAACTTTTGTTTTAATTTGGTGCTTGATTAATAGAAAATTGATTGTCTGATGCTAACTTCCATTGATTGGTCATCCAACAAGTTAATTCAGGCCCCTAGGTAACTGTCAATATACCTCTGGTTCCAATTATTTTTAACGTCCCACACTCCAGCTGCTCTCATCACTATCATCGCTCTCTTTCTCTTACTCTCCTCTATCCCTCTTTCCAACCCCAACTCGGTCGAAGCAGAAGGCTGACTAACATGAGTCTGGTTCTGCTTGAGGTTTTTGCCTGTAAGTTTTTCCTTGCAGCTGTAACTACCTAAACACTGCGAGGTGCAATGCTCAAGGTGGATTAAAATGAGATAAGATTGAGTCCTGTCAGTAAGAGGGGACTGGATCGTATCCTGTCATGATATTGGGTCTTTGTTAATAATTTAACATATAGTATGTTTGTAAAAGTGTCTTGAGATAACTTTTGTTGTGATTTGGCGCTATACAAATAAAGATTAATTGATGAGAACCGACAAATAAAATACTTTGAATCATCCTGCCAAGAAAAAAGACATCAACTTTGACTTAGTGAGCAAAGTAAAACATAACTGTAAATGTCACTCCATGATCAGTGATATTTTTCATTTCCCAAACTGAATAAAGTAATTACACTGAGCTCTAATCAGGGGAAGTGGTGGATGACTGGAGAGCAGGCAGATTGCTATCTGTGTGATAGAGACAAGTCAACAACACCTCTATCTTCACTCATATTTCCCCTAATGCAACGGCACCTTATCTCTTCATTACTGTGCTGATGGTGATGGGGGCATGGCAGCTAATTGCTTCCTGGAATAAAGGTGTCAATACTTATTTATGGGTCATTGTTTCAAAGAGTTGTGGCACCCATGTGCTAGTACACGTATGTCTCAGGATAGGAAGTGCACATGATGCATGTTCAATATTTGTCATCTGTGTTTAAGTTCTGTCCAACGCTGCCCACCAGAGCTAACTCCAAAGAGGGGACTGAGAGCCTCTCTGCTGTCTCCTCCCTTCCCTTTCCTTTATCTGGCTTCTTCCTCCTCTCGTTATATCTTTTCCACACCTCTTCCCTCCCCTACAGTCTCTTTCGTCACCGCTATCGTCACCTGCGGGTGTCTGTGTCCCACCATGCATTGCAATCCGCCTGCTCCCCTGGCTGGGTGGAACTGCAGTGACATCTACTGAGAGTGGAGGAAAGGAAAGGAGAGGAGGAAGAGAAAGAAAGAGGGAATGAAAGAGAGGGGGGACAAGCAAGTGCAGTAGCTGAAATGCAACAAGGGATCGGAGAGAACAAGGAGACAGCTGGAATCACGTCTTACCTTGAAAATTTGTAATTACATATTCAGCTCAGTAATTTAATTTCAGCACACACAGAACTTTTATTTTTTCTAAATAAAGGGCAGTATTTCCCTGAGTGGAGAAAAAGTTTCCCTGAATTCTATAGGTCTTTTTCTCTGAGTGTGTTAATGTGTGCATATAATTACTTCTCTTTCAGAACAACAGCTCTAAGATGATTTTAATTCCAGTCAGCAGGCTTTGATAGGGCTGTCTGTGTGTTTGTAATTACTGTCTTAGTCACTGCCTGTCAAACCCTATTACATGAGGTCAAGCCCAAATGACTATCCTGATCTGATGACCACAATTTGACAACAGACACACATGCAGTAGCAAATGCTGCACATACACAAATCACCACACGGACACGTTTGCACCAACACCGCTAACCAGACTGACAAAAAATCTGCACACACACAAACATTTACTCGTGCACGAACATTAACACAAACATTCAAGAAGGAAATCAGCCTTTGACAGGCATCTATACAGCATGAATAATTCAGCAGCTAGTTTACATAAACCATTCATTCAGTCATACGTGAATCAGAATTACAGTTGTATGTGCAGGAAGCACTCATCATGCTGTGATAATAAAGCTGGGATGCTATGCATATTGGAAACTCATGCAAATTGTATCCTATTTCATAGAAGTTTTTGCATTTTTGGACACTTAAAGCATATTTCCTCCTCGTGAACACAAAGGTGTAAATGTGTTAGAGTCGAAATCAGGCTCCACATATCAAAAGTAAAGACATGAAAGAAACCATTGACATTTTTTGAGTGTATTTGTGTGTAAAACAGACTTTATTATCAATGGATGAAGTATCCATGTCGTCACCCATCTGTTTTCTTAAGTGCTGTTTTGAAGCTGATGGTCGATGGGTGCCATATTGGAAATGCTGCACACAACCAAACTTTGTCCAAGCTAGTGTAAGGTAAAGAGGCGGGCCTTTCGCCTTTTAACTAACAGCTACAGGGTGCCCGTCTGTCAATCAAGTCAGCCATGACCTTATTGGGGCAAAACTTGTAAGTATAATATCTTACGAAAATACAGTTATAAAAAATTATGTATAATCTGTAACAATGGGATTGGCGAGTTTTAGTTATTACACTATCTTTGCTTTATGCTGAAATAAATGATCTACTACCCCTGCCTGGCATTGGTGTTCAAACATTTCATGTTTTTCTCAAATAAACTGATGAAATTCTTAGAAGTTTATATGGATGACAGTGTACAGGTGCCCCCAACAGGGCCTTGTCTGACCAACAAGCTGTCCAAAATCTGAGAGATCTGACAGAAGAAATATTAAGACAGAGTAGCAAACCGTTACATTTGACTGGTCTAAATGCAGGTAAGCAATATGGGGGGAAAAAGACTGGTCAACTCAAAAGCATGGATTATACTTCTGCGTCAAACCGACAATGTAGCCTATGCGCGTACTTCTGTGTAGCTCCCGTACCTACCCATAGGCCTACGCACATAGCCGATGCGCACCGCCTCCAACTTGTAACTATGCATCGAATCGGCGTGGACCGCAAGACCTGTGATTGGTCTGCTTGGCGGCATTGTATTTCCCACATTTACAGCACTTCCAGGATTCCTGCACATCGGTTGTGTATTTCATTTCCTCCGACATCTCCTCTCTATTCTTTACTGTAATCATGTCTGTATGATAAACAGCAACATGTATCAGCTGTGAGTTAACATAAGATTCACAGCGATTCATAAACACTCTGAATTGCTGTGAAAAAGCAAACAGAGTATGTAGCGGGGCCAGAAACAGACAACCCGACTATCACTGCCCTCAAGCGTTTCGGCGGTGTAGTGCTGCGTCACGTGGACACATCGACGCACAAGTATGTTGTGCTCAGGTCTGCGTCAACCACTGCTGCGTAAGGTCGACGCAGAAGTATAAACCAGCCTTAAGGGCCTATGACTAACAGGGGCCCAAACATATAGTAGAACATTCACAGTGATTAAGCGGTGGGGCCCAATGTGATATTTTTTCATGGGGTCAAAAATGCCTGAGATGTGAATGTTTTTAGTTTTTGCTGAAAAAGTGAGTGAAACTTTATCAGTTATACAAACCATTGCTAGATAATCATAACCACTGTAAGTACATTACATATATTAAAAAAATATTTGAACATTCCTTTGTTACTCAAAGTGAGTGTTGATTGCAGAGAGACATCGCAGGAAAGCAAATTAAAAATGCTCTCTGTAAATGTTTGTTGATTTGTCTGGATGAACAATTTGGGGCTTGGGATTCACATTCATTAGAGATGTTTGCTCATAAAGTTGCAGAAAAATGTAATTCAAATGGCATAATGTTTCACTCAGATCAAAATTGAATCTATTGCTTAAAATTTCCAGTATATTAAGGAGGCAGTGTTATATTTTCATAACTTTGGCAATCATTTCTGTGTTTGCTGAGATCTGGGAAGCAGACAGAAAATGTTAGATTCAGGCAAATTCTGGATAAGCCATGTCGAGTTTGCTGAAGCCTTTTTAGAGTGCATCTTTCAACATATACCATACAGCATGGGGAGACTACAACAGGCAACAACGTCATCAATCTGATTTATATATTATTAACTATTGTCATCCTGTGGGGGCTGGTTCATTTTGCAAAGTGCCTATGGTGGGTGCGGCCTGTCTATCAGAGGCCAATGACACAGGGACACATGTCAAATAAAACTATATTACCTCTGATTGATTGACAGGATTATGAGGCGGTGAGCATCCATGGACACGCATGTAAGAGGTGGGGAAGGCATGAGAGGGAGAGAAATGTATTTGTATTGCACATAGTAGAAAACAGAAGGGAGGGAGAGGAGGTATGAGGGGAAACAATAACCGCCATAAAAAGTAGTATAGATGAATAAAAAACAGCTTTGTCATACAACAGAAGAAAATACTGAGATGGAATAAGAAGAGAGACGTAACAATAAGGAGGTATGGGATAAAACAACTTAGACAGAAACAAGTTTGAGGCAGGATGAGAAAAAATCAGGAATCTGTCTCTCCTGGAGATTATAGAGGGTGAAAGTTTGTACAGTAGCCAGCAGCTATAAAACCTTTAGATTAACCTTCATGTTATTCAAAGCGGTTTAAAGTAGCTTTCAATTTAGGGACCTTCTGTTTTGGCATCCCCTGTAGCCAAAATTATTTTACCTTATTTTTATACAGAAGTTGATATGGTATACTTATTTGTAAACAACAGTTGCTTTTATACCTGGATAATTTATGGAAGTTCTTCCTCATGTTTCCCTACTTGATTGGGTTGTTTGTTATCTGTTAACACAGTAATCACACTCTTGACTTCAATCCCACGGCACTTCAGCTTCCCAAATGTCGCGTTCACACCAGACGCAAACAATCACGCTATTCTTGTGAATACAGACGCGAAGATGTTTTGTGTTGATATGTCAATTCGCACATATCACGAGTGCTCAACGCGAATATTCGGAAGAGGGAGGGGGGGTTCCCACATGACACTAGTCTGTTGTTATCAAACAAGGTTGAGCTCATCGACATTGAATGGGGAAGCCGGTTATGCTAAAGGGGGCAGAGCTAACTTCCTACTACAACCCATAGCAGGATTCAAGTGACAGACAAATTTTTTCACAACTCAGCAGATAATCCTCCTCACTCTCTGTCCTCACAGCGAGCCCTTGTTTATTCCTGATTCCATAAAAAGTAGGTAGTGTCACAAAGTTTAGGGAAGCTGCACAGAGATGGAATCAAAGTGTCCTATATATTCCAGATGAGTGAATCTCCGCTGGTCCAAACGTCAGACCTCATGTCACCAGGTGATCTGCACGCTGATTGGCTATTGCGCTGCAATGGATTCACTGGAGTTCAGATATTTCAACTCTCGGAAATCATTCCCTTCGAACCGCGCTATTCACGTCGCCCAATTTGCGCGATTCACACCGCCAGACCACTACTCGCGTACATTCGCGTCTCTACATTGACTTTACAAGTAATTAATTTGCTTGAATGCTTTTATTCATGTTTGGTGTGAACACACCATTAGTAGTGACCATTGGGTCTGTTTTAAAATGCTCTGTAGGCTTCATACTTGCTTTCATTCAATGGCATTTTAACAAGAAACTGTAAAAACTATTCATAAACATCCCGTCATAGCATTAGCAGCAGCACTAAGAAATGGAAATTGTACCTAAAAAAATGTAATCTGAACTTTTTTCCTCTGTGCGGACCTCCTCCTCCTCCATTGTTGTTGATAAATTTGATATCAGAAGTCCTGTCTCTTCTTGATTCTGATTGGTCGGTGATAAAGAAGTGACTGAGGACGCTGAGCACTGGAAACGCTGACTCACATTGTGATTGAATAGACAACAGGCACTGCCAGCGCAAAAAATGGCGGCAGTGGACCCAGCACCTAAAAATGAGGATTGGCTAAAATTGCTCACTATCTTCATCTAATTCAACATCAGCAGAAGTGCCGGTGTTACAGACTTGACAACATCTACTAGTTCAACAGCTGGTTTAGTTACAATAATTTTGCCCACCTCATTGAACCAGGGGAATTCTTACCTTCCCAACACTGGAACCTCCACTTTTACCAAGCTGATCTCATACCATTACATACTGTTGTTCTAGTTTCCTAGGTTTTGTGCAACACTGATCAGCAGAGCAGTGAAAGCCACTGTCATTCGTGCACTGACTCACAAGCTTGTAAATCTGTATTCTGTGAGTGGTGTCCAACATTTGACAATGCTATAATGCATTTGATCTCCTTACTGCTCTAAGTTAACCTACAACTCATGTTGTACGTATGCTAACTGGCTAGCATTAGTTGGCGTCTTAGGGCCAGCTTCCCACAAGGCAGTGCAACCATTACATGTGGTATTTTTTGACCTACACCAAAGGAAGCTGTGACGTAAAGAAGTCTTGAGTTTTCAACCTTTTCTAGTAACATTGTGTCTTTGAAATAAGACAAGATTCAGCTTGGAAGCAGCCTAACATGAATGTAATGTTATAGCTAGTTGTTACACAGTAACGAGTGTCCACTTCGACATCCAGAGTACTAAGCCATGCGTCGCAATGTATTCCTTGATTATATTAGACAAGTTAAATACCCCTCAATGAGGGTGAAGGCAAAGAAGAATCAGTTTCCAGTAAAGTTTGTCTCTTGACCTCATCAAGACATTTCTAATGGCACTTAATGTGTAGGCCGGCTTTTAGAGCAATGCAAAGGATACAGAAAATAAATCTTGATACGTTGGGTGCTTATGTAAAGTGAGGGTCTTTCCGAATAATCTAAGGAGAGCTTATAAACTGGATAACTAACAACTTATTGAAATAGAGTATGCAGTGTAGGAGTCATGTTATGATTTGCTCTCAGTTTAAATGGTCTTGATTCACCAAGGAATAGTGAAGATGATGACATCCCTCAAACACACAGGCATGATACCACTTTTAAATTAAACTTTTCTGAAAGCAGGGCTCCAGTTGACCAAGCAGTTTAAGTGCACCCCATGTACAGAGGCTATACACCTCATTTCAGCGGTCGCTGGCCACGACCCTTTGCTGCATAATTCTCCTCCACTCTCTCCTCCCTTCATTTCCTGTCTGTCATCAGCTGTCCAGGAAATTACTGAAAGCATATAAATGTATCTTATATTAGACCCCGATCCTTGAGTATTTGCAGTAAAATGAGTCTACGCCTGTCGAAAAAAGCCAGTAAGTCAGTACAGTGTCAACACCAGTGATTGGCAGCTTTTTCGAATGTTCTTGATGTCAGTGATGTAAACTCTCGAAATGTGGTGCTTCGAGCAGCCTAAAAGACAACTTGTGTAATATACTGTAATGAAGGCATCATCCTCTCAGCAAGTTGAAACATATTAATTGACCTTATTTGCACATTTCTTATCTGGGTAGTTTAAGAGAAAAGAAAAGTCTCCATAACGTGAAAAGAAAGAATTCATTATGGCCACTTATGTTGTGTTCAGCAATGTAAAAACCCAAATAGTCTGCTGACAGACTTATTCATATACAAGTCTTATCTTGCTCACTCTTGGCTATTTTGACCCCATTTAACCTACACATTGATTTGTTTTCCTCAAGAAGACATTTTTCCTGGATTTATTCACTGTAAACAACTTAAGAGGTTGTATGCATAAAAACTTAGAATGTATTATCCCCACACCGGAGCATGTACATTTTATTAATTCAGCGAGCCTTGCCCCCTGCAGTGATTGAGGTGTTTACTCCACTGCATATGTTTATAAGTCAGCGGAGGGAGCACACCTGCTCAGTGGCCCATTCTTTCTTATTATGCTTGGCAGGGTGATGGAGCACAGAGCCATAGATCAATATTCACCCTCTCACACGCACACACTCATAGACCAACCCATAGACACACAAGTTCCAAGATGTGGACCCAACACAACATCACCATGCACTTAAAAAATGCCCATACACATGAATAAACATGCACACATAAACACGCACTCATTTGCATGAAGGGTTGTGCCTGTTAGCCCATTTTCAAAGTTATGAGATGATTAGCATCCCATTAACAGCAGTTTTTCCTGCCCTGCACAGCCCCTTTATGACATAGGTGCTGTGGGATGATGAAGCATTGTTATCAGGGGCCATGAATCATCCTCTTCCTCAAATTAAACATGCTACGTCATAAACACATTATGGCAAACCTGCAGTTCAGGATAGATGTGCATACAGAAATGTGTGTGTGTGTGTGTGTGTTTGACTGAGTGCTTAGTGTCCCAGTTAAGTGTAATAAAGCACAGGGCTAAAATAATGTGATGAGTTTAATGAGCAGACCATCCATGCATTCAACTCCCTCAATACCCCCGCACCCTCCATCCTCCATCTCCCTCCGTCTGTGGCTCGCAGGTCCGTCCCCCCCCCCCTTAATCCATCTCCCCGTGCGTGTGTGTTTATAGAGAGTTTGCAGTTGGGCTGGGAGGTAATGTGATTCGACTGGAACGATTAATCTTTCTCAGGTAAGAGTGTATAGGAACGGGGGAGGGGGACAGAAAGAAGAGAGATGGGTAGAGATGGTAGTTTAAATGTAAGTGGGAACAGAAAAGAAAGAGTGAAGAGAACAAAGCATATGGCAGGTGAATTATCTTCTCTCACTCTTCCATCATTGGTTTAGTCCTCGTGTCCTGCGCTCTGATCTAATCATTTCATTTGTTGCATCACTTTACCTTCTTCTGCTCCTTATTTCCTTCTCCTCTCTCTCCCACCTTTACCACTCCTTTTTTTTAAAACTTTATCTTTACCTGCGGCGTCTACTCTGCCCCTCCCTTCTTGTATTCCCCATAACTTTCTCCCCACTCTTCTTCGAGGGTTTGTTGTGGAACAACCAAATACTAGAGCCAACAATGTTTCACCTGCAGGACCTGCAGTCTAGAGCTGGGTACAAATGGTATGAATGCACTTCAACTACAACTTTGTTTGCAGTAGAGTTTCACTAGCCGTACAGCAGAAGTATCAAACAGCCTTCAGGGTGAGCACTGACACACCCATGCAATCAGACTTTACCGCTTTAATCAAGGACACGTTTTTATTCCATATCTGATGCTGTGTTAAGAGGCATTTTTAATTGTTATCCTTTAACTCATTATTTTAAGCTCTTTAACAGATTCTTTGAAATCAAAGCAGCTGCTCTGTGCTCCAGATTTGCTGAGGCAATGTATGATTCAGCCACCCTGCACCTCTCCTGCATTAGTGATGCAGGATTTCCAAACATTTAGTCTTTTAGGTGGAGCAGGAGAGAATTAGACTGAGAACAAAATCCAGACACACTGGCCCATTTTTGGTTTAACAAGATTCCGCTGGTACAAATACACCCTGCTATTTAATCAAACTTTTAAAGTATGCTTACAGTTGGCGAGTTGCATTTAATCCATATGCATCAGCATTCAAACAGTATCCCTAATCTTATAGTTGATGGAATACTGACAAAATCTAAACTAAGAACTAATGTATTACTGGCTGGGGTACAGTGCTGGATCTGTGCTAATTTCTTAATTTGATTTCCCTCCTCAAATAGAGCGAGTAATTTGTTTAGGGGACCAGAATTTGCCCAATTTAGCTGGTAAGCTCCTTGGCAGCAGTAATGGGGATAAACAGCTAGCAGAAACTGCAGCCTAATCATAGTGCGTCTGTCGAAGTCTTGCACACACACACACACACATAGACATACACACAATGCCGTTTTCCTGTCCCTGCCCCTTCTCTACATTCCACCATAATTATCTAGTTTAAAATTACAGCTTCACAGGGCTAAAGAGCTTGCCAACTAACCAGTTAGCCAACTCAATTTGAACACACACCCTTGCATCACATCAAGGATTCAATAGTTTTCTTGCTTGTGCAAAACATTCAAAATCAGCTTCAGTGGAATTGAGACATAAAAAGTCTTAGTACTCCATCACACAAACAGTAATTCAAAAATGGAAAGAATATTTTGAGGTCTCTACACAAGATGTATTCTTTAAAAAAAAAAAACATATTCAAATGATAAACATATACATAAACACTCATGTAACTTGTTTATGGCTTGTATATACTCATGACAACCTGGAACACGTAACAATTGATGGACAGATTTTTCAGAATAAGTTTTCTTTAATCCATTGTCTCTCAAAACTTTAATGGAGAGTCTCTAATTGGTCAAATTGTCCCTGCATAATGCACATACACAAACACACACGGACACACACAAACTCTGATGAAACATTTTCAGTTACTTCACAGAGGTTTTCTGATAGAGACATGGCTTAAATTGCCTTTTCGCAGAACACAGACCGCTCACATACAGTCATCCTCAACGCCCCTTCCTCCATTACAATGTCTATCTATTAGTTAAAAAATTATGCTCACACAGAGAGAGAGAGAGAGAGAGAGAGAGAGGGGGGGGGGGGGGTTAAGCGATAACAGAAAAGGATTTCTGTTAACAACGAACTGATCCAACAGCAGGAAGTTCAAATACAGAGCAAAGGAGAGTGGGCGGGATGAATGACACATAGGTTTGATTGACACACAGCCCCAAGACAGAACAAGTCAAAGCGTCCTTTCATCATACAGAGACCACTCTCAATGCTCCTGCTTTTTTATCCCCATGCTTCCCCACCCGCTGCTTCTAACAAAGATTGAACTCTTGAAGTTTTTTTCCCCCTTCAACTATCTCTTTTTTTACGGCCTTTTGTTGGTGCACTGGATCCTCTCATTTACTCACATTCATACTTGTGCTCAACACGTATCTTTCCTCCCCTTTTGTTGTCTCACCCCTCCCTCTCTGCTTCCCCTCCTACGCCAGGTTCACGACCGCACTGTTCCTCTTGAACATCTCCCTTTATCATCTTTACATGTTTGCAACAAATGATGGTTGAGCTGCAAGCTGCAGAGGCCTCACTGGTACAGTTCAAAGCAGCTGAGTTGAATGACAGTTTCCTGGCACTGTTTTTGACATTCAGCCATGCGAGCGGTTGATAACTAGTTGCCTACCCTCTTATTAACCGGGCAGGGATTGATGGGAAGTGTGGTCTCATTTTCACAGAAGTGATACCACGCAGGGTTGTGGAGGCACACACACACACACACACACTCACAAGTATGCGCACAGGAATGCATGCATGAACAGAAAAACTCTCGCTCAAAGGAACACACACATACACACATCTGGGAAGCGGCAGCTGCCACAGTCTTCCACCGACTCTATTAGGGCACTGTACTCAGAGGAAAGAGCTGAAAAGACCGTAACTAAATAGAACTGGGATTTTTACAGCATCACTCTTGTCTGAACCCCCCTGAAGAAACCTCTGACTCTCTCTGACATGAATTTTAGCTTGGAGCAAGAAGTCAAACCTGTTTGAACTCTGGTTGAACTTTGTAGCTGTGCTTCTCTTCGCTTTGGTAACCCCAAAGGTAGAGAAAAGAGCTCTGTGTTGCTGAATTGTCATAAATATGCAATGAGAATTTTCTTCATCTGCACATCTCAGACTTTCATGTTACTCCCAGCATCTACCTTTGTGTGTTGAACAGTGTGCAGTATTAAAATCTGAGCCAGAATCATGTTCACTAGCACTGAGGCAGATCAGCACCATGGACAGCTCTACACCAGGAAACAGGGGCATGGACTGAAAATGGTCCGGTCAGTACCTGAAAGCTTACACATTTACAATGACAGCACGGTGCATAATAAACATTCAGGATTTTGGGATGTTATTAACATTATTGTTGGTAATGGGATTATACATTTTCTGACACCATAATTGAACATGGTTAAGCCACACATGGTGGAGATAAAAACGGCACTATGTTGATTAAAAGTTGCTTAACACATTGTTGGTAGTACTAACTTTGTGTTATCCTAGTTGTTTTATCTTATCCACCATTTAGAATGTACATTCATCTGTGTATTCTTGCCTTTTGTAGCCTCTCTGTCTCATCATCCATTTGGGTTCAATATTACTATCCAGTTTCATCATTGACTTGATTTAAGTTTTCAAGCAGGTATGGAGCAGAGCTTATTTAAACCTTTGTGTGTGTGTGTGCGTGTGTGTGTGTGTGTGTGTGTGTGTGTGTGTGTGTGTGTGTGTGTGTGTGTGTTTTGACACCCCCCCCCCCCCCCCCCCCCCCCCAAAAAAAAGACCCATTCAAGGACCACAGTATCAGTCATTTAAAGTTTACCCAACTTTGAATTTCAGTCAAAAAAGTGGCATATAAAAAAAAAAAAAGTTGACAGGGACCTTGGAAACAGCACTTCAGTAGCCGGTCTGATTTCTCCATGCATCATGTTGACTGAGTGAGGTGAGGGAGAGACTGACAAAGATGGATGAGTGATGACATGAAGAGTGTTCAACAGATGTTGAGCTACTTATTACGTTTTTGTTTTACTTTTCCCCCCACATTTATCCTGACATTGAATACCTCTTAAGCATGTCCATGCTAATACACAGTTTTCATTTTGCTTTTACTTTCTGAAACACAAACATACAAACACAAACACAAACACAAACACACACACACACACACACACACACACACACACACACACACACACACACACACACACTTATGCATACACACACTTTGGTTTTAAATAGCAATGTTACATCAAATTGTTGTTGATGTGGGTCCACGAACAGCTTGTTGCCATCTGATTCACTGAGCAGCTGATAAGTGTGTGTGTGTGTGTGTGTGTGTGTGTGTGTGTGTGTGTGTGTGTGCATATGTGTGCAAATGACTAAGCACTTTCAGTCTGATTTATGACAAAAGAGAGACCTGAGTCTCCCCTGATTTGTTTACCTACTAATGTGCTTGGCCTTCCAACACACACACACACACACACAGACACACACACAGACACACACACACACACACACAAACCGAATGTCACACATGCAAATGAACAGTGTCACAGGTAAAATCCTTTTAGAAATAAGATTGATGTTCATGTAAACTCATTCTGAGCTTCACGCTAAGTGCTACCACTGAAGGTTTCAGTCACTCTACAAACCAACAGAATTCCCTGCTGCTCTCTAAATACTGCAGGCACACACCTACACACACCATCCATGTTCTCTGTAATGGATTGTTATATGTAACATAATATGACCTGTCACTATATGACCCCCAAGGCCTAATCTTTTGACCATTGACCCTTACACTTTTGAACCCATCCACAGATCTGATTAGACTCAGGCTGTGTCACTTTTATTGGCCCCTCCCTTCCATATCTCAGCATGAGTCATGTTGAATGTGACAGGCCTGTAGCGAACACACATTAATGCGAGGAGTGAAAAAAGACCAGCAGAGAGGAAAAATTCAACACACACACAGCAAGACGTCATGTGTAAAGCCATCTGTTACAGCCAGCTGGATGCTGAGGCACTCCTGTGTTTGCTATCAAAGACTTACTATCTTTCCACAAGATGTGTGTTGGTGCATCTGTGTGTATGTGTCACCACCCCATACACCGCATGCACTGGGGTTTTAGGCTATTTTTGAACCTGGCAATCACAAGTCACTCTTGACACCTGGCTCATGCCGCAGTTTTGCTTCTAATCTGTCTCTGATTCTCTCTGTGCTTGTAGGCATTCCCTCAGTGAGTCATTTTGCCACCTCGGAGTGGGGCAGGAGGCAGGGAGGAGTAAAAATAGGAGAGAAAGAAGGCCTTTGCAAGGAATGAAAAATAAAAAAACCTTAAGACAAGAAGGGAGAATGGCATTCATGAAGAGGAGAGTCATTGCTGCTTTAATATGTTTTGAAGACATGTTAAATTGTCATTATTTGTCTGCAACAATGGGATATTGGGTTTGTTTATAGGGCTGTATTGGTAAAGTGCAGAAATTACAAGATTTTGATAGATCAGGTCTTGCAAAATAATAATAATAATAATAGTAATAATAATAATAATAATAATAATAATAATAATAATAATTAAAATAATTAAAATAACATAAATACATAAATAAAGTATTGACTTTTTATACCTCTCTATCAGTCTGCACTGTTTCACAAAACTGCACATATCCCACAGGCTCTTACATTCAGATGCACACATGCTGTTGTGCCCTCACTCCTAGTATTCAGCCTCCTTTACATTTAAATGCCTGACTCCAAAGTAATGCTTCTCTGTTGCATAGCTCCTCCTAACATTGTGCATCGTTTTGAAAAACAAGGCTCTTCCATATATCCCCGGTGTCATTGTCAAACAGGTTGCAAAAGTCTGATCCAAATCTGATTTTTGAGCAGTTTATTCATTTGGAGTTTGAAATCTCTTAAACATCTACTTCAACAAAAACTGTAACTTTACATTAGAGTCCTCTAAATAACCCTCAAGCTTCAATAAGTGCTGTTGGAGTAAGGATGCTAGTATGGATATAAGACTGTCTAAAACACAAGATCAAGTAGATGTGTTAGTCCATGCACAAATAAGATACTGAATAACGTCAACCATATTTTCAAACCAATTCTTAATAACCACTTCAAACTAGAGAATGCCATTTAATTTAAGAAGTTTTACACCAAACAAGTGTTTTTCTGATGCTTTGGCAGATGCACATCGTTAGAGAGCTTATAAGCAGAATTGCACTAAAGCTAGCCAAGCTTGTTTGTAGGTGCTCAGCCTGCTTTTTTAGAATAAGAGTTGTTCAGTACTTGTGTTTTTAGCAGGTGCCAAATTATCCAAAAAGTGCTCCTCCTCTCAAAAGCAAGCATATGATAGCGGACAAGGGCAGACAATGTGCAATGGTCTGAACCATCTTCATCAGGAAAAAAATATATACTGCAGAAGCCAAAACTACTGCAGTTACAGCCAACATGCTACATATACATGAATCATGCAAAGCAAAATTTGATGAATGCATGTGCTTATGTGTAGAAGAGTTGTTATCTCTTCCAGAACGTATGAAATGATAGCAATCGAATCATATTGGTAGCTGGTATAGAGATTTTTACTTTTAATTCTTGCTCTGGTGTTGGTTCTGTACAATGTATATGCTGCTTAGCAAATTACATGCCCAAATGATTTTCAGGGGAACCAGTGTGGTTAAGCGGTCAAATTCCATTTCCCAGTTAAAAGCCTCTTCTATGCTCTGTCCTATCTCCAAATAAAAGCACAAAAAACTGCTTTATAAAGCTTGTAATGAGTCTCTAAATCGACAAATTTCTAAATTCACAAGACCACCAGAAAAGGCAGTACCACTTTATCTGAATGTTACAGTGTTGAGCATGTGAGTCAACCACTCAGCTCTTGCATGCTGGGGTTATCAACTTGGCACCTCCCTTCACAGATGTTTCATTGAATTAGACCCATGACACCTCCAGAAGGCTCAGCGGTGATTTCTGACATCCCAGTCCTGCACTTAGACTTCAAAAGGACAAAGCTGGTCAGGGTATTTTCAGGAAGATAAAATATTATTTCACTTAATTTCGCTCCGAGAGTTTGGTGGTCTTAAAATTTTATGTCTGAAATCAGGTCCACAGCTACTAATCATTACTGTATTATAGACTCATTTCATCTGATGGCTTCCAATGTACATGGCAATGATTGCCTGCATGATTGGCTAAAAAGATGAGGAGATTAGAGGAAACTGCAGTAAAAGATCTGAATATGATAGTGACAACAATGTCTGCATTTAGAATAAACCCTCTGCCACCTTCTGTTAACACTTTAACCTCCACTGATTTATTTAGGGCCTAACCTGGAATATTTTCATTCAATGATAAACACTGTACTTAGAAAAACTGAGTATTATTACAAGGATGCACCTTTTGACACAACATATTAGATCTCTTATACTTCTCTTATTTAGCTCAGTCCAACAACTGTGAAATGTTCATTTGCAGCAGAACATTCCTTGTGTGCAACCTCATCTCTCCTCTCAGGTTATTTACATGCTGTAATTTGAGGAGTGATGAGATCATATCTTAAAACCCTCCAGCCAAGATGGTGGGGCCGAAAGTCTGAGAGCAGCGCTGGTGCAGGGCAGCAGTGGCAATGACACCAGAAGTCTACATAAGCAGCCAGCTTATTTAGACTGCTAAATTGGAAATATTTAGATCAATTATGAGTGTGACACATGTCAAGTATTAAAATCAAGTACACGTTGGTTGCCTGTACATGATTGCAGTTGTCATTTCATTATAACTGCCTTGTTTCCATCTTGTTGTTTACAAAAACTTCTCAGTAACCTAGGGGAGTGGTGCACAGTAACAAAGTGAATTTACTTGAGAACTGTCCTTAAGTAAATTTTTTGAGTGTCAGTTCTTTACTTGAGTATACTTTGGGGGGAACTTATTACATTGACTCCAAATACATTTTGAAAGACAAATAGGATACATTTGACTCCACTACATTTCTATCAGTGGTCTAGTTACTCATTACTTTTGCTTTAAAGTCAGCTGATGAATTTTCTTCTCTTTTCTGAAACCAGATCCCAAAGACCGTAAACTGTTCATGTACTTGGTTTGTTTGTCTAAATGGTGTAGCCGTACCACAGTTTAGTTTAGAGCAAATGCAGAGCAAACGTTATTCTGATCAGTCTGTTCATTTAGTTGGGGTAATGATGGTCATATTTCAGACCCACGTTTTGAGGTTTTTTGAAATAAAGAATGATTTGTATTGTTGTAAATCTCTGATCTGTTTACCAGACAAACTTCATCACAGCCTACAAAACATCACATCTAAACTGAGAAAGCATGTTGAGGTCTGTAGATAACTAACTGTTTTATTCCAGATGAACATTTTAAACTTGTCTGTGCTTGTAGTAACTTAGTTGCCATTTCTATTTCATGGTATACCTTTTAAGATATGAAATAATGTTTTCTAGATAAACATAATGTAGCAGAATGTACACCCATGCATTCTTGACTGCACTCATGCTTTGTGAATGTTTTGAGAGATTTTAAAAAGTATCTGAGACGGGTAGACAGAGTCCTGAGGAAATGCTACATTCAAAGTCATGCTAGTTTTCCGTGACTACCAACCCTAGCTTTAAAGGTGAGTATCATGCAAAATCGACTTTTTAATGGTTCTCTACCTGAAATATGTGTCCCTGGCATGTCTACAAACCTCCCCGAAATTGAAAAAAAATCACTCTGCCACTGTTTTGATTTCTACACCTTTCTGTAACTGTTTGCTGAAACAAGCCGTTTCAGTTTTCAGTGTTTTTCATACGTCAAAAACGCCATCCGGTCTGTAACGGAATCAGAGCTCGGAGCTTGGTCAGCCCATAGACTGTATAAAATACAACTCAACTCCTCCGTTTTTCATACCCGACATGTGTGCTAACAAGGAGTTAGGAGGGAGGCCTGCTAGTTGTAGGCTGTTTTAATAAACACAAATGTTGGTTTTTACTCCCCACGCCTTTTCACCCTTTATTTGATAGGACAGCTGAAGAGAGACAGGAATATGGGGAGTAGAGAGCGGGGAAGACGTGCAGGAAATGGTCGCGGATGGGAATCGAACCGGCAACCCCTGTGACGCGTACTGTAGCCTCTGTATGTGAGGCACTTAGACCGCTAGGCCACCAGTGCCCCTACTAGTATTTAATTGTATAATTTTAAGTCTTCATTATCTGATATGGCGCATCCAATTAAACAATACCACAATAGGACTAAGGCCTGGCATACATGAGCAATTTTATAAAGGTCTTGATGAAAGAGAATCGTCTGCAATGCATAGCCGAAGCTCACTAATTATGTGCTCACACAGTACAGTCCATTTGTGAAGATGACTTGAGTGCTCACACTGTGAGTGTTAAATCAGGACGCAGCATTGAAAAATTGTACATAAACTCCCACAGATGAACATTGGCATGTGGCCCTTTTTTCACTGTGTGAGATATGATGTTAGCTCTGGCATGCCAGAAATTAACCTATATCTGTGGTGCAGCCGATCAGGCAGTAATCAGCCCCCATTTGTGTCAATTTGTGTCATCAACTGTGCTCTTTTACTTTGCCTCAGATGACCAAAATATCCTCCAAACACAATAACAGAGACATCAAGAAAATATCTTCAGAACAGTGACATCATTTGCTTTTACAAACTTGAATACGATTGTTCCTCAGCTTTCAAAGTAATGTTATCATGATGTCAAGGTCTCTTAACCTTCACTCATGCTTAGAGGGAAAACTCAAGGAAACCATTCATAGAAAAGAAGGCGAGAGAGAACAGAGACTAGAGGCTCCAGGAGGACAAAGATTCAGATGCAAGATGTCTGGAGTGAGACATCTCACTTGATCTCTCTGTGAGCCAGATCCTATCGCAGAGATCTGAGGGCTAATGTATCCCGGCATTTAAAAAAAAAAACTTGAAGCTCTGAAAATGCTGGTGCAAGCCTGGCCTTTTACCTCAGACAGAGAAAAATGAAGCAGAGTAAAATTGTGTGAAGAAAATGCTGGTGAGCATGTGGATTGAAAAAAATCCTGAAAATCAGTGTGGGAAAGAAAATAAATGTTGACATGTTAGTGGAAAAGAGAGGAAACAGAAGACAGGGCATGAATCAGTTAAATGTGGCTTTACTTAATGAATAGATACAAGATAAATAATTTGAAAAAATTGGTGATTACTCATTATCAAAAATCTTTACATTACATTTTTGACAGCTTAAAATTATAATGGGAGAAATAATGAATATGATTCCTTCTTCCTTATTGCTTTGCTGCTTGGATACAGGCTTTTAGACAGTGTTTACACTTCCTCTGCATGCTTATGAGGCAGGTCCTTTTTATGACATTAATATAATTTAATGATAGAGTTCTAGGGGTGATGGTGAAAATGCACAATGATGTTCTCTGTTCCATCTTGTGTAAATCCATCAGAAGTTCAGATATGTTACGCAAATGGAGTACAAACATAACCTGTCTCAGGTGTCACAGCTCGGCTCAATTCAGCTTGACTTCGGCTCAACCAGCACCTTCCCCCCACCACTTCCCAGAATAGGATTGTGACTGCAACCATCCCTAAGAGACCGGTGAAAGCTATCAAAACACATCAGTGCTAAAATGCTTCAAGTGTCCAAACTGGTTAATATCTATGCAGGGCGTCGGCAGGCCATGCCAATGGTGCCTCTCCGTCAGAGCCAGAATGGCGGAGATGAGAGATGGTGCATGCCTGCAGTTTCACTAAATGATCGAATTTTGAAGGCAGAGTGGTGACACTGTGGAGAGGGATGGCGCCTGCACAGCATCAGTCACAGCGCAGATGACAGACTGGACACTTGGTAAACAGCTAGACTGGGGTGAGGAGAGAGGGTGGGAAAAAGTGGAGATGGGAGATGGATAGAAGGTAGAAAGGAAGGAGATGTGAAATCAGGAAGGACAGGAAGGGGATATTAGGGCTGATTGAAAAGATACCAGGAAAAACTAGTGGATGAGGAGAGTTGAGGAGAGGTCAACCTCGATTAGTGAAGTAAGAGGAATTGATTCTGAAGCCAGAAGGAGTAAGGAACACATACAGCCTCATGACATAACATTAGTCACAATCTCAAGTGTCAAGATCATACTAGTCAACATTGTACTTGTACTGTATGGACAAATGAACTAACTGTAGAGTTCAGTTTTAAAGTTGCAGTTCATTCAACTATGATATTGATACACAAGGCCTTTCAGGAAATATGAACAAAGCTAACTCCAGGTAAAAAATTGGACAAAAGGAGACAAAACTTGACGAGTAAAAGTGCTGCTCCTTGGTATATATTTTAAAGCTGTGCATGATCATTAAAATTTGATACATAAAAAAGGAACACTTAGTAATATGCATATTTAAAACAGTTTTCAAAGGCACTGAGCTTCCTCCTGTTGAGAGACATTTTCTCTACATACATTCTATATATCCTAATTGCATTGCTGTTTGAATGTTTGCAGACTTTTCTTTCTTTTCAAATCAACCTCATAAAATACAGGATTTTAAGCAAAATGAAAAAAAACTGTACTTCCAGTTGCACACTGTGGTAAAGGACAAACACAATGCATAATTAAAGAAAACCCACTGTGAAAATGCAACTCTGCAGAAAAACCTATATATTTACTACTTAATTATTTTGCCAAGAAAGTTTTGCAGGAACCATTATTACTGCCTATATTTGTTCAGAGGAAAGGTTGTGCTGCACAGAGAGCGTTGGCCAGAGTCCATTGCAGGTGTGCAAAGAGTTATGCAACTGATTATTATAAATACACAGCTACATTCCTCAGTAAATCCTCTCTAGTCTCCACATGAAAAGACATTAATCTCATATAATTAAACAAAAACACCCGACAGCCAATAAAAGAGTCTTCGGACACCAAGGAGGTTACAAAGAGCTACATAAACTAAAGAGCCATACACTTGTTATGTAATAGCAAAATAAAACAACACTAAACCAGACAAAGTAAACCATAACAGCTGCAACACATAATAAAAGTTTCTACACATAATATCAGAGTAAACATGGAGCTATGGACTGTGGTGATGGTTGACAGTCAAAGGGGGAAGAGTTGTGTGCTTGCGGAGGACAGCAAAGTCATCTTCAACCTGTGAAAGGTTCAACTTCTCTGCTTATTGTTTTTCATTTAATACATAAAGCTGTCCACTCAGCCTTTCTGTCCTAATGTGCTACTCAAAGTTATTAAACATGTCATTTAGATGAAGGGCCTCACATGCCTCACCAAAGGTTCATAATTAAAAATCTGTTAGAGATTCTCCATGAGGAAATTCAACTTAAGCATGTTGGCCAAGAAAACTTAATGTTAAAACAAGCCTGTGTGCTCCACCAAGTGTCTTGCACAGTGGAGATGATCCGAGCCCATTTTAGTCAATGCTTGTGTTTCCACAGGAAGTGCTGTGATGCATCTCAGATCTGTTCAGTGTCTGCTCTGCTCCACTGAAAATACACAGCCTGTATAAAACCGAACAAACTACTGGACTGGACTATTGTAATTCATTTTTCACCTGCCTCATTAAGTCGTCCCTCCACCGTCTTCAATTAGTCCAGAACGCTGCTGCAAGGCTGTTGACCAAGTCCAGCCGGACAACCCACATCACTCCGATTCTATCTTCCCTACATTGGCTTCCAGTTAAATTTAGGATTCATTTTAAAGTTCTCGTTTTCGTGTATAGAGCTCTGCATGGTCAGGCTCCTGAATACATCGCCGACCTGCTCCACCCCTACCTTACCAGTAGGCCACTCAGGTCTTCTGACCAGGGCTTGCTGGTTGTCCCTCGAGCTTGTTAAGAACAAAAGGTGACCGTGCTTTTGAAGTTGTGGCACCGACATTGTGGAACGCTTCCTGTAAATGTTCGTTCAGCTATATGTTGTCGCCTTTAAAATACTTGTGAAGACACATTTATTTAAACAGGCCTTCGACTCACTGTGTTCAGACTAATGTCTATTATGCTATGGTCTGTTTCTTTCAATGTGTTGATATTTTCCTGTGAAGCACTTTGTGATTTATTCTGTGAAAGGTGCTATAATAAATACAATTACTTACTACTTACCATGTAGGTAGTCATACATGAGGATGGCATGGAACATCCGAACGATCTCAAAGCAAACACCATGGACAGACTCCTAATTGTATATCAGATTGTATAGATGATGGAAATATATTTGAAAAACGCATATCACATACAATATTTGATCTACATCAACAGGTATTCCAACTGTCGAATTTGTCTGTAGGTAGCAGCACAAGTAAAATCTACGCCATAGAATACGCTCTAGATTCACACAGCCCTGTTCCTACACCAAAACCTATGCCTTGTGCACCTCCAATAATGCAACTCAGACCACAAGCCGTGTGATTGTCAGCTGGGTAGCATAATTTCAACAGCCTTACTTCCATCTCTTCAGATGTTCCTCTCTTTTCCTCTTTGCAACAATTGCGATATGATCATCTTTTTCTCAAAATGTATCAGCTTCAATTCCAACATAATTCAGTTAGCATAGTTTCTTTGCTCAACAAGCTAAGAATGTAGCAGAACTAGGATCTGACAATATGATGAGCACTAGCGCCATGACAATACTGGCGTAGCTACGGTGTCAATGCAGAAGCATACTCCAGACTTATGGCACACTTCCATGATCTTAATACTCCCTATGAGGAGTTCTCATGTAATTATTGATCTTGCAAGTCCAGCTGCTTTGAGTTGCATGCATACCGGCATGGCCAGCTCCATCAGACCGAACATGGTGCTCACACTTTCTGTAAAATCAGGGAGTAATCCTGCAACTACAGGTCAGACACTACACCAATAAAGCAGCTAATGTTCACTCATAAGGAGAACATGTGGCATGAGTTAAATTGTCTGGCAAATACTGCAGATTTTAACCACTGCGTATTAATTTATAAGGTAGAGAGCATTCCTTCCCATATTGGTCTGTTAATGACAGCAATATGTTGAATCATTTGAGCTTCTACTGCAAAAAAAAAGAATGTGGCAGTGAGATGGACACCCAAAACAACACTATCCATCTGTATAAATGATACTTTAAGTATCAGTCCACCACAACCTTTTGATAAAATGTCAAGCTCACCTAATAGGCCAAAATCAAGGTGTACTGTATTCCTCAGTGCTCAAAAACTTGTAAAAGTGTAGCGTGAACCTATGTAACTACAGAGTAGATATTTTTTTTTACTTGTTCTAGGTCTATTACTAAGTCCCTTTGCCCACCTCTCATATGTACCTAATGCCGATTCCGCACTGTACAACAACGGTATCGCTTATAAACGGCAGAAAATCCAGTCGCTTCCTGATGCGTTTGTCCCACAGCTCACTGTACTGTTGATACCAGCTGACACAGATAGCAGCATATGCTGAAAGCCCCGGCCCCCCTTCCCACCCACCCACCTCTCTAATCCACAATCTGTCAATAATGGGTTGATGTCTGACAAGATGTGCAGGAGAGGAACAGGAAGCCCATTGAAATGTTACAAAGGTTGATGTGCCATGTCAGGTACTTCCTCCTTAAACATGACCCTCTTCAAGCTCGGACTGCTGAGCGGAGAAAAATGCAATCTCTTATCTTGTCACTCTTATTGCAACAGGGATGGGGGGGGGGCTGACAGAAGAGGGAAAAGTATAAGAAGGTATATCGTGAGAGGAGTAAGATGGAAAGGTAAGGAGGGTTGTAACAGCAGCTCGGAGAGATAGAGCAGAGTAAGAGCAGGAGTTTTTAGTAAAGTGTCGAGATGTAATCCATTCTACACAGTTCAGAGTGAAAATCTAGAATACCGAAGCAGGGGGGAAAAGGAAGGAGTGAGATATGATACATAACGTAGGAGGAGAGGAGGAAAGGTTTAAGAGAGGGAGGTGACAGTATTGAATGAAGGGTGATATGGATCAGACAGGGGAGGCATGGAAGAGGAGAAAGCGAGAGACTCAGTATGCAGAGGTTTTTCTCTCTGGCCATCTTGTAGCAAGAGCTCCTCATCACAGGCGAGACGAGCCTGCATCGTGTTAAAAAAAGATAACACAGCAAATTAATCCCAAACTGTACTGCATCTCATAATCATAATGTGCTTCACATTCAGTCAGCATGTGAGCGGGGCCTGGCTGCCGCCGCTGCTGCTGCTCCAGGTCTAGATCCAAATGGGAAACAGACAAGAAAAGCAATATGTTTTAATGAGCTTGGGTACCTCAGAGAGAGACTAAATTTCTCCAAGTCCCAGGCTGAAAATATATACGGAGAGCTGCTAACAGCCCTCACCTGACACTTGTATTACACGGAGGCCTCAAAATTAACATGCTAAGCAAAGACACACACACCCACACCCACACACTATTTGACTTCTTGCTCGGTATTTCCACGGCGGGAAGCTGAGCTAACTGCAGAGTGAACATAAAGCCCTTGGCAGGCAGCTCAGAATGATGTAGGGCCTTGTAATGAATTTGATTTCATCCTGCCATTTCAGGCAATAAACATACAAGCTTAAGACGCACAGGGTTGTAAATTTGAACCAAGGCGCTCTTTTCAGCCGGGAGCATGAATATTGGTTAGTGAGTGGTGTGACATGCTGACAAGAGAAAAGGTTGGACAAGTGGATTGGATGAGTGTGTCTGGGTATTTGTGTGTCAGGTGGCTAAGAAATGGTTTTACTGCAGCATAAGCCTATGAACGATAGGAATATTAAACCTAATACCAAGATAGCCAACTTCTAATATTGGTAGGCAAGCAAATAATGTGTGAAATTTTCAAAAACAATCATACTTCATTGACATAGAAAATCCCTAGAATAAAAGATTAAGATAAATCCAGGAGGACTTCCACCAGATCCGTGTCCAGTCTGTCTCAGATTCGCAGCAGTCCGGCTCCATGTCTTCTGGTCCGTCAACACTCACCTGTTACATTTTCAGAACTGAGCAGAACCGCCGGACGGCTGAAGTCCTGTGACCAAGGTTTTCCTGCAGTAATTACTGAGTCAAGTAATTCTGAAAACCTCTGGAGTGTTTTATTTTGAAAATGTACCAGGTGTTTTAATGTTGTCTTGGTGCCTGACTTCCTGTCCCACTCAATCTTCTCTGTTGAGATTTATGCGTCATGCTATGGCATCCGGCAAAAATAGAAGTCTTGCATAATATGTAACCTGGAGGGCTCCGACCTGCTGGATCAGAGGCGCAACTGGAACACAACAGAGCGGATCCAGTGGAAGTTAACACATTGACTACAATAAAAACCTGTCAACTCCAGTGACACGGACACAGATCTGGTGGAATTTGGCCGTAAGGATTGGGTTTGAACCATAGACAGTATAAATAAAGGACGCAGTATCCGTGAATTCACCCATTTGTATCTGAAGCGCTGTTTTGAGGCAAATCGTCGGTGGCAGCCATATTGCTGCTGTCGAACGATTTTGATGTAAAGAGGCAGGCTTTGAGCCTCCTAGCCAACAGCTGCAGTGTTCCCACCTGTCAATCAAGTCAGCTGTGCCTCTCATTGGAAGACTCGTAATCTCAATATCTTCGAAATTGAAGTTTGAACACATATTAGAGGTTTATGAGTGATATTCAAAGTTGTTTGTTTTCCTTACATGTAAAGGGAATCAACGCAATCACAATTTTAGTCAAAAGAAGGATATAAGATAATAAAGGTAAGGCAAAGAGAGAGTGTGTGAGGAAAAGTGGATTAACATTGACACTCATTGGAGCAAAATTTAAAGGGGAGGAGTAAAGGTGTGTGTGTGTGTGTGTGTGTGTGTGTGTGTGTGTGTGGTGTGTGTGTGTGTGTGTGTGTGTGTGTGTGTGTGTGTGTGTGTGTGCGTGTGTGTATGTGTGTAAGAAAGTCCACAACAAGCCTGGCTCAGGCACCATGCCTAATATGTCTCATCACTGATAAAATTAACAGAGCTTTTCTTGGTTCTCAAACGGTTGGTGGGGAGAGAGACCAATGAATTTCAAGCTGCTTTGTCAAATAAAAAGAAGACTTTTCTTCTGCAGCATTTTAGAACATCGTAGAATTCCATCACCCATAAATAATTCACATGCAGCAGTTGCACTAAACCAGACTGTTATGACTCCAATTCAAAAGAACTGCCTATTAGTCTCACTGCACTGCACACATTTCTCTCTATTATGGTGAATAACTACAAAACAAAAGCTCAACCTAAATTGCTGCTGATCTGTGGTGTTGTTTCACTTTCCAGAATTTGAAATCACTTAGCAGACCCATTATAGTCAGTATTACATAAAGAGCCAGATGCTGTTTTTTCGTATCTTTTCATTGTAAAGAAGAGCAAACGCAAGCAAAATGCTCAAATTAGAAGCTTTATAAACAATCCATTATGCTGCTGTGTAAGCAGGCTCTTTTTTATAATTCAATGTCAAAATTTTCATATTATTCAGGCCATGATTTACTGTTAACACACTTTCAGAGGAGTTAATATGTGAATCGCCTGACAATCATCTTTAAAACACTTACTTGAACCAGTGCTAAGCAGAAAACATAAACTAGTTAGTGTTATGATATTCCTCTAATGGTTTCTGTAAGCTGCTCTGTTACCTTAAACGGTGTGGACGCTGAGTTCAACGAAGCAGGGGTAATGTGCAGCAAGAAGTGTATTAGTGTGGGTTTATCTCCTTGTAATTGTCAATAAGTAGAAATGTGTTGGTGGGATTTGTGAGCTTCACTGCACACCTGTGTTTTCTTGTGTGTGCTTCTCTAGTCTTTGTCATCACTATGTGTTTTAATGTGACGCAGCCTGAGGGTCCTTTCTGTCTGCATTAAATGGCTGTCTTTATGTCTCTTTATGCTGTGCTTTGTGTCCCTTTAAACAAAGCACACTCACTTACAATCACAAACACAGACAAACAGGGCCGGCTGGCACTGACCACATAATCAAATCTGTACGAAACATAAACAAATTGGCTATCACGCATCAGCATGCAAGCGCATTTTGCACATTCCCATGCATAAATGCACCAATAAACACACAGAGACACTTATACTCCCAAATAACAAATCGCCCACCCAGACAGAGCGCGCTAAACCCAAAGGAACTTGACTATGTAATTTTGTCTGAATAGCGGCAGGCCTCTGCGGTATAATGGCCACAATCTGACTGAAGGCTGTTTCATTTCAGTATCAAAGTGGCTGTAATGAAGGCTGAATGACACTGGGGAATGGCACAATAGCTCAGATATTGCTTCTAATTAATGTAGCTGATGTTAGAAACATGAATTAGATATTTCTGAGCCCAGTGATAGATGTAATTAAGTCTCCTTTTTTAACCTTTCTCCTCTGCATATTTCCTTTTGAGACATCTCTTATATTTTGTCGTCAACTCTCTCCCACACCTTTGCATAGAACTATCTAAAGATCATGTTGTGAGGATGTCAATTTTCAGAGTAATTGCTTGCTATAGTTCTGTGTGTGTCTATATACCTCTCTTACAATGAGCATAAGTATCTACCTCTCTCCCTGTCTCACCTCTGAGTCCATCTGCCTCTCCCCTGTCGCCTCGGTTCCTTTACAAAATGAAAGCTGAGCCTGTTTTGACATTCGCAGGATTACCTGAGCAGACGTGATTTTCTCCCCTTTGTTCTTCATGGTGCCAGACGCTCCACATTAACATTCTAAAAGGAAGGTCAGGAAGCCCTCTGATTGGTGAACTGGGGTTTGCGTTAAATAACTGAAGAGCCAACGCAAATGAATCAAACCCAGCTGGACTAGAATCAAATTCAAAGAGAAATTGTGGTCAGGAGGCTTTCAATGTATCCGCATACATGTGCAATGTGAGTGTTTGTTTGTGTTAATAAGAGCAACAATAAGAAGCCATTAGTGAATGTAGAGTTTGAAGTGTAGCTGCTTATTTGAAAGTCATTCCGAGCTTTATTGTTCGTCATTGGTAGAACTAAAAATGTTTTCTTACAGCAGTTTTTACTCTGCACATGACAGACACAACACAAAAAAAGAGATACAGGCAGAGTAAAGCAAGGTGCTCCACTGCTCAGTGAGATCAATTTTGGGTTCAGTTTCACGCCCAAGGGCACTTGTACAAACTCAAACAACAGGTACAGCTCTACAATTCACAACCAGCTCGACCTGAGTCACAGCTGCCTCAGAGACAGTGCTAACATTTTAAAGCAACAACTTTATTTTGTTCAAAGTTAAAACCACAAACAAATTGTAACTTAACATGAGGAAGAAGATTAAAAGTGGGTTATATTTGTCATTAAAATGTTGTCCAGATGACCCAACAACAATTTTGCTTAACAGAGACTATGATAAAACACAGATTAATCATATTTCTCTCTCTCTCTCTCTCTCTCTCTCTCTCTCTCTCTAACTCCCTCTCTCTCTCTCTCTCTCCTCTCTCTCTCTCTCTCTCTCCTCTCTCTCTCTAACTCCTCTATCCCTGTTTCCAACCCCAACTTGCGGTCACGGCAGATGGCTGTCTAACATGAGTCTGCTTCTGCTCGAGGTTTCTGCCTGTTAAAAGGACGTTTTTTCTTGCTGCTGTAACTAGCTTAATACTGTGAGGTGCAATGCTCATGGTGAATTAAGATGAGATAAGACTGAGTCCTGTCAGTAAATGGGGACTTGATCTTATCCTGTCTTGATGTTGGGTCTTTGTTAATAATTTAACAGAGAGTATAGTCTAGACCTGCTATGTTTTAAAAGCATCTTGAGATAAAGATTGTTGTAATTTGGCGCAATACAAATAAAGATTGATTAATGGATGGATATTATGTATAATGAGCTGAATGTTTCCGACAAAGCCTTTGATAATGTGAACCATTATGCCTAAATACACACATTTCTTCTCTACAAAGTGTTAATGGATGTACATCATACTTAGAAAGTAGACAGCAGTGTGTTAAGAGCTGAGTGTGTCGTGTTTCAGTACACGTTTAGCTTAAATTATGACAAGAGAGTGGTTGCCACATGTTTTTTTTTCATGTTTCCGAAGTAGTAGTAGCTTTGGTGAGACTTTTTTCCAAGTGAACATGTTTTGAAATAAAATAGTACATCTATAATTATGTATATTTACCAAGCGGCCACCTTCAGTCTTAAAATATGAAGCCAATGCAAAAGTGTGAAAAACTGCAGTTCATCAAGCATCCGCTTGAGGCTAGCTGCAGAAACACCAGAAACAACATACACACCCATTAAAAAAATCTTTGCAGCAATAATAAACATGTTTACAGCCTGGTTAAAAAAAAAGTTGATTAATCCTCCTTCCATGGTTGTGCATTAATAGGGTGGAAATATTTCCCTTACTTCAATTGGCCCATATGTCTATCTACCTGATAAGAAATTTGATAATTTTCATGGATGCATTAACCAGAGCAAACATTTCCCAATTAATTGCTATGATAAGGAACATATGTACATAATGGCTTTGTATCAGGAACTTATGAGCACACAGTATACTAAATGATTAATATACACAAGAGAGCAAGAACAGAAGGAAGTCATTTGGTGTTTTGGAATCACACAGTTTCCTATCATAATTAGATCATTAATACCGTTTATACCTTTAATTACTTGTTTACTTCCACGATGATAGTTTCTAGGCACCGTATATCTCTGCAGGGCTAAAATAAGTCATATACCCCAGTGAAAACCAATTCAATATTTTATGAAGCAATTGTGTGTGTTGCTTGTGATTTATGCATGAGCAGAGCTTGTTCTGAAATCACATCCTGCTTAGTAAAAGAGTCCATGGCTCCCAGGTGTCCTCCATCTTCAGTACCAGTATTGAGGAAGAAAAAAAAAGTCAGGTGGGGTCATTTTGATACAAATCATTGCCTTGATTAAAGTGTAGCTTTGTAGTTTTTCACATAGCAGGAATAAAACACTGTTTCAATTCTCTAAGAATCGACAGGTTGAAAGCTCACAAATTACATTAAATAATACAACGGCTTCAGTCACTGTAAAATAGCGGAGAATCAATAAATCAGTGAGTCATCATAAGACTGTGAAGAGCTGCTATGCATCAAATGAAACAAATGAAGTCCAGATTGAGCAGTGCATCTCATACAACCTGTCATACTACAAAGAAATGATAAACATTAACTTTTAAATAAGACTTCCCAGATAACTTACGGGAGGTTTCCTTGTACAAACAGATTCAAGCAATATTCCTGGAGCACACTTTCCCTGCTTTGAAAACATGGATATAAAATATTCAATTTTACATCTCCCCTAAGTCTCTTGTAATAAATCTCTGCAGTATTTTTATCCAAAAATATGGTCTGTCTTTACAGACAGAAACAATGATTCACTTCTTTGTTTTCTTCAAAGCCTTCCCTGTCTTCTTGGGTAGTGCAGCCTGTTTCTGTTTGAAGTCTTTTCAATCTGCAGGAGGCACATGCATCCATTACTTGTGAGGGGACAAACAGAAAGAATATGTGTTTTTGGGTGGACATATCTAAAAAGGCAAATAAGGCTGTGCGTTATCACGGCACAATCACCATAACAAATTAACAAGAAAAAATAATTAAAAAGTTTTTTTTTTCTTAATCAAGCAGCTCTTTTAATCACCATGTTGCTTGTAACTTGAGCCAAAATGATCAATGACAAGTTAAACAAAGCAATCATTAACCATGTCGATTTATAGTGAGAAAGCTAGGAAAAGTTTCAATGCAAATTCAGAATACTGTCATAGATGTGGCTGAACTTTCTCTGTATTGGATTTATACTGGACTTGGTTATATATGGATACTTCAGAGATTCTCCCTAATGAATTCTATAATGAAGGTATTGGAAACACCACATCAAAGCTATGGCTACTGGAGTTCAGGTCAGGCCTAAGAGGTCAGCTATGCCAGCAAGGGTTAAGGGATGGTAGGGGTTTAACTCAGGGTTAATGATAAAGCGCTATCTAACATAACAGAAATAATTAGCACTGCATTTATGGCACTGAGAACCAGTACAGGAATCTTAGCTGAAGTTAACCGTGTTTGCTGGCTGTTTTCTGTGATTGGGAGAGTTGACTTATTCTTGGACCGTGGGAAGGCAGCCTGTTAGAAAAGGCCATCGTATTCTTTTTTAAAAGACTCTTATGAATGTTCACAAAGACATTCTGAAACTTTTGGACATCAATCAACTCATTAGGGACTCTTTCTCATCAACCCCTGAGCTCCAAGCCACATTTGGAGTTATATAAGTGGAACACCAACAGTTTAAGGTGAAGCAAAGTTTTCAAAATGTGTTGAGCTTTATTGTTATGTGCGGTACATACTCATTTGTAGGCCTGTCCAGCAATGCGAAGGGTATTTTATTTTTGTCTGCTGTGCTGTGCAAAGTTGTAGCTAACTGGCATACTTGAATGCCTGGCTGTTGTAATTTTGCTGATTAATGTGATGCAATGAATGTACCGGATGCCCGGGCCAGTGCGCATGCTTTAAAATAGAGCATATTTGGATAAGTTGGCTTGTGTTCTTTGTTTTGTCCACTTGGTCTGGTAGTTACAAGTCGGGCATTTGATACAATAGTAGCCTGTGATATATTAGAATGTGAATTTATACTGAAACGTTCACTTGAAAGCTTGTATTCATCCAGATAAATTAAAATAAAGTGTATATGCACAATAGCCCATAAGTTGCATGAAGAAAATGCAAAAAGAAAAAAATAAACACCTCTAACTACCGCACCCCCAACTTAAAGCCACTTCCCATGACTCTGAATAAGACACCATACTCCAGAAATAAATGTCTCCTTTAGGTGTAACATCACTGTATAATGAGTGTGAATACGTTAGGTTAAATCCATAGACTGTATAAAGAAATGGATGTAGTATGCGTGACGTCATCCATCTGTTTCTGAAGCCCTGTTTTGAAGCCAATCGTCAGCGGGTGCCATATTGGAAATGCTGAACAGAACCAAACGTCATCCGAGCTCGTGCAAAGTAAAGAGGAGGGCCTTTAGCCTTTATGCTAACAGCTATAAGGCGCCTGCCTGTCAATTAAGTCAGTCATGTCCTTATTTTGGCAAAACTCGTAACTTTAATATCTTCAAAAATACAGAGTTGTAAAAAAAAATCACCCCCTGTACAGTGTGTGCCGAGGGAGACATTTGCTATTCAGACCTGAACTGTTTTTGAACCAGGCTGTCAACTTGTTTATTATTGCTGCAAAGATATTTGAATGGGTGTGCATGTGGTTTCTGCAGCCAGCCTCAAGCAGACGCTTGATGAACTACAGTTATAGCACTTCCGCATAGGCTTCATATTTTAAGACCGGATGTTGCCGTTTGGTTAAATCCTGTGGCACTTTATGACAGCCCGCACCATTAATGTAGAAATGTATGAATAGACAGAAATAAGAGAAAAGTGCCCTACAAGGCTGGTCCATCTACCATGGTGTTATGAGTTACTCTTACGAAGTTATGTATTTTCCTGTTTTCATTTCCTGTTTTATTATTATTCTGTAGATCCTGTCCCCTTGTTTCATGTCTTGTTTTACTTCCTTGGGTGTGTCCCTCCAGCTAGTACCCTCATTAGACTGTTGGACTTACCTAGAGATGCAAACTTGGTGACGTGAAGGACATGATCGCCCAACTCCTTGCTAAATGTGAAGTAATGTTTGTATATAGAAGCGGTATTCATTAAAGTTTGAAAAGAAAAAAGAAATACATTTAAAGCTAAAGTAGCTATTCCATATTTATAAAGGCTTTTTATAATGTATCAGTCAAAATTCACAAGGATTAAACATTTTTTCCATAAGACTTTGGTTGGTTTGCTTGAGTATGTACTCAAAAAAATTCATGCTGGACCTTTTAAGTTGGACTTTATGTTGGTTATTTGTTTGAAAGGAAGTTAACTGTTTTGTCCTATCATCTCTTAGTTCATATATCTTTAGGCATTCTGCATTTTGTATCCTCGCCTTTGTGTTTTTCTAATACCTGAACGCATGCAAAGCAAAGCATTTCTTACCTCCTGTTCAGTGACCACAAGCAGGGACTTCTGTCTCTGATTCGGACTCAGATGGCTGAAACATACTGCTCTGAGCTGCACTATGGAGACTGTCACATCTGTCATTGCTTTGTGCTGAGCCCGGCAGGTGTCAATCAAACAAGGTATATATCAATCAAACTGCTGCTATGCTATTCAAGTCACCAGAAATGTCTGAACAAGACATTGTTCTATTTTATTAAGGTTTCCTCAAAGTTATGAATGTTTATTGTCACTTAGATTGCTTAATGGGCTTTTAATCTTTGAAATCGTTGATACTTTTTGATCATTTCAAGTCAGTTGTCTGGAGCCTTAAACATGACCAAATAAACTTGTTTACATCTTTAAAATCTGATCCATATCAGAATGTTGACAACTGTGTTACAGCAGTATTCAGTATATTGTGGGGTGTGATACTTACACTTTAATTCAAAAGCTAACTACAGATGCATGCAGAGATGATGAAATTGTGCTGTCAGACAGTCTGAAGGTGATATCAGGCTTAATCCAACATTTGAAAAATGGAGGAAAAGAGGGAGCTATTGCGTTAGGTAAAACAGAAAGGGGGGCTGAATGAATATGTGAGGGGAGAGAATGGAGATCAAGTCTCAATGTTACAGAGTATTACTTTTGAATGTTGACAGAAAGATCAATGGGGAATTATTAAAATGGAAGAGCAGATTATTAAATATTGTATTTCTTCACATTTTATCATCGTTTGACAGACAAAGACAGTTGCGGGCACCAAACTCAGAGCTGCAAATCATGACAAATTTAGTCAGACTGTCTGAGTTTGACAGAAACATAAAGTCTCTTAAAGTGGTGTGGGAGGTAGAGCCTTCAGTTATCAGGAACCTCTCCTTTGGAATCATCTACCAGTCAAGATCTGGGAGGCAGACACCCTCTCTACTTTTAAGGTTAGGCTTAACACTGTCCATTTGGTAAAGCCTACAGTTAGGACTGGCTCAGGTTTGGACCAGCTCTTAGTTATGCTGTTATGCTCTATGGACAGCCAGGGAACTGACACACTGACACATTGGGATCCTATCTTACCCCTCCCCCTCTAGCACTTACTTTAACCCTCCATGTACCATTAAAGTTTACTAAACCATCTACAGTTCTAGAGTCCCTAGTTCTGAGGTCGCTGCCGTGACAGCTTGCTACTGTAATTCCATACTCCGGCGGCAACAACTACTAACATCAGTCTCATTTCTACCATCTCTCTCTCTCTCTTAATCTCCTTTCTCCCCCTTTCCACAACCTCAACCCAATAGAGGCAGATGCTGTCTCACATGATCGGGTTCTGCTTGAGGTTTCGGCCTGTTAAAGTGAAGTTTTGTCCTTGCCACTTAACTACTAATACTGCAAAGTGCTCTACTCATGGTGGTTTAGAGGAGATAAGACTGAGTCTTACCCTGTCCTTGATGTTGGGTCTTAATAATTTAAACATAGGAGTAGAGAGTCTGGACCTGCTGATGTTTGTAAAAGCATCTTGAGATAATGTTTGTTGTGATTTGTCGCTACAAATAAAGATTGATGATAAAGAATTACATTGCAAAAAAAAAAAAAAGACATACATCCATGTAAGTTATATATATTTAGCTTTAAATGACCTAAACATCTCATCTCTGTGGTTATTGAAATTAAGAATGCAGTTGTCTCCAAGTCTAAGCAGTAGTCTGTGTTGTCATGGGTACAGGTGCAGTGCATGTACTCATGCAAACACAAATAAGTGAAGAAAGAAAGTTCAACAAGGGTCACTTCCACAAACACACCAACACAAGGTGACCTGAGAGAAGTGGATGTCACATCCAGAGCAAGGTATAGGCAATCATCAGGGGGCAAAGCAAAGAATTATGGGATAGAAAATGTTGGCCCTAAGGGAGATATGTTTGGCTGATGGATAAAGACAGAAAGATGGAGAGACAGAGGGAGAGAAAGGAGAAGGAGAGAGACAGGTGGACTTGCAGCACAGTCATCTGTAAAGTTTGAATGACACTGCAGACAGCTGTGAAGAGCCAGATAAGGAAGAAGCGAGGGAATGAGAGCCGATAGAAACTGACAGAGAGAGGTAGAAAGAGACAGGAGTTTGATAGAAAGTGTATCATAAAGAAGTAGATGAGTGAGATGAGAAAATACAGAGGAGACAGAGCAGTGAGGAAGAAGACATAGGGCAGTAAAAGAGGAGTGTAAGTATGTGTTATGAGACATCTGTCACAAGAAGATGACTGAAGTCAGTACAGCAAAGAAGGGATAGATTGTTAACCCTGATTGTAGGTTCTCTGTGTGGAGGACTCCTGTTGAGTTTAGGATGAGGTTAAAGTCAGAGTTAAGTGTTTGAGGCTAGATATGAGTAGGTTACTAGACAGCAAAGTGGTTAAGACTTGATTGTTAGTTGCCATGACAAACTTTAACAAAACTCAAGTATGGTATAACTTTTATTTTGGCGCACAACAGTTCCATCATTTTAATACAGTGTCTTATTTTTAGTTTTGTATACATCACTCCTTCATTTTAATATCACAGAAAATACTAAACTATAACTTTATCTTCCAGATGTGATTTTTAAGCCATCTGTTACTGATGATTGTGGTCAATATATAATTTATCAAAAAATATGAACTCACATAAAATGAGCGTAATATGATGGACATGATGATGAATCATTGAGGACTACTCAGATGTAAATCTGAGTTACGTCCTGTCCTGTAAATGGGAGGCAAAGAAGTACATTTTCTGTCCCTAGTATGCGGACAGCAGGCTAAGCTATCAGAGGTAAGAGAGAGGAGAGTTGGAAGAAAGAAGGAAATGGAGTGAGTAGAGAGATAAGTGAAGAGAGATAGAGGTTACCGTCTTTAAATCTTCTGTCCTCATTTCATGGTCTTGGCTCTCCCATTCTCAGTCTATCTTGACTTTGAATAAGAGAGTTTCCTTTCCCAGTGTTTTATACTGTCCTCTTCCTTAAGTGTGCTGCAGGACAATTCCTTTATAGAATGCATGTATACAAACAGATTCAATGTTTGTATACAAATCAATAAAATGTATTGAAGTGTTTTCAGGTGGAAAAAAAAAAATCAGTGAACAATCAGAAAATATATGCTTAAGGCTCCGTAGACTCTCTGAATACCGAGAGTTTTAATGCATCATTTGCACTTCTCCCACATAAAAAAAGGATGATCACAGACTGTCTGTTTAAGCAGGACTTTAATAAGATAAACAATGACGAACATAAAAAAGTTCCACCAACACTGCCTGCTGGCAGATGAGAGGGAGGGATACTGCAGAAAACTGCTGTGATGATTTGTAAGTGACATTGATTTACCATCTGATGAACTCTTGGCGCCTATTTTTATGCAACAGCTACACAGGTCCAGAAGGACACCATGCTTTAACACTGATAGAGATGCTTGCAGAAGTATAGCTTGCAATGCATGTATGTATAATACATCTCACTTTATGAAAAAAGTGAAACAACCTTTAGTACTCGAGCCATTAGAAGTCAAATTCATTTTCTTATTTGGTAAATGGTAAATGGACTTGTACTTATATAGCGCTTTTCTAGGTCATTCTGACCACTCAAAGCTTTTATACTACCTGTCACATTCATCTATTCATACCCATTCACTCCCTGATGGTAGAGCTGCTACAGTAAGAGACCATCAGTGTTAGCTAATCTCATTCGTTCACATTCACACACAATGGGGGTTCAGTGTCTTGCTCAAGGACAATTTGGCATGTGACTGCCAGAGCTGGGATCGGACCTGCCAACCTTCCGATTGATAGAACGACCGACTCTCCCACTGAGCCACAGCTATTTGATTTGTTCTGTGATGAGTAAGTACAGACTGATCAATTATATCAATCTATGTTTAGCTGCAAAATGGGTATTGCGGGACCAAGCACAGAACGTAATCCGGTTTAATCTTACCTGGTCGAGGCAGAGGTCGTCTAACATGAGTCTGGTTCTGCTCCAGGTTTCTGCCTGTTAAAAGGAAGTTTTTTCCTTGTGCTGTAACTATCTAAATACAGCGAGATGCAATGCTCTGCCTATTGGGGATTAAGATGAGATAAGAATGAGTCTTGCCCTGTCTTGATGTTGAGCCTTTGTTAATAACCTAATCTAGAGTATGGTCTAGACCCTGCAATGTTTGTAAAAGGCGTTTTGGGGTAACGGTTGTTGTGATTTGTCAGATCATATGTAAGGGATGATGTATTGGGAGCCAGGTGTTAAAGCTAATTGGACTTCCGACAGGTTGAGCAGGACCCATCATGTGGGGCAACGGATTCTTGTCTTGTCCCTTCTGCTTTAACAAGCCATCTACCACACATTATCCCACTTATTACACTTACTTATAAAGAAATCAATAATTGCACACCAAATATGATTGTGAAATTATGTTTATTGACTTAAAAAATGATTAAATGTCTTCAGACAGTTTGCTGATGGTGCAGTAAATCAAGGGGAAAAAGGACTGCATGAATCAGCATCTGATTTAGTTTTCGCCTTTTAACTATCAGTCTCTGACATTTATTTTTCCTTTTATCAGCCCTAAAAACACTGTCCTTTCTCATTCTGTCAAATGCAATCTTCAATTTTGTAGGTTTCCGCATTTTTTTTTTTTTAAACTTACAACCCTTCCTGTCTTTTTCTCTCACCATTGTTTACTTTTTGTCTCCACAGGAAACATATCAACTTCAAATCAACAAGAATTCTTTCAGAGGATGGATATTAGTACAGTAAGTCCTCCAGAGTCCGTGATATGGGCTGCATTCCCTCGCAACAATCAGTTCTTCATAGCAAGTCTGCTTCCGAGAAATAACAGACTATCACTATATGCTTTTAACCAACTAGAATCAGGTATTTAACACATCTGTGTAATAATCATTACTAACTGAACACAGAGGCTTCTGTGATGCCATGCCTACTGTATCTTACCAGAGCGAAAACAGAGAAAACTGCCAGGAAATAATGACTGGAAAGACATTGAATAGCCAAAACTCTCAACAAAACCAGGTCCTGTCCAGGTTTGGAGATGAGTCTGTTGTGATGGTGATCTAGCCAGCTTTGTGACATGGAACACTCTGGCTTGAGACTCAAAGACATGGCTTACCCTTTAAACTTGCTTTATAGTACTACCCCTCAGATGTGGATTTGGTTTGCACAAATGACAGCTGCTGCCCTGCATTAATTAATTCTTGTGAATTAATGACATTTAACTCAATTTAGAGCAATTTTGATCCATTCATATTTTTCTCAATTTAAGTGACTAGCTGTCACAGGAAACCCTATTTTTGCCAAATTTCTAGACATTTAAAAATAATGTCCCGTTAATGTGTGACTGAAGAAACAGGAAGCTAGGTCAAGAGGTCAACATGTATGTGTTTAAGTGTGTATGTGAAGTGTGTTTGAGTGTGTTAGACAGCCAGAGAGAAAATCTGAGTAATAACCATACTGATAGACAAACATGGGTTATTACATGTGCACCACATATACTACTTCATGCAACAAGCGTGATGATCTATGACTACTGCTGTGGTCATGGTTATACTCCCTGGTTGTACATTCTGTAGTGATGAATAAAGGAAACCCTGCAGGAAAGAAAAAATGAGATCATACATATGTGTGTGTGAGTGCATGTCTGTGTGCTACCATATATCGTGTCTAAGCCACAATATATGGTAGCTTACATATGACTTTGATTAACTGGTACTGAGAGGTCAGATTGCAGTGGTCAGCCAAAAGGCCAGGAGCTGCTTCGCTGTCAAGAGCACAACACACACAGATATGTACACACAGACAATCCCCACACTCATGCATTTTCTATGTTTGATGACATCAAAAGGATTATTTCATTCTTTTTCAATGGTTTGAAGATAATTTGACATAATACGGACACTTGAATCCATTGTGCCAACATTTGGATTGCTGCATCTTATATTTGCGGCTGAAGCCTTTCCAGTAAGCAGTTCTCTAGTTGGAACCCGCCCACGAAGCATGCACCTAAAGGTTTGTGCTTGCACCAGCACATGCTCCTATTACATTTCAACTTGAGCATTGAATATGCTGAAAAAAAGACAGAAAACACACTTGAGCTCACACATTTACTTGCTCCCTGTGTTAAGTGCTAAGATATATTTGCAGAGTGCCAGCTTTCCTTACCTTAGGGGCACACTCTCTCTATTGACTGGCCCTAATTAGACAGAAACCCCCTGTGTCTTTTAAACACTTGAGGTAAAAGAGGAGTTTGAAAGCAGAGCGAATGAGACATGTGAAACAAGAAAGAGAGAAAAGCTGTAGAGAAATAAAAAGGAAGCATGAGAGACGCCAGAATGAAATAGATGAGAATGAAAAAGACGACAAAGAGTTAACGATGCCTTCATTTGGTTTAAATGTTATTAGGGGATTGAATTCACAACTCAATATAGTAAATGAAGTGGTAAGTTATTCAGCTGCTGAATGGTACTTGTAGAATTGTGGAGCATTTGTATTAAAAAGGTTAAAAGAGATTCGGGAAATTAAACATGAATCATTCAGAGTTTATTAAATTAAAGTTGTAAAAAACAGAGACATTGTCTCTTTGGTGCTAATATTATTTTTAACTCGTGGGCTTAATAGCTGGAATTGTTTTTAGGGTCATTCCTCAGACATAATGAAGCCCATAGAAAAACAGAGTGACCCAAGCTTTTCATTCACTGTTGCATTTTTACTCCCCATGTCGTCACCACATGAATTCACCACACATTGCGGACATCACCGGAGGAAAGAACAGTGTTACGGACAATTTCTAAGACCAGACAAAGTGTTTCAATTTCAAGCCGTACAGCAGAAATAGAGAGCCTGATATGAAAACTGAACAGCATTCAACTGTGGTGGTGCTACATCAACCTAGTGAGGTTACTGCAAAGAAATTGACTAACAGTCTTGTGTTGAGCCGAGGCAGTGCTGGGCTGAACGCCCAGAGCAGTTTCCCCAAGACTGTAAAACATTTACTGTCTTTACAGTGGGCTTTTCCCATTTGTATGTCTCATATTTCTCCTTACCCCTTCCTCTTTATTCTTTACCAGCCCTTTTCTCATTTGCTACATGTCCCCTACAAGCATACTCTTCTCTTTCTCTCTCTGTTTCTCTGTCTAAATGTTTGGAGAACTGTTGTCCACTCGCACATGATTAGACTTTGCCTATCCCCATCTCTCTCTCTCTCTCTCCTTCTCATCTCAGCTCTCTCATCTCTCTCCTCTCTCTCTCTCTCTCTCGTCTCTCTCTCTCTCTCCCTCCATCGTCTCCTCTCTCTCTCTCTCTCTCTCTCCTCTCTCCTCCTCTCTCGCTCTCTCTCTCTCTCTCTCTCATCTCTCTCCTCTCTCCTCCTCCTCTCTCTCGCTCTCCCTCTCCCCACCTCTCCCTCTCATCTCTCTCTCTCTCCTCCCCACACTCTCTCCTCCTTCATCCTCTATCTCCCTCCTCTCTCGTCTCTCTCTCTCCCTCTCTCTCTCTCCTCTCTCTCTCTCTCGCTCTCAGCGGGGGAAGTGGTTACTCTTCTTAATCAAAGCGCCTGCCCTAGAGCTAACCCAGAACACTACAAAGTCTCATCATCATCATCATCCATGGGAACCGATCAATAATTCAGCATGCTGCCCAATGCATCACCACGCATAGAGATATTTCTGCTCGGTCCAGTACAGTGGAAAGAGCGCCCATACATGGGAAATGGAGCTATTCCACTGAAGACCAATAACAAGGAGAAAATGGCAAATACAAGCCTATAATCCCCAGTTAGTGCGCAATGGTTCTTGCCCTAAGGCTTTAGGGCTTGCAAAAGTAGTGTACTTGTAGAGCAAGCATTGAAATGCAGACACAGTAATCGAGGGGATTTAAAAGAGCAATGGAGCAATCACAAAGGTTCTCCCCCATGAGGCACTGAGGATAATATGAGGGCATATCAAAATACTGCAAAGTGAATTCTTCCTCTTCTTGTTTTTCACTGCCTTTGTGCCTGTTTCTATTCTTGTCAGCGGAAGCCTGCAATCTCCAAAAGACAATTTATGTTACACTTTGCACAGGCTTTGCTCCCCGGCAGAGCTTTTAAGTCTTGATTACTCAACTTTGAACCTCCAAACAATGAATATGCATTTACATGCCCAGTCAATCAGGATGAGCCCCATTTATCTGTACAGGAACCCTCCTGCATGGTGGTACTAATCCTGACCTTCATTCCACTTTCCCTCAGCAGAGACAGAAGCGGCGAGAGCTCTACCTTGAGACTTAAACGGAATCCACTCCTCCATCAACTGCTTGATGCTGCGCTCAGGGCACAATGCTCCTTTCACACTTCCTCTGATGATGATGAGGAGGAAGAAGACATGCTAGCTGGGCAGAGACCAGTGGGCTTTAAAACTTTGAGCACTGTCAGCTTACCTGCTTCTTCTGCCCTGCCCTCCTTTGCTGTTAAGGCAGAACTTCCTGGAGGTTAAGAAGAACTGAGAAGTCCTGCGGTCGGACCTGTGGTGCTCTTTGTTTATGCAAAACCAAGACATAAGCTGCAGCTTACCAAAAAAAAGGAGCAACTTTTGACCTGGGCCACCTGTTGTGGCCTGCAGAACAACACAGTGTTGAGCCAAAGGAGTGTCTGCAACTGAAAGAAGGGACTGACATTCTGATGCTATGAAAACAGGGGTTGACATCATGTCCGGAGGTAGGTCACTGAACGACATGAAGCATCCAGTCAGGGTGAGTCAAAATCTGGACTCAGAAAAGTAGAAGTGGACCTGTTTGCCTAAAGCCAGGACTCCCACTGTTGTAGCCTCTGTCATCCGACAGAGAGTTAAAGCATTTATTTGCATCCTCAGGCAATGGCACAACCTGTTGAGGAGTGCTGTCACAGGTTAAGAGCACAACAGAGCAAAGACCAGCCTAAGCAGCCTCTGAGGGTTCAATCTCGCTAAGGGAAAGTGGGATGGACAGTCATTTGTAACAGGCATCGTAACTCCAAAGTTCATACTCTTGGATTTTTTATCTTGTTGGCTGATTGCCTTTTGTGCTCTCTGTAAGAGGCTATAGATGCGAAGTGGCTTTGTCTGTGTCAGTGTGCTCTGTTCGGAATTGTTAAATGTGAAAAAATGTCGCCCCTGCAGAGAGTGACCAGCATATGCTGCAAAGGTCATGAAGAGGTTTGAAGATTTATTTATGCAAAGGCAGAGGGGTATTCCATAGTACGCCAATGCACCAGAAGAATACTCTAAAAACAGCACTCAATGCGACACACATATACCTAGAGGAAGCATTTGATTGCAGAGTTTCTGTACGTATAGCACTGATGAAACGTGGTGGCAATTCTTAGTCACCCATGCAACATCCGCTTATGGTATTATTTCAATGCAATTTCAAACAGCTTAATTAAATATTGTTTAACTGTATAATTTGGTTTATGCCTATGATCCTCAGGTGTCACCAGAATTATTGGAGTAACACTGCCCCCTACAGGCTGGGGATGAAGCTACACACAACAAACTCAAGAAAGAAAAATACTTTTGAGTTGTGTATGATACTGAGGTATATTTCAGAGCATGGACTGTCCTTCAACTCTCTCTTTGCTTTGTCTCTGACTGCCCTCCATTTCAAACACATGGCCGTGAGATCCATACACAAAACCGTGCACACACACACAAACACGAAAACACATGCCAATTACTATGCAAAACACATTTCCATGCTCCAAAATAAAAAAAAAGATGATAAAAAGAAGATACAAAACGCACTTAAAGTCCCAAGTCAGCAGGGACACATAGCTCTGATATGAAAATGGATTATGTGTTCCTCATCGACGTCACAAGCACAAGCTTACACACACACCCTCACAGCTGGACAGTGAGGACGATGCCAGGGGACCTAATTACGAACAGGGATGAGGAAGAGTTGGAGTAGTAAAAAGGGGGGTTAGTGAAGGGACAGCAGAGAAGTTGATGAAGTCAAAGGATGAGTACAAAGGAAGTGGTTCTTAGAAAAAATGTCAAATAAAACTTTGCAACTCACTTATCCATTTTTTCACAAGACATCTAAAACATCACCTGCAGGCAGCGTAGGTGTGGGTGCGTGTACGTGAAGGAGGGGGGAATGCCTTTCTTAAAGTAGAACCACATTGCTACTCAGGTTTCAGAAATTCATTTTATATCACAAAGCCAATTACATCAGACACAGCCAATGGGAAAGACCTGCTACTTTACACAGCTTGCCACTTACTGTAGTTAGAGGTAGGGCTGCCACAAACAATTATTTTGACTATTTGAACTATTTCGACTAGTAATAATCGCCCTTGCAGCGCCGTCGTACTTCAGCAAGTTCTGCCTTGCAGATTTTACATTGCGCATACCTTTTCAGGTGACATCACGGCTGACCCCGATTACCCCTACTGCACATGTGCGTCAAATAATAAACAATGACATTGTTTATTAAATTAGTCACCGACGATTTTGATCGTCAACGTCATAGATAGATAGATCGATAGATAGATCTTTATTGTCCTTAATACGGAGATTTGTTGCCACCGTCTGTACAAGGAATGTATGAACACATAAACAATAAACATCCACCCAGCCTCACAACAATGGTGCACCTCAACCCACATATGTACACACCGGACACATATGAACACACCGGACACATATAAAACACACAGAACACATATGAACACACTGGACACATATATGCACACCGGACACATATAAACACACCGGACACATTACAGTGGCATTCTGTTTAGCAGTGCTATGGCCGATTGGACGAAGCTTCTGCCAAACCGGGCTCGCCTACAGTAAGGGGATCTGTATCTGCGACCGGAGGGGATCAGTGTGAAGAACTGAGTAGAGGGGGTGTTGGGGGGCCAGACAGGTTGGGTGTGGGAGGGCGGATGATTTTGGTGGCAGTGTTTGTGGTGCGTATGAGTTTGTTTTTGTTGGAGAAACAAACCGTGACTAGTCGACTAATGGTGGCAGGCCCTAGTTACAGATAAGTCAGTAGCTGTAATGCACTCATCAAAAATAAGTCATTGTTGCCTTTATGAATTATAATCTGAACCATCAGTCACATTTGACCCTGAATGGCTCAGAGGCTTAGCTGTATGTGTTTGGTGTAAGAGTTGTGAGTCAAAGGAGTGATCTGAGGTTGAAGCAGAAAAAGGAAACAGGTCTACGTTTAGCAAGGTTCAGATTCAGGTTCAGGTTTCTTTATTTGTACCTGAAGGTAGATATTTTTTAGAGCAAGATAATAACATCAAGTTTGACATCCAATTACAATACAACAAACATAAAACCGCACAAAACCTCCGTCCAGAGGGAAGAAGCTGAAACTCACAGTGAAAAGGGTATGGAGTCCATTGTTTCAGATTAAGGTAGCTATCCACTGTACCTGTGTGGTGTAACAGGGATGCTGGGTAATGACCAATTCCACCATATCTGTGTCCAGCCCCTCTCTAATCAGTCACGGCATCAAATCTGATAGGTTTCTATTCAAGTCAATGTGTTAACTTCCACTGGATTTGCTCCAGAGCATGACGGAAGGTCAACAGGTCAGAGGCTTTTAAGGCCAATAAAGTCAATAAGGATGAGAAGAGGTCCTATAATTGTTTGATCCTGCAGTTATCACAGGAAAACCTTGGTCACATGACTCCACCCGTCTGGCCATGCTGCTCCGTGTTGACAGATGAGAGCACGGAGCAAGACCGCAGCGGATCGAAGACGGACCGGACACAAATCTGGTGGAAATATGATTTAAAGGCTGCAACACACCAATCGCCGACTAGAGTTTTCACTGTTTGGTTCAAGGAATTCCTCTCCTATGCAGATGCGCGACCAAACCATGACACCAAAGAAAAAGGAGAACACCAGACTCACTAAAAGCATGTTAATACAAAGTCAGTAATACAAAGTGAAAGTACAAGAGTTTTCTTAAACAATGCAGCGCTGATGGCCCTTTTTGCACACTGCTTCTTCATTGGCTTCAAGTTTAAGTTGTCACAATGAAGGTAAGTCATTTTGCTTGTGTGAGTTTTCCTCCTAAAATCAATTAAAGAGCTAGGGTTGGTAGTCACGGAAACTAGGCATGAATTTGAGCGCTGCTGATGTCGCGACCAACATGATCGTGACTGATTCAAAACCATCTTCAGCACATCGTTTGTGTTTTGCACTACGTCAACTCATGTCTCACTCAGCGTTAAGAATACCAAAACATTAACATAGTGAAATTTAAAAACAAAAACAAACAGGAATTGTACACGCAGGAGGTGGGCAGAACGGTAGAAACGGGAATATTGATTGGTTTCATAAATTGGATCCTAATGGCAGGGATTTATTGGTGTTTTCCTAGGTTTACTCCGGCTGTAGAAACCGGCTTTTTTTCCCACTCTTTTTTAGAACACATTATTTATTGATGCCATCGGACACAAAGATCATTTTAAACCAGTATAACAAAAAGTGTATCTAAATCTGACTACCAACCCCAGTTTTAACATAGCTTGTTTTCCTGAGCCAGTGTGAAATTTTGATGTATTAAATAGGTAACAGAATGGGAACACATTTTAGCCTGAGCTTGAAATAGGAAGAATAAGTAGTTTCTTGGTTTAAACCAGGATGAATGCTGTTTTATGTTCTTGAACATACACTTAGACCACCTTCCTTCCACTTAATACTTTTCACAGTGAAGCTGGGATATTCTTCTTCTTCACTCACTGAAATCCACACTATATTTACATAATTAAACTCAAGCTTTTAGCTTGGTAGTTTCCTTTTTATGTAGAATTTAGGGTTTTCTACTTTGTCTATATATTTTATTACAGTTTTGTTGTTATAGCATTAGTGTTTGATTTAAATAATAATGAGACATGGTGTTTCATGCGGCAATTTTAAAAAGTATTTACTCACCATCAACAGCTTGCTCAATGCTAACAAAGCTGACACACAGCACTCAAAAGCCACATAAAGCCACAGTCATCACTTCAAACTAAACCCATGGTTTGTGAATTTGGCCTAAACATGGCTGATGCAAAATGGACAACTACTATGAAGTCACCTGTGGTTATACTTCTTGTTAAAGCTGGTGTTTTTCTGTCTATGATACAAGCTGAGTAGCTGAACCTCTTACATCATGAATTGTAATTGTGGCAGGCAGGCTCAACCAGTCAGCACACAGCACACACATTCTGTGGTAGCTTTTGCTATCCTTTTGCTGCTGTGTGCTGGAGTATTGGGCTAAGGGTGGCAGAGCAAAGCCAGGAAAAGACAACACAAAAGATCTCACCTGATTCACCTGCACTCTACCACATGGAGAGCAAGGTGTTCTTGCATGGCTGTTTTTTCTTGAAACCAGGGTATCTTTTCCAGCACCTGAGATACTGTATGCACGATTACCAGTATTATTCCCAAAAAAAAAACAACTCAGGTGAGCTTGTGTCCTTACCACTATAGGCTGTGGTACTTGCTAATGCCTCACATACACACAGACAGACCAAATACAAAGAGATAGAGAGGGAGAGAGAGAGAGAGAGAGAGAGAGAGACTCACTACATCAAACAAATAGACTGTAATGCTGTTACCGCAGGCTCAAATATTGCCAGCTCACACAGCTGATGAAATATTCTCTGTTTACTCTCCTCCAAATGTCCTGCTAAATCCTGTGTACATGCGTATTTGCGTGCGTGTGTCTGTGTCTGTCTGTGTGTGTGTGTGTGTGTGTGTGTGTGTGTGTGTGTGTGTGTGTGTGTGTGTGTGTGTGTGTGTGTGTGTGTGTGTGGAAAGTGAATCCTTAAATAACACAATGTGGTGAAGGCCAGAACAACATTGAGACTAAACACAAACAAACTCACAGAGTGAGGGAGACCATAACGTGGTTAATATGATCTTTCATGCTATTGGCTGTTTTCCCTGTAAATATAAAACCAAGGGAGCACAGCCTCATCAATACCAAGGCTTCACTGACTTTTCATGTTTTTCCAGAATAATGCATCCAAAAATACATCCCCTGCAAGTGAAGGTATTGTGCCAAGCACATCAGGTCTATCCAAAGGAGAATGTTTTTTCATGACATTCTCTTTGAATGTGTTGAAAGGTGTAAATTCCATAAGTTTGTTGTTCAGGTCTTTTATGTTATACTTTCTGTAATTCCTCTATAAAACATTGGAACAGAAAGCAGGTAGCAGCTGTTGTATTAGGACTACAGCTTCTTAAAATGAACTGCAGTACCAGTTTTCAGTGATTAATTATCTTGTCTAGCACAATGGAATCAATCAGATTATCCCTAAAATTAAGGCAGCCAGCCTTGCAGACAAGCTAAAACAGTTCATCAAAAAGATTTAAGGGGCATGAATACATCATCGAGTCACCCTTAGAATTAGTCTCATGCTGGGACTGTTTGCTGGTGTCTCATTATTACCTTTTATTGCTGTTCTATATACATGAGAAATCTCTATAATAGACAAGTATTAAAAAAAATTAATCTAGAACATCAGATTGATAGTTTTATTAAGAGCTCCTATCCCTTGATGTCTGTGGACACAATTCAGTCTATGAACTTGCATCAATTAGAGGCCTAACCAAGAGAGGAAAGGCCAGAAACCACAGGAGTGATGTAGTGGAATAATAATGACACTCTTGGCAGATTAAGACAAAGCAGAAGAGATGGTGATTTACAGCTGAGCTCAGCTGTATTAACAGAGACTGAAGATGTGGAAATCCTGAAGACAAGTGCTTTCATGAATATCAGTCAAATACAACCGGCATAGTGAAAGTGTCAGTGTCTGGAAAACAAATTGTGGTGACACTCAGAAGGTAAGGCTGTGGTATATGAAGGATAAAAGAGGAATCTTCTTAAATGCTGATATTTAGCAGGTACTTCATATTGTTTACTATGTTCAGATTTCAGCAGCAGGACACACAATTGATGGCTATTGTTTTCCTTGAGCACACCTTCCTGAAACTAAGGTTTGACTTGACAGACCATATAAAGGACAACATGCCCTCATTTCTGTCCATTGTGGAGAAATGTGAAGCCAAACTACACCTCAATAAGCCGACTTAATGGGCTGGTGGCGCCAAGGCATGTACAGAAGTAATCTAGCTAGTGGAGCCACTGGACTGACATCACACCCATTCTGCAACCAACACACCCATAAAACTCACCATTAAAACATTAAAGGTCCTTCATGCTGATACATTCTGCAGAAGAACAAATATTGTGTTGATTTGAATTTGACTCTCATAGCTATGGACAGTTCATTGACTCTTGTGTTAGTGTTAGTTACCTTTTCTCTGTTGGAGAGCTGTCAAATCAATCAATAAATCAATCAATCAACCAATCAATCAATCAATCAATCAACCAATCAATCAATCAATCATTAGATCAATCAATCAATCAATCAATCAATCAATCGATCAATCAGTCAATCTTGTTTATATAATGCCAAATCACAAAAAAAATGTTATCTCAAGACGCTTTACAAACATAGCAGGTCTAGACCATACTCTATGTTAAATTATTATTATTACCAGCATCATGACATGATTAGATCCAGTCCCATCTTATGGGCAGGAGTCAGTGTTATGTCATCTTAATCCACCATGAGCATTGCACCTCGCAGTATTTAGCTAGTTAGAGAGGTAGGGAAGAACTTCCTTTTAATTAGTCTGGCAGGTCCAAGCAGCAGGCCATCTATGGCAGTGACTCAGAGGAACCTACAAGACAGGGGAGATCAGGGAGTGTTAAAGAAAGTAATAGGCAGAGAGAGGGGGGGAGAGATAAGATCCCAGTGTGTTAGTTCTCCCGGCAGGCTAAGCCTATAACAGCATAACTAAGAGCTGGTTCAAACCTGAGCCAGCTCTAACTATACGCTTTATCAAAAAGGAAAGTTTTAAGAGCCTACTCTTAAAAGTAAAGAGGGTGTCTGCCTCCCAGACCCTGACTGGTTGATTATTCCAAAGGCGAGGTGCCTGATAACTGAAGGCTAAACCCATAGTGTTTTAGAGGGTTAATAGGGCACTGTCAATCAATGTATGGCGTCAGATGATGGCTATTGTTTTGGCGTATGCAGACCACAGATATAAACCATGAATGTGTGTACAAAATTTATTAGCATGTCCACCCAATGAGTTACGAGAGGACCTATCAGGAGACAGGTCAATATACCAAGCCTTCAGAGTCCATAAAGGAATCTATCCAGCCTACTACAAGAACTTTGACTATGAACTTACCTGGCAGTGTTAATTGAAATGTATGAGAATGTGTCGATATTCAATTGAAATTGGTACATGCCCTCACAAGAAAAGGTTGCTGACTCCAAAGATCAAAAGCACAATACTTATACAGTGTAAGAAAAACAATCCTCCTGAACATAAATTTATTTCCATTGTGTCTAATTTCCTTTTCAATTTACCTGCATTTCTTTCACCCACTGTTTCCATTATCTGATCTTCCTGTTGAGTGATTTTGGAATGATTACTTGAAAAGCCTCTAATATGGATACTCATAACCACTTACCCAAGTTATTGCAGCTTTGTAAGATTACTGAATTGGATTCCACAGTCAAACCAAGAAATAAGTCTGTAAACAACAAATTGACTCTAATGATTCCAATTCCTCTGTCGTTTATCATCCCATATGGAGTAGATTGATTATAAAGGCGTCTGTGAATATCTGAGGATCTTATAGTTTATCTGGGATAGCTTTTAGTAAGTACACTCTTTGAATCAGCACACAACATAACTGAAACTCAACACAGATGTTGAGCTGGACATGGCAAACATCCTTTTAAAGTGTTCAATGCCAAGAATGTTTTTTCTGCATCAAACTCAGGCCATTGAATGGTTCATGGATGGGGTAGGAAGTTGACTGTGAATCTGATGCAATATTCCAACCTCTTTGTTTCCAGAACCATGGAGTCTCCTCTGATGAGATGTGGAAGGCATGAGGAATTGATTGAAGCACTCTCCTTTTTTCATACCACTATACTTCACACACATGCATGTACACACACTTTCAGGGGCTCCCACTCTCTCTGAAACCTCCTGCACAAACTCTGACTCCTTCACACTCGGGAAATCAGTCAGCTAAGCCCATCGCTTTGACAGCAGACATATGAGCAACAGGACGCAGGGTGTGCTGGCTTATCAACCATTTAGCAGCTGATGACCTGTGGAGGGAATGGCCCTATCATGATAAAGTGTGTGAACCCTGCTCGATTCAATTACAGGTCAAAGGGCAGCGCGTACATCAGCATGCAGCATCCATCACTACCACTATTGATTGCCCTGCGATAAGTGTGCGTGTTGTATGTGTGTGTATGGGTTCAGGAGTGTGTATGTGTGGTAACGTGGATGTGATGGGGTGTGCAGAGGCAGTGAGGGCTTGTGCTGCTCTGGCTGGTACCATAATTTAACTTGAAAGGCACAAATGTTTTCTGCTCAACCTAAGCAAAAGAGAAGAGTGGGGTGAGGACATTAACATAAGCAAAACTGGGCAAAATTAGAGTCTCAAGAAATGGCCATGGAAGCCATCAAGCCTAATATTTTATTTTCTGTAATCCACTTCTGTTGATTTTACAGTTGTCATCTAATCTTATGTAACTGTTGCGGGTGTTTGTTTCATTTGGGTTCTCATATTTGCTATTGTTTTCCCTTCCAAACCCTTAGTTTTACTCAGTCCAAATAATAACATTTATAATTCAATCACAGCAGTGACCTTCAATTTTAGGTTTATTCATCTGTTTTTTCCAACAGTAACTTTCCTTTTTGTTAAAAATCTCTATCATGAGTCGCTGACCGTGGGTAGCTTGCTAGGACGTTCAACACTCCAGTTGCTAATGACGTGCCATCAGTAGAACTACTACTATCTGTCTCATCACTATCATCTCTGTCTCTTTTCATCTCCTCTATCCCTCTCTTCCACCCCCCAACTTGTTCCCAACTCGGTCACGGCAGATGGCTGTGTCAACACATGAGTTGGTTCTGCTTGACGGTTTTCTGCTGTTAATAGGGTAGTTTTTCCTTGACACTGTAACTCGCTAACTACTGCACAATTGCTCCACTCATGGTAGTTAAGTCGAGATAAGACTGAGTCTTACCCTGTTTTTATTTTGGGTATTTATTGATCATTTAACATAGAGTACTAGTGATGGCAAATGAAGCTTCGTGAACCATTAGTTGTAATTTTTTGACTCGCTCTAGACGGCGCTTTTGTTTTTAAAAATAAAGGCCTCAATGAATGGCTATTCAGCGTGCCTTCAACCATTTGTTGAACAGAGAGCGCCACCAAGGTCTGAGGGCTGCCTTTGCAGAGCCGGGCCTGACAATACCAGTCTGCTGGTAACTACAGCTCCTCCCTCAACCATGCCATCTCATCATCTGCCAGTGGCACACTACAAGCTTGCTAGAGTCCACTTATAAATACCTGTAATACCCATCTCAAACTACAACATGCACATATACATCAAGACTCGTATAACTGCACACACAAATTCATAATCCCCCTTCTAAAACCTCTCTTCTCCTTCTCAAAAGCAAGCATTTTTCCTCTTCTTTTCTAACCTTTTTTTAATTTTTTTTTTTATCCTCTCTTGTTTTTTTGTTTTGTTTTTTGGTACTGTGGTCTATACTGATGGCTTTGTTTTGGTTGTTGCTCTCAAGTTCTTAGGGTTTTGTTTTTCTTTTGTGTTCTGTTAGATGTCAAGCACTTTTGTGTCTTTGCAATGTTGCATATATAAAATAAAATTGAAAAAAAAAAAAAAAAAGAACAGAGAGCGCCATCTAGAGGACTCAATAAACATAAGAAAACGTTCATGAAGCTTAATTGCCCATCACTATAGAGTACGGTCTAGACCTGCAATGTTTGTAAAAGCGTCTTGAGATAAGTTTGTGTGAAATGGCACTATACAAATAAAGATTGATTCATTGATCATTTTGGTCTCAATTTAGCAGTCTTTGTTTCATAGTGTTATGTCAAACAGGAAAAATGTCATGCCTAGTTATTGTCCATTGTACTGTAAATGTGGAAATTATTTGGAGTTTGAACTTTGAATTCTGTTGATTAAGATCTAAAACTAGAAATTGTGACAATAAACTCATGAAGAGCATGGTAAAACAAGAGACTTTAACCACAACTGAGAGGCTATCCATGATCTTGAGTTAAGTTGAAAGTCATTTAAAATGTACAGGCTTTTTAAGCATTCATCAGATCCAAACAGTAATTCCTTCTGCTAATGATGCAACACATAACTTATATAATATGGATGTTAATTAAACTTGTAATGGCTAATATGCTGCCTCAGTATCAACTTGCTCTCCATATAAATGCTAGCTGCACCCCTGGCTCACATCTCGGAGGCAGAGTCTCTCTCCACCATCATCCCAAAGATCATGATAGACTGGTCTCCCTGCTTGCTCTCTTATCTACTCTCACTTATCAGTCCACACTCTGTGAAAGATTTCATAATGTTAGCAACATTAGAGGCTGAAGCTCATTTCCAGGTTATTGATCACCCATTTTTTATGACAGTGTGATCGCAATTGCCTATCAGAAACAGATAAGAGTAATATAGGCCTAACTTCGCACTGTAGGACAATAGTTTGCCTCAAAGTTTAGAAATTAAAATGGTTGGAAAAAGCTGTTCAGCTAATAGGACCTACACAACACAGACCAATGAGGGATGATCTTGGCTGAATTGATATAGCTTGTATGCTAAACTGCTAGCCTGCTAGACTGGTCATGTGTTTGTCATTCAAAAAAGCTACAAAAGGCCATCCTCCTTTTCCTGTAGTTTGTTTTCTTTCGTACTAGGGACGTACATTTTAAGTATTTTCCGTGATCGATTTTTGGAAATGTTGACGATCAATTATTGATTAATCAATAAAAAAAAAAATATTATTCTTATGTCAAAAACAAGGCCAAATATGTTTATTATGTGTAGATGTTCTACAGCAACAAAATGCATATAACTGATGGTATTGAATACATGTTTAACACTGATTATCAACAATCAGGCTAATAAAAATATTCTCCGCGGACATAATCTTATAAAGTAAAGGCTCATAATACTAACAGAAAAGTACTTCAGACTCACAGTGTCCAGTTTTCTTTCTACTCGTTCTTGTTGAGAAAATAAACGTGTTTTCGATCAGGTGTCAGCCGGGAGCTCAACCGGGTCATAATCAGTCCAGCGGCAGAAAAGCTCAGATGGCTCTGATGTTGCTGGTCTGCAAACATAGACTGTAAATAAATGGACAGCGTTGCTCCGCCTCTTCCCATTGTACGGTTCTGAAGCCAAAAAATCCTGCGCCGCCATTGTGCAGCCAGAACCTGTGAAGCCACTGTAATAAGCTCTGCCCTACAGCGTAATGTCACAAGACGCTGTGTGTCCTTTAAAGTTTTTCTCTACAGCGGCTGTGAATCAAAGGAAACCCGGAAGTAAAACCCCGTTTTTTAAACTCTAATAACTAACGAAAAAGAAACTTTTCAGGAAAAATAGGCCTTAGACACAAAACATTCAAATACTAACTACGTATCACCACAGCATATGGATGTGAGAAACATTCGTACGACGTGTATTTATTTTTTAAAGTTTGACTGCTCCCCCATTCAAATGAATGGGGGGAGACGGATTTTTTTACCTATACTGCAGCCAGCCACCAGGGGGCAGTCACACTGCTGAAAGCCTCACCACCAGCCAACGGAACTTCTCCTTTGGTCTGCAAACATAGCGTATTAGCAATTCCCAATAGTCTGTTGGCTTTGTATCTAAAGGTGGGCAAATGTCCTGTTTAAAGTTGTCAACCTTTGTGTCGTTGTTGGCAGCAGTTACGTATTGATCCTCTTTAAAAAGTGGAGACCTGATGCACAGCCGCAGCCACCAGCTGAGCATCTCCGCGCAGCACCTTTAACAGCTGATTCACATCGAAACATGCTTTAAACTTAAAACACCTCCCTGATAGCTGAGTGTAATATGAGACCACATGTTGTCCATTCCACGTGATGGAAAATTGAAAACAAAAATGCGTGTTTCGAGTAAAGTCTTAATAACCAGTTAATCAATGAATTGTGTACAACCCTATTCCTTAAAGACAATATCATTCAATAATTTTAAAGTGCAAAAGAAAGCTACTCCAACTGCGTTCAGCAAAGTCCATGATGAGTAGTTCCTGTGCAGTGCAGCTACAGTTGCATTTTGACAGAGAGCTCCCATAACTAAAAGGTTCCTGTACCCCCATTGCTGTCTGTGTTTTGATGGTGAGCTGAAGTCCCAGGAAGATTATGCAAATCAGGCCAGCGATGGATGGAGAAAAAAAAAGTAATTGCACTTCACCGCCAGACCAGTAGAGGGCAGTAAGACAAAGACGAAGGCCAATCAACAAAGATGACACCATAGAAGCAGACAGACAGGCCAGTATTATTATGAGCAACACAACAGTTAGCCTGTTAGCATTTCCTAGTTCAGGGGGATTCCAGCTGTGGAAAAACACCTTATTTGGCTCCTTCTGGTACCATCTGTTTAACACCAACCTGCTAGTAACCAGTGCAGTTGAGCTCAGGTTATGGTAGTGTTGATAGTTTGGCCCCCTGCATCCTAGTCCTGGTCACTCTATGAATGGAGGAGTCTTTTCTATCAAACCAGCACTCCACAGTGTTTATCACTTAATAGTAAGGCATTGTTTTCTTGGAATGCTTGACTTTGACGTAATGAGGGAAAAAAGTGACATCACTAGACTGGTCCACACTATAGCTAAGTTTTTGGATAGCAAAAAGAAAGTATTGCAACTTTTAAGATACATTTTACCCAACGTTACCGTCTGTTAACATTTTTTTTATTTTTTTTATTTAACCTTTATTTAACCAGGTAAAACCCATTGAGATCAGGATCTCTTTCACGAGGGTGACCTGGCCAAGAGGTCAGCAGCACATGTCACAAAACAGTCACACGAAAATGACAGCACAAATTAAAACGTACACTTTATAAATACATAGTGTTTTACAGTATGAATAAGAGGAGTGGAAGCTGTAACAAAACAACAAACAATAATTTAAGGTTTAAAACACAGGCACTGTTCAGTGCTCTCACGCTGTCTGTCCCTCAGGATAGAACGGCGTGAGAGCACTGAACAGTGCCTGTGTTTTAAACCTTAAATTATTGTTTGTTGCTTATGTGTCTGTTTGTTTTTGCCCAGACCAAATGGGTTTTACCGACAATATTTGTACATAATAAAATAAGCAAATGAGAACATACACAAACAAAAGAGGGATAGTGGGAGGATTTTTTTTATGTCTTTGCTGGTGGCACGGTGAAATTGCATTACGACTGGTTCCTGGAACGCATGATCACAAATTTTATTTTGGTAAGAAAGCATTCATTGTACACTTGAATGCAGTCACACAGATACAGTTTACATTTACATTTACCAATGTGGCACGCAGAGAGATAGTCTTTCTAGGACATTTAAAAAGAGGGGGTCAGATGTCCACTTGGACAGTTTATTTTGGTAATCATAGATGACCTCTTTGGGATAATATTTAAACTTTTTGTGTCAGGTGTATGGTACAGGTATTGAAAAAAGCAGCAGGAAAAAAATAAGAGCATGGAAATTAAAGCTTATAGACAAACAGGTGAAAACTACTGGAAAGAGGAAGATGTGAGGAGGAGGAAGAAAGTAGATGTATGGATCTGTCCACATAGCAGTAAGCCTGTCAGCAGTTTTCCACTTCGGCAAATTCCCTCTCCTGCTTCATGCACTTCATGGCATGTGAATACGTCACTTCCAGGGACACATAGGCTTGGACATTTCCTGCCTAATCAGGCCCTTTTCTCTCTATCACTCTTACTCTCTCATTAAAAAGTACTTGGGCTTACGACGTTAGCATAAATACATAAATTCATGGCTTGGTAGATGAGAGCCTCTCAACATATTGCTGCTCTTCCAAACACACACACACAAACTCAAACGCGTGCACACATCTTCAAGGGTTTATTCTGAGGCATTCCTTCCAGGGAAAAACTCAGGGAGTTGCTGTTTTCTCTTAATGTCAAGCCCTTCCAGCTTGCCTTTTCTAACAATCAGTTCCAAAACATCGGTTGAGGAATTTCACATGAAGATGTATGTCTTGTGGTAGAGCAGAACTAATCAATATGCCAATGAATACAGAGATGCCCTGACAATGGAGATGAGGAGAATGTAAGAAAAGGAACTTGTGTATTGTGGAATGTTTTGAGGTGCATATGAAATGAAGGCAGAAGAAACGGAGACAGAAACAATGTGCTGGAGAGATCGCTGTGTGCTTGTGCGCATGCTTTTATATGTACGATTTCTGCACAGCGGTAGCGCCTTAGCTCTGTAGCACTGAAGCATGCATTGTAATCAATAGCACTTCAGCCAGAAAAGCAAATCAATGGAAGCTGAGCTGTAATGGAATGCATGGTCAAGGGAGAAGCTGACTACGGTTGAGTGGTGAGATAGAAAGCAAACATAAAAAGATATGAATGTGGGCCAAGAGAGACACAGAGGGAGAGGTAGGAAAATGCATACAAAAATATCAGGATAAAAAATGTATTCAATAAATAAAAGAGGAATATCTGCAACAGGAAATAAAGAAATATAGGTTCATAGGGGCTTGTAAAAGGAAGAGAGTAAATTTAGGTGTGATGCAAAAAAACACAGACATTCGTCAGTGTAGGCAAATTTCTGCATAATTGTGATGCCTCAGTAAACTTGTTCAAACCCCCTGTGAGGCAAAACAAAGCAATACAGGGAAATTGGCTCCAATGAGAGGAAAACTTACAATAAAGACTGATAAAAACAGAGAGAAGACAAAGAAAGAAAACAGCACGGAGGGGGAGTGCAGACTAATGTGAATCTGTTTATTTGCATTATGAAAGGAAGAAAAATGTGTGTAACTGCATCCTCAGATAGTTCTAATCTTCTCTTTTTTTATCATACTTCTTTGTTCTCCCATCCTGTGAATGAAACCGAGAGCAATATGGTGCAGACAAGACTCCTGCACTCTCAGTTTATTTGCAATCGGTGAACTCTAAAAGACACAGCCTTGATATTCCAATGAGACTTTAATTGCAGGTTCACTATTACCAAAACATTTACCAATGTGCTGTATTTTAATTTACTCACTGCAATGCTCCTCCAGCTTGCTTGAGTGTTGTAGTCAATTGCAAAGAAAATCCTGAGAAGAAAGTCATTGTGGAGCAACAAATGAATACATAAACGCAACACTTTAGATAAGTACTCTTTCAAAGATACTCACAACAAATGTGAAAAGTAAAATGACAGGCCCTTATATGTAGGAGAGGTTGTGGAAGTGTAGTTTAAATAATATTGTTCAGTCTAGCTCTAAAATATGGTTATGAAAAGACTTGGGTGTGCAGTGGTTAAGTATTATCTCTTATAAGAGAGCAGAAAGACAGCCGAGTATTTTAAATGTAGCTTTAAGTTGCACTGACCAATGCTCAATAGACTATTTACACCTTAGGTAACACCCATTAATACCAGAAGATAACAACACCTAACATCTATTAAATTCCCAATTATACTTGGCAGGTATTTGCTCGTACTACAAAGTATTCTCGTTTTGGTTTAGCAAACTTTAAATCTTTATTGGAGGGCACTGCCTCTCTTCATCTTCCTGTTCAAAAGCAGTACACTGTTTCTGAGGAAAATCCTTCTTAAAGTCTGCAGTCTTTCTCATACACCAGCATAAAATTTGAGAAGACCCTCACTGCAGTGTGCAATTAGGGTGGAGCTCAATGTCCGGGGTATACTATTGGCCGAGTCCAATGTTTGACTCCGCCCATCTCAACAATCCACAGTTTGGTCTTGTCACTGGCTGTCATGTCATTGTTGACATGGCGATGTGCGACGTAATCAACAAAGACTATTGAACACATGACTTTTCCCGGGCTAGATAATCAAACCCTTTTTCTTTCCCAGTCTTTTTTCCCTGTCCATTTGATTTTACATTCGTGGTATCATCCCCAAAATATGCTTTGTCAATTCAATTCAATTCAGTTTGCTTTATTGGCATGAACAAAGACATGTTATTGCCAAAGCACATCAAATGCATACACATACATTACATATATATTCATTGCACATATATTCATTACATATTATTTTCATTACATATTTTTGTTATTAACATGAATAACATTGTCTCTGTCTTAGTGCAAAATATTTTATTGCTGCCACAAATAGAAAAATATCACTTGTACAACAGTGAAAGCACTTTTTGGGAAGATTCAACTCTGTAGTGGAAATCACTGCATGGGCTCAAATCATTTAAAAGAACCATTGACTATGAACACAGTTTGTTGCTGCATTCACAAACACAGGTACAAACTGCACTTTGCATATAAACATAATCCAGAAACGCAAGTGACTTCTCTGACCCATGCTCATTTTAGATGCCGAAACGCTTGAGGGCAAAGTGGTCTCTCTGATTGTCGGGTCGGCTATTTCTGGCCCTGCAACGTTGTCCTGTTTACTATTACACAGAGATTCTGAAAGAATGATGTTGGTTTACAGCTGATATATGTTGCTGTTTATCATACAGCAATGATTACAGGGAGGAACAAAGAGGAGACTGGAGGAGATTAAATGCACGGCCGATGTTCAGCCAAAGTATGGCTAATGTGCGGTGAAACTGGAAGTGCTGTAAACGAAAGAAATCGAATGCCACCGAGCGGAACACTCACAGGGCTTGGGGCCTACGTTGATTTGATGCATTATTTCATATTGGAGTAAGTGCCTGTCGGCTACATGCGTAGGCCTCTGTGTAGGTATTGGGGCAACGCAGACCTATGCACATAGACTACGCCATCAACTCGAAAACAGAAGTATAAATCAGGAATAAGAAGAGAGGGAACACCTGACTTGTTATCAGGAGCATCATAGTTCAAAAGCTAGCATCCAGGGCCAGTTTGGTTCAGTTGGTGGAGTGGCACTTGCATTTGTTGTGTAATGCTGTACAATAAACACAGGTTTTGGAGCAACAAGTGCTGCCATCTAGACAAAGCCTTCTTCAGGCAAGACCATGCATATTTCACAAAGACATTGCCAAACCCCTCTTGCACATATTACAACAGTATGGCTCTATAGTAGAAGAGTCCAGTGCTAAGCTGGCCTGCCTGCTGTCTATACTTATCATCCACTGAAATATTTTGTGTATGACAAAATGATAAATAGGACAGAGACCTCAAACTGTTGATCAGCTGAAATCCTACATCAGGCAAGAATAGGACATTTCACTATCAACACTCTTTAGTTCCCACACTTTTATGTTTCAATTGTTGTTAGAGGAAGAGTTGATGCAATACAAAGGTATATATGCCCCTGTTTTGAAAAGTGTTGCTGGCATTTAAGTTTAAATAAGTGGAGACGTATCAGTTTCAAAATCTGATATATTGACTTTGTACAATATCCAATGGCCTGAATGATTTGCAAACTATCTTTTTTTGATTTTGTTAGCATTTTATACACCATCCTACCTTTTTGAGAGTATGGTTTGTTTATTCTGTGTGTTTGTAAGTGTGTGTGTAGGAACCCTTACCTAAACAAGGAAGGAGACATTGGGTAGAATACCAACAGTCAGAAAATAAAGGAAGTTATGAAAATTAAAGAGCTTTTTCTTTATAAAAACCAGGCTGTATCTTATTACTTGTTTGCTGATAGATGATGTTGTGTTCTTGGATGCGAGTGTTTGTGTTTTTGAGTGTGTGCTGGTTTAATGGGGATTGATAATAATGCGTTTGTGAGTGTTTTTTGATGAGCTAAGAGATGAGAGGGAAGCTCTCTCAGCTGCATACATATTAATAACAGTTGGGGTGTTGGAGGGAATTCTGCAGCTCAACTGTTACATGCATGCATGAGTGTGCACACATATACACACACCTACACACATACATGTACACAGACATACAAAGTCAAAGGAAGACATAAGTGTTATCGTTCTCTCAAACATTGCCATAAAAATGCATAAACAGGGGGTATAATCCTTTTTCCACTCTCTTTCTCTCACTCTCTCTCTCTCACACACACACACACACACACACACACACACACACACACACACACACACACACACACACGTATCTGCTCTCTCTAGGTCTGATAAACTTGCTTATGACAGCTAATAACTCCCATATTCCCCCTGGTCTTAATTAGGGCCAGTTATTACAGTGTTTGATGCTCCCTCTCTCTCTCTCTCTTTTTCTAATGCTGTCTGTTGCTCAATTTCTGTCTCTCCCCTCTCTTGTTTCTCCCTCTCTCCTTCTCACACTGTTGCACAGCTTGATCCCTGCGTGTTGTTGAGAGTAAAATGTGGAGAGGATGAAGGGAGGACGTCTTCGAAAAACTCCTCTCCGCCTCTCTGCTGGTGGTCCGTGCAACAAGCCTGCATCCCACACACGTAAGCAAACACACACTCATTTAATTGCTATTCCCCTGCTTCTTTCTATTTTGTATTTTGGTGCTTTTGCTGTTTTTTTTTTAATCTCCATGCAATTTGTATGTACACAACTTTCTTTTTAGCATTTAAAAGTTCTTAATGATAAGATCGGTGGAGAGTAGAAAGAGGGCAATAACTATACTTGAACCCACAACACGAAGGCTGTCAAGTTTAAATGATATTATATTCTATATTGACATCTAGTTTGCTAATTGATCAGCCCAGTTCACACAAAATTTCTCAGAACTAGTGAATACATAGTGAATTTGGATTTAGGATTTGAAATAATGCAGGACGTAGTCAAGTGGTTCACCCATTGATTTAAAAATGTTTTATTCGGGACTCAAGTGAGTATTTTAGGTCATAAAAGGATAGACAAATTAAAATAATAATCTCCATTAAACGAAGAAAAAACTTTCTACTGGTTCCAAAGTCAACAAAACCAAACCATTTAGCCCATAAATAAATCTTATGAGATGTTTGCAGACATATTATCTGCTAATTGTATATGTTGCTGGTCATTAACAAGCTAAAAGTGCAGCTGTGGCTCAGTGGTACAGTAGGTTGTCTCTCGAGGTGTCGTCCTGCCATCCAGTGCTGTGCCATCAGTGTGTGAATGGGATTAGTTAATTCTGATGGGCTCTTTACATAGCAACCTCTACCGTCAGTATGAATGGGTGAGTGTGACATGTAATGTAAAAAGCGCTACGAGTGGTTAGAAGTCTTAAGCAAGCGTTATATAAATACAATCCATTTAAGATTTACTATTTAAAAGTACCTTTCATGACTTTCCTTTGGGGTCATCTTCTGAAATAAGATTTTCTTTGAATAAAGAGGACTATAAAGACATGGTAAGAGGTTGTCTTACAGTATGAACTTCATTCTTTGACTTCAATTTTTATACATGATGACCTTCTATGGCCTGTACTACAAAGCAAGACTAGCAGTTACCAAAGTAACTTCAGGGTCAACTCTCGGTTTTCAATACTAAGAAGGTGGCTCACTTTTCACTTGGCTATATCACCATGGTAACTTTTGCTACCTTACCTGCCCCGGAGCAGGTAATATTCAGGATGAGGGATCATCCTTTGAAAAACATTGCCTTCTGACCAACCAGGTCTCTTGTTCGTGGTGCTCTTTGAACTGATTGAGAGAAAGGAGAGATGAGAGAATCTAACAGGACACTCAGCTGACCCATATGATTTTACATATTGTGAAAAATGTGAATGTAAGTCATTAATTGTGCTCTTTTACGGGTGACCAAAACAGGAACCAGAGTTTTGAAATGGCTGCTCTTATTAGAAGTAAATTATTGTTTTGACTCATGTTTTCATTTTCACTTTAGTAATCTCCATACTGCTCTGTTTGATACCATTAGGGCTACAGCTAAAATATGACTTGTTGCTCATTGCTTGTCGGACCTAAAGTCAATAAAAGTAGTATAGGAGTTAGAACCTTCAGTTCAGGCCCCTCTCCTGTGGAATCATCTACCAGTCAGGGTCCGCAGACACCCTCTCTACATTTAATATTAGGTTTAAAACTTTCTATTTTGATAAAGCTTATAGTTAGAGCTGGCTCAGGCTTTGACCAGCTCTTAATTATGCTGCTATAGGCTTAGACTGCCAAGGCAACTGGCACACTGGGATCCTATTAGGTTGCTAACTTTACCTTGTTGTGAACTCGCTCGCAGTAAAGGCTGATTTATACTTCTGCGTCTCCCCTACGCAGCAGGAGCTGACGCGGACATGAGCCCCACATACTTCTGCGTCGATGTGTCCGTGTCGCGCAGCAATTCTCCTCCGAAACGCTTGAGGGCAGTGTGGTCTCTCTGATAGCCGGTCGCCTGCTTCCGGTCCTGCTACGATCTCTGTTTACTTTTCCACAGAGATTCAGAGCGTGTTAAGTTAATCTACAGCTGATACATGTTGCTGTTTATCATACAGACATGATTACATGAAGAATAGAGAGGAGGAGATGAAATACACGGCCGATGTGTGGCCGATGTCCGGGATCCCGGAAGTGCCGAGCGGACCAATCACAGAGCTTGCGGTCCGCGTCGGCTCTACGCGTAGTTACATTTTGGAGGAGGTGCACGTCAGCTACGTGCGTAGGCCTCTGCGTAGGTACGGGAGCTACGCGGACCTACGGCGTAGGCTACGCCGTCGATTCGACGCAGAAGTATAAATCAGCCTTTACTCTAGGTTGACTGAACATGTTGATAACCAGCTTTGTGAGACAGCACTTGCTGGTTAAATGTTTACATACGTATGGGATATTTCTGCTGACTCAACTGTTTCTTCTACATTTTTCTAATGGTTTCCAGCTCATGTTACCTTCCAGTGTTTGACACAATGCTCCCTATGGCAAAGTAGAAAAAAACAGAATACAGAAAAGGGAGAAAATCCAACAGAAGAAGGAGAAAATTCCAAGGATGAGGAGTTCAATCAGTGGTAGCTTGATTTGATGAGCGAGTGACCTCATGTATTATGCAGAAATTATCCCTGGTCAATACATGATGTCATGATCTTAGATGGGAGTATGTAGTGAGACCCCAAACATCAAATATTAATCACACACACACATACCATCTACATCAGCATTTTGATTGCAGCAGTCTCAAGTTGGACGGATGACTCAGATTCCCTAATTCAAAACAGAAAACGGACCGTACCACTCTACAGTTTATCTTATGATCAAGTCCTTGTGTTTGTTGTGAGCTATTGTGGCTAATTTTCTGTGAAGTAATAACCAGTACATTCATTACTTTTATGATGTGTGCCTTTGTGACGTCTAATTCATCTGCCATTAAGTTTGGTATGGCATTCATTGCCAGTGGAGCAGATGGTACAGCTGAGGAAGTAAACTTTAATTACTCTAAAAAAGTCACATTATTGTGGCTTTTGACACCAGGGCTATAACCCTTTCAGAAAAACCCTGTGGACATATTCATAGAGAATGTCAGGTACATTAATCCAAAATAAGAGCAGGAAAAACAAAAGATAAAACAAACTACAGATAGGAAAGTTGAAATGTATATTTTCTCTCTTTGTGATTCTAACTTGCGGCCATGTCATGAAGGATGAAGCATACAGTCCCCAACTTTAATTTTTAAAAAGTCAGAATGGCTTCATAGTGCATTCAGCTAGCTTCATCCAAAAGTGCAACCTGCCTGCCAACTCAGTGGAGATAAACATTTCTGGGCCTGTTTATTTGAGTTGACTAGAAAGCTGAGCTCTCTAAAGCCTCTGCAGGGGGAGAAAATCTATACAGTACTCATGGCTGTGGCGTCCCTCATCCAGTTTGCCAATTCAGTGGTTTTAATTTCAGTGTTAAAGTTGAAAGTGCCAATTAGTGTCCGGGATATCATTAGTGCTTTTCCATAGTTGCAGGGTAAATTGAATGGGTTGTAATTGTGTGTCATTGCAGTCAATGAGGTTGTAAGCTGTGATTCAGACTGATCATGGCACAGTAGGTTGCAGGCCACATTGAGGGTGACAGGCAGAGCTCAGTTTGAAAGGGCAAGCACGGAGATAGCTGCTGTTGCAAGAGAGACTTAACTGAATTTATTGACTAAAAGGATGCTATTTTTTTTTGAGTGTATCGATTGCATTAAGAATGGACTTACACTATGTAAGGGATAATGTACGGACAATCCTGTCGGGGTTCTATTTCCCATAGCTGCTAACCATACATTATCCCCCTTATTACCCGGCTACTAACTTAAAATACAAACACATTGGCAAAAAATATTGATCAAAATATAATTTTATTGATTTAAAATTATTTATGTATACAGTTATAAAAATAGTCCCAGTGATTCCGTGGCAGTTAGCATTCCATAGAAATGGATTCTTATCTCCATGTCCCGGTTGAATTAACATGAAACCGTACTCATTCACTTCTCCTTCTCTTCTGAGCACTGCGGTTGGCACACCATTAACAATAAAAGGTATATTGCTGGACAGGATCCAATACGAAAAATTTCCATAGCCTGCCAATTTAGCATGCTAACCAAAGCTAACGTTTTAGCCACATTGTTTACCACTATGATTCAAACAGAAGCTAAAGGTTTTCCTCATCTAACAGTCTATGGTGTCAACAATCAGAAGCAAAATGTGCCACAACTCTTTTCCTCGGATTGACATGTTGACGTGTGATCAGTTTGCTCATGTTAGTGAAAGTTCATAACTGTTCTCAGGGGCTTTTGACCACAGACTGTATATAAAATGGACAGCGTTGCTCCGCCTTTTCCCATGGTATGGTTTTGAAGCCAAAAAACCCCCGCTCCAATCCGCAGCCATTGTGCAGCCAGAGTGCACTGTAGAGAATTTCTGTGGTTGCCACAGTAATTTATGTGTTGCCACGGTAACGAGCTCTGCCCTACAGCGTAGAGTCACAAGATCCTATGGAGTTTCCCTCTACGGTAGCTGTCAATCAAAGTGAATCCGGAATTAAAACCCGTTTTTTAAACTCTAATAACTAACGAAAAAGAAACTTTTCAGAAAAAAGAGGCCTTGAACACATAACAGTCAAATAATAATTACATACGGCACAGCATACAGATGTGAGAAACATTCATACGATATGTATTTATTTTTTAAAGTTTGACTGCAGCCCCTTTCAATTGAATGGGGGAGACAGAGTTTTTGACCTAAACTGCAGCCAGCCACCAGGGGGGAGACGCTTTGGTGGAAGCTTCACTTCCAGCCGAGTGAGCTGCACCCCTTGTTTCGAACAATCAGAATTAAGCATCTTACACAGTTGTAAGGTCAGAAAGAGAGCCAGGTAATACATTTGTTTTAATCATAGCATGTTTGACCGAGACTGCAATTGCTATTTTGGTTGTCATCAACTGAAAAACAAATGGTAGATGTATGTATTATCTCTGCATGTGTAGACAGCATTTCCTCTGTGAGAAAACGGGCTTACAGATTACTGGTACTTTTGCTTAATGACCCCTTGCTGGTTCAAACAAGAAAATCCTTGCTGGGATGATAACAGACTGCCAAGTTAGAGATTAAAAAACAATGCCACTGTGGTTGTGGCATTGTCTTCCAGCTGCTGCCTGTTCAAAGTTTTAAGGGTTATAAAACTGTCGCAATTAGGTTCACTGACCCTTCCTTTAGCCACACACTCTCTGTCTCTACCCTGTCTCAAATCCTTGCCACTTTCAGACCATAAACTTCCCCCATTGGGAAGTTGCCCCAGTGTACGCACAGAGCAATTCCTTCAAGTACCAAGAGGGTTTGGAAAAAACTGTCTCTAAGTGCATAAAACACATGTAGACTGGATACCTTCTGAGTGTTTACACTGTCTTTGGTCCCATAGCCAGGACATAATTACAAATGTACCATATATATATATAAGGTTTGAAAGTTGGCGAAATCTTTGTTTCTTGCAACTTCACGAGTAGCTCAGCAATGTGAAGGAACTAACACTCTGGTCACATGACAGATTCAAACCGAAAACACATTTTCCAATTACAGGACATATAATAAGACAGTTCAAAAGACAACACACAAAGTAATTTGCACTATTTTGCAGACAAAATGGACACATTTGTTACTACATAAATAACAAATCAACATACAATGAGCTTGTTAAAATGCAAGACAAGCTCAAAGCCCCTGGGGACGATCATCAGAGTAGGAAACCTATATTATGCAAGAGTACAGAACTGTTTTTTTGATACCTTGCTGGTATCTGCTGGCAATTTTTCTGGTAATACATGCCTCTAACAGACCTCTGAATTCAGTTCCTTAACTTGTACATGGACGATCTCTCTGAGCAGCTAAAAGCTTGTAAGACTTGGTGCATGTTGGGGAATAGACTTGTTAATCATCTGATGTATGTTGATGACTGAGTCATCCTGTCGCCTTACTGTGCCGGATTACAGCAACTGCTTAGAACATGCTGTAGTTACGGTGTGCAGCATGACATCAAGTTTAACAGTAAAAAGAGTGTCACAATGATTGTTAAAGCCAAGGAAGATCAGAAGCAACACTTTCTTTCAACTTTCTTTATCTCTGATCAAGTGCTTAGTGTAGTGGACAAAGTAAAATATTTGGGGCACATTATCAGAAATGACTTGAGTGATGATGATGATCTGCAGCGACAGTAGTGTAAACTGTATGCACAGGCTAATCTGCTGGCATGTAGATTTCCAGTGTGCACAGATAATGTCAAAACAGAGTTTTTTAGAGCTTACTGTACTCCTCTTTATAATACCCATTTGTGGTGCAGTTAAAATAGAGCTAACATGAAAAAGCTTCAGGTAGCATATAATGATGCATATAGAATATTTCTCAAACTACCAAGACGGACGAGTGCAAGCTTTATGTTTTTCTATAGCAATGTCCCTACATATCATGCTGTGCTAAGAAATGTTATGTATAAATGTATGTGTCACCTAGCTGATTCAAAAATGAAATTTTAAGGGAGCTCACTCAGCCCACATTAAGTGACTGAAGATATCTTTATTGTTTTTAGAAACACTGGAATAAATGTCTTTTTATGTTGTAAACATGATGAACAAGTAAACTGTAGTTATTTGATCTTTCTCTCTTGCTGGCCCTGTATTTTATTTGTTATTATTTATTTCTACTTTTTATACCTTTTTATGCTGATATGGACCTATGGGTCTGAAATAGAGTATAAAGGTCTGCAACTGGGAACATTGTCGCCTCCCCTAGTTGGTGCCCTTATATTTATTGTACCAGTGATTTGTTTCTAGATAAATTCGTTTAATGGAGGGGGTAAAACTAAAGGCTGATTTATACTTCTGCATTGAATCAACGGCGTAGCCTACGCCGGGGGTCCGCGTAGCTCCCGTACCTACGCCGAGGCCTACGCACGTAGCTGACGTGCACCTCCTCCAAAATGTAACTCCCCGTAGAGCCGACGCGGACCGCAAGCTCTGTCCGCTCGGCGGCTTTGTCTTTCCCGCATTTACAACACTTCCGGGATCCCGGACATCGGCCGCACATCGGCCGTCTATTTCATCTCCTCCTCTCTATTCTTCATGTAATCATGTCTGTATGATAAACAGCAACATGCATCAGCTGTAGATTAACATAACACGCTCTGAAACTCTGTGGAAAAGTAAACAGAGATCGTAGCCGGACCGGAAGCAGGCGGCCGGCTATCAGAGAGACCGCACTGCCCTCAGGCGTTTCGGCGGAGAATTGCTGCGCGACACGGACACACCGACGCACAAGTATGTGGGGCTCATGTATATTGTTTTGTACAGCCCAGTCAACAATGCCTTAAACTTATAAAAATCACAATACCTCTTATGTTCTAGATGTCGCATTTACAGCAGGAGTAAGATTAGACAGGTCGAGGACTTCAGGCCCTAAAAGAGATCAACATGAAGAACTATTTGCAAGCACTTATTGCTCCAGTGAAACCACTCTTTACTGAATAACAAGACATATTTTCCTTGATATGAGATTTTCATCGACGACAGTAACTAGATTATTAAACTACAAAATCACTTTTAAGAAAAGAAGAAATGCTGTTTTTGCGAAAGTATTCAATTAGTTTCTCATTAGCAAACCACAACTTAACCTTTTGAAGCAAAAAATATATGGATGACCTATTGCAGGGTATGGATTAGACACTGAACTGTCACTGACAATCGCACCCCAATGATGTTAAAGTTTTTCACCTAAAATGATGTTCAATGATAAATAAATCCATAATGTACATTATTATTTGAGTACAGTGCAGCAATACACTGCGTAGTTCTGTTTAATCATTATGGATTCCACTGCAGTGACTGTGGGCAAACAGAGGCAGCCTTCACACTTTCCCACCTGGGCCTTGTTCCTCTTGATCTCTCAAAGTTCTCTTTCTCTCTGCCCTCTCTCTCCATCCTCCTCCCTCTCTCATTTTTGCTCTGACATACACACACACACACAGACATATTGCATTCAGCTAGAAAATTACCCACAGAAAGATGGAAAAGCAAACAGAGGAGGTTGGGGAGAATCCATATTTGATAACAGTACATCAATACACTGTTTTCTCATGTAAAATCAAAGAAAATTTCACAGTGAATGCAGGCAAAACAGAAGCTGTCTTGGCAATATATGTCCGTAGTCTTGAAAAGCCTACCTGTCCAATTTCTCACCTGGTTCTTGCTCTCTCTCCTGACTCCACGCCCTCCCTCTCATTCTCTCCTTTGCTATCCTCCACACTCCCATTTGCACTGTCAACCAAAAGGCAAACAAAACAACAAACACATAATTTAAAATCTAATAGAAGTATATAAATTGATTCATGATTGTTTATGACATTCTTTTTTAATAAATACTGGGCTTTTGTTGGTAGCTGTCAGGTAACATCATATTCCTTTACCATCTTAAAAGCATGGCTAGTTCCTTGGTATGTCTATCATATATCCATCCTTGGAAAAACTTGATGAATTTCCCCATTAAACAATAAAGCCTAATTATACACTGCACGTACTGAAAATATAACTTATTCACTTACAATCAAGCTCAAATAACATTCCAAAAACGCGTCATATGATTAACAAATGAATGTGGTTGTAATCTGCATGGTAATTAACATATGGCTAGGCTAGGTAGCATACATTTTTACCATACAGTTAAAAAAATATTCTTTTAAATGTGCCTTAAGAGCTGCTTACTACTTTAAAGGGGATAGTTCTTATACGTTTTGCCTTGTCCCATCTATTTTACATCATTTATATCACATTAATACAATTAATGCTTTAACTTAGCTAATGAACACATCTCCACCACTTTATCTAAGGTGCGTTGCTATATGCGGAATGCATTATGGGAAGTTATGTGTGTCACTTCAATGATGCTAACTATAACATGAGATATGGTCTTACAGTATATATAGTACACTTTGCAGTTGGAACTTAATTATATTTGACTTTTTTATGTGTTCCTTAAACAATAATTATACCAAGATGTCTGAATTGACCACTGATATTGATAAAACCACACCAAGTCTGGTAAGCCATTGGCTAGTACTAGTATCTGTGCTTGCTAGCAAGAAAAACTTACGCAGTCTTTTTCGTATTTAGATCTAAACATGAGTTTTGAAACAAGTGATACATAGGTATCAATGTGGCAGATAATATAGCAGAAACTCAATGCTTCACTTTTTCATTTGCGTATAATAGTCTGTCATCACCATATAACTTTATTGTAACATCTGAATGAACAGTGGTTAATTATTAAATGAAAGGGGGAATCGGATCGTCCTTGTATAGAGCCTTGTGGAACTTCAACTGAGTGGCTGAGGTGTGACGAAAGTGCATTTCCAATCTGTACAGCTTCTCCCCTATTTCACAAGTCTGACTTTTTTTGGCAGAGGGCAGAAACTTTAAAATCAGTGTGTTTTCAAAGAAGCCCATCATGATTTATTGTATTATAAGCTTGTGTTAGGTAAAGAAAATCCGCTCCTAGATTTAAAATTGATTCTCTCTTGATGTTCTCAAGGGAATGTAACAGCTATGTTATTTCTTTAGCTATCAACCCAAGATTGTTGCATACCACACAATAGCCCAGCTTTTTAAAATAAAGCAAACAACATTGGTTAGCCTGGGAAGTTCATGAAAATCTGTATCAAAATTGGCGACTGAGTCTCAACAGCTGCACCAGTGCACCATACGGCCCATAGAAGTATTTTCTATGAGTACTCAAATGGAGCTTCAAAAATGTATTCTAAGTGCATAAAATACATATAGACTGGATTACCTTGTAAGTGTTTACACTGTCTTTAGACCCAAAAGCTAGGAGAGAGTCATAAATGTACCATCTGTATCCATGGTTACAGATGGTTAGTTGGCCAGACCCTTGTTTCCAGCAACTTCCAGAGTAGCCAATCAAAGTTAAGGACCCCTATAGTTGTACAACTGTTTCTACATCTGCTTCAGTCTGAAAAATGGGAACAACCACTCTGGTGGTCACAATTACAAAAACCACCCCAACGAAATACAGAGGACAAGGTCTATTATGTCCGGAGCCAAAATCACATCATGAATCTCATCTGCCTAAGGTACCTTGCAACTGCAAAACTTTTTAACTACCTCATTGACCTTTGCAAGAAAAACTATCAAGCCCTCTAGCTTTGCCTCATCTAGTATAAGAAGTTAGTCTAAATGTTTCATGGTGGGGCAATGTCCTCTGACAAGCTTATTATTCTATAATGATGTAGTTTCTAAATGATTGTATTCATAAATCGTTATCATTAATAATACAGTAATCAATTGGTGGGTGTGATGCCTGTTATAAAAGAGCAGATGCTTTGTTAGTGTTATGGATGGACTGTGACCTTATGGTATTGTGTTGTATGTTTATCACCATAAACATTTAATTCATCTTACTTACAGTCAGCACTGGGCACCAGTGAGTTACCATAACTTTCACTGACAGCACACACACACACACACACACACACACACACACACACACACAAATCTCTTACAGACTTAAGCTTGTATGGCTCATTGACTTGCCATTAAAAGAAAGAGCCTTCATTAGTTAGGATGTCCCTCCTAAAAGGGTACCAACTGTGTGTGTGTGACAGAGAGAGAGGGAGAAGAGAGAGAGAAGGAGTATGCATGCGTTTCTGTCTCAAAGGATTGTTGTCTGAGACATATGCATATAATTATTCAACCGGTCTCAAGCACAACACGCACCCATGAAGGCATATTCATTAGCAGGAGGGGTGCCATTCCCCGACACTTGGAAACTCAGTGGAGCATTCATAGCTGAGGCTGGATGTAGAAAATCAAAACATATTGGGAGGGATTCAGACGAACAGAATGGATGAATGCAAGCGGAACATTAAAGAGCATTCACAAGCACAGTGTTAGCAAGAGACAATCAGCTCTGGTCAGAGACAAACAGGATTGGAAATGAATTCAGGCAGAAAGATCAGACATTTTCCAGGCTAGAAATTTCACAACAGGAAGGACGAGTAATGACAGGGATCATGCTCAGTAGCTTGTACATAATGTAATGGTAAGTAGGCCTCTATGTCAAGGAGTGATTCTCCCTTCACTGGTTCCTGCTCTCAGAACAAGAACTGCAGCCTTCACTTTATGTATTCCCTTGTAGTTGCTGAAATGCAGTGCATATATATGGATCTTACTTGCTTTTCACAATTAACAGTCCAATTAAAATATCAATTATATAACTGCAACAAATTTAAATATTGTTAGCATGTTCAGCAGCTGCAAATTAAATACAAATAAAAAGGTTCTACAGCAATATTTAGTGTATCATTGGGTTGTAACTATGAAGCAGACTGGTGGTTAAAGTGGTCAGATGGACTGTGGTTTTGATTCTCACCCCAGCCCCCTTTCCTGATTGGTTTCAGTTAAGGTTATTTTTCTAAATAGAGAACAAGGAATTGGTTAATAGCCAGCTGTTACCGAGCAATGACTCCCTGTAATCAGATATGAAGCCAGTGCAGAAGTGCTAAAAAAAAATGCAGTTCCTCGAGTGTCCGCTTGAGGACTTGAGTCTGGCTCCAAAAGCCAATGAAGCCACATAAACACCCATTCCAAAAAACAATATCTACAGCAAAAATTGAAGACATTTAGGTTCATAATTAGGGGGACAGCTGAGTAGTCCAACAAGCAGCATACTGCATCAGTTTAGGATGAGGCTAAAGTCCCACCTCAACTCCGCCTCTCTTCCCTTTTGCTAGGTTGGCAGAGAGTTAGACTGAGTCAGCATTTACAATACCATGACTGCTATGGAAAGGCCTCAAAACTTGACATAAGAAACAGGTGGGTGATGTCAATGAGATTATGTCCATGTTTTATACAGTCCATTGTTGTTAGCCATTACCATGGACGACACATTCCAATCAGCCATAATATAAGAAACACAGAGGACCTTATCTCATAGTCTGCACAGTATTTTGGAAGTATTTTGATTTTGAGAATCAACATAAAGTTTTATGTGGGCTGTATCTGGTTGAACTGGCATATAACCACTCGTTGACATTAACCAGCAAGGAGGAGTAAAGGCTGTGGGTGCAAGCTCTGCTAACTCTAGCTGCACTTGGCAGACCAATTTGACATATTTACCCACAAACTCTGTGGTCAAGTTTTTGGCCGTGTTAAATAAATCATTCTACATTTTGGCTGTTTTTTCCCCCTTGTTTTCTGACCATTAATTAAGTCAGTTAGTTGGAATTATATTTCTGTTTAAACTAGAAAATGTGTCTCTTCTGAACATCTCTAGCTTCTTCGAAGGTCTTCATCATGCTTACATTTTAGCAATGATTGGATTTTTTTAACTTTGAAAACGCTGGTTTATTTGTAATGATGTAGATATAGAGATATACATCTATATCTATATATCTATATATAGTGGTTTATCATCACTCATGGAATGTTTTATATGTATGATAAAAATACCAACAATACTACCACAATGCTAATTTTTAGTCAGCAAAGTCAGCAAGCGCCAACTTATTGCACTCAAATACAAGGGATGCCCATTTTACATTACTTCCTGCACTACTTCAATTTCATCTGCTGACACAACAGCATTTACATCAGCAGGAAGTAACTTTATGCAGCTCTGATACTGTTGATGAGTTAGAAATTATGGCTTCCATCAGCAAGATAAAATTACATTTTTATGCATTGTTTCCTGTAAATCCCTCATGCAGTAAATCCTGCACAAGAACAGCAAACTCTGCCATTATTGAAATACTTACATAAAGTGGTAATTGCTGAAGCTAAATAAATAATAATTAAAAATTGAACAATAGACAGAATGAAAAGAGTCTTGTTTGAATAACTCTAATCCTCTATTTACATTCATTTGAATTACTGAAGTGGTGGACAGGACCAAAACACTGGACTGCATATTTTAGTGTTGAGAAAGAGCAGCCAGAGGAAGAGGAGCAGATAAAGCTAAGCACATGAATGACCACCAGTGCGTTAGGATTATTATCACCATTGTTAGTGAAATGTTTCCCCACACACCCCTCATTAAAACCATGCTCAGTGTTATAGTCCTGAAGCGCAGGGGAAGTCAAGAGGACAATTTTGTCAATGTGCCAGAGTGACTTTTATTCAGAAGCCCTGAATCATGGCGGTAATAAGTGGATTGTGGCAGCGACAGATGTTTCAGCATGAGTTGTCCAGTAGCAGCATGTGCTCTTAATGTGGATGATGATCAGGTTATATTAAAGATGATGGATGCACTGAGAGACAGCAATGCTGTTAGAAAGACAGCAGCACAGCTCATATGCTTTTCTAAATTGGTGTGTCAAGATGTGATTTCATGTTAACCTGCTTTAAGAGTCACTGATTTGATTTTTGTGACACTTGGAAACAAGAATTGAATTATCATTGGCTGAACGAACAATAACATTGAGTTCACCTTATGTGGCATCTCTTAAGGCCAAATTCCACCAGATCCGTGTCCTGTCCATCTTCAATCCGTCACGGCACCGGATTTGATAGGTTTCTATTCTAGTCAATGTGTTAACCCCCACTGGATCCACTCCGGTGCGTTCCAGCTGCGTCTCTGATCCGGCAGGTCAGAACGCAACGGATCAGATACGCAAGACTTCTATTTTTGCCGGATGCCGGAGCACAACACATCAATTCAGCACAGAGCAGATGGAGTGGGACAGGAAGTCAGGCACCAAAACAAAATTAAAACCCTGTTAATTTTCAGAATAAAACACTTTGTGTTATGGTTAGATTGTTTTTAACTTAACTATGACAACAAAATGTAATTCAGAGCAGAGGCAGGCCTGGAGTCAATATGTCAGAGGTTTTCAGAGGCTGATAAAGACAACATGGACGAGGAGAGGAGGAGGAGAATCCTTGATTCAGTGATTGCTGTGGGAAAACCTCAGTCACATGACTCCAGCTGTCTGGCGGTCCGGCTCTGTGCTGCGTTCCGAAAACGCAACCGGCGAGTGTTGACGGACGAGAGAGCATGGAGCCGGACCGCAGCGGATCGGAGACGGACCGGACACAGATCTGGTGGAAGTCCCGTGTTCTACTGACACCACAATAAAATCCTATACACAGGCAGTTCCCTAGAGCTGGGCGATATTGAAAAATATGTCATCACGATACAATTTTTCATTTCAGTCGATATCGATAATTATCACGATAAATATCAAATCATTATCTCATTTAAATTTAAAGGCCGATTTTTGGTCCTGGATGAAAGTTGACGGCGCTTTGTTAGCTTGTATCTGGATTTAATTATCTGATAAGCTTCTAGAATCCATCAGTTTTGACAGTGCTAACAGGAAGCAGGCCTTTTGTGTAAGATGAGATTTATTTTGTGACTCTTATTTTTCTCAGGTTGAGATAATTTGCGTAATTTGATGAGAAAGAAATACATCATATACTGTGCATCAGTTTAGTAGTGCACTCGCTTTAAGATTACTAAGGGTTAAGGGCGGAGTGATATTGTTTGCCACAGTGCAGTGAATGTATAATGGTTATTCAGTGTCTCAGTGGACATTAAACATGTTCGTAATGCACAGCAGAAGTTGTCCCCATGCTCCTCCTTTACCCACATCCTGAAAGTAAATTTAATTAAGTGTATTAAGTTAATAGTTAACGCAGAGTCAGCACAGTGATAAACTAACCACTCTGCTTTGAGCTGGTAGGTTTTTCTTCAGTGTCGCTGTCACCCATTTCAGCTGTGTTTACATTCAAACATCTGTAACCCCACCTACCTACAGGCTGTTCAATGCTGTCTTCTTCTTCTACTGTGTAATGTTGGGTGGCAACTAGTGTTTAAGGCACATTAGTGTCCCTCCCTTTCCAGTGGCTGGGGGCTGTAATTACAAGTTTAAATATATCAATCGAATATTTGTTAAATTTATATTGAGAAATTTGTATCACAATAACTATCTTTATCGATTTATCGCCCAGCCCTACAGTTCCCCCTTAGCTTGGCCAATTAAACAAGTGGCTCCATAGTGGACGTAGTCAATAATAAGAAGGCAATCAATATGAAAGTAAAGACTGAATATTATTGAGATAAAAGCTTTCCCTCCTTTAATATCATCAAAAGATTTAAACAACCATAAAGTAATGGTCCTTTATTCTAACAGCATCTTGTGAGGAAAGTAAAACTCCCTCATCACTGATTACAATCATATAAACAAAACAAGATGCAGTCAAGTCTTAAGAGCGTACTTGTCCTGAACATGTTGCACAATTAGTCTTGAGATAATTAACACAGCAGTTTGACACTCAGCCACTTGAACATGTAAGTAATTAAAAGGAAACAGACAGTATTTGAACGCATGCTTGTACACACACACGCACACTTAAGACTTCATACACAAGCACAAGGGGATAGAGAAGAACTCAAACATACATTGGGAGTTATCACAAATTACAAAGACTTGAACATAAAGGCTTGAAGTTGAAACAACAAAACTAAGCACTGGTTCACACAAAGCACAAGATAACTTTTCAGTGAGGAAACCTTTTACTATAAAGCAAACTCCTCCTTTTGTAGGCCAAAACCCATTTAACAAACCAGTAGTCCACAGCTGATCCTAAAACAACCACTTGCTTCTTTAGTGAGACCCCGTCTGTTTGATCATGAACTCATATGTGACAGGGCCAGAGCTCTTAATACAGACTGACCAGGTGAACCCAGGTGGATCCTTTTTTGCTTTTAACCTTAAATCCACTTGGATAATCAAGAGGAGATATGGGTAAAGTAGAAGAGATGGGATAAATACGGATTAAGGCTACAAAGACATGGATTGTGCATAAATCAGTATTAGCAAAGGGCTTCTGAAAATTTTGCACATCAAGATTAAGTTGTCCCACCTGGGCATTTAGCCAGCATTACAGCTAGAGCAATTACTGCACCTGATAAGTGGCCAGGCCTGATTAAACCTGTGCCTCAGAAAGGAAGATTCTCGTTGATGTGGCCTTTTGACTGCAGGAGTAAACCTATACTGTACTGGTTCCAGCCTACCCAATTAGGGTGGGCGTGTAGAAATATTGAGTGGGCATATTTGGGGTTTGGGTCATCTAACAGTACCTTTTATTATTTGTTTAGATATTGCAAAATGTAGGACACAAAGTGTTTGTTGTGTGTGTTTGTGTGTTGAAAGGTGAGGGTGGGGTTAGACGGATCCTAGGGGTCCTACCCTGGGAAACTTGAGCCACAAAAAGCTTTGATTCCTGAATTCTGCTGTATTTCTTAGCACCAATTTGTCACAAAATGTTTTTAATTCTATTCAATTTATAGAGAATATTATGAACCACATTCATTAAGGAGTTGTAGAGAATCAGTGTACCATTTGCTCATTCGTTCAAAACCAAAAATAGAAAAAGCACTATCACCAAAATGAAATATTGGATAACAACTTGCTCTCCGATTTCCCATCTTGTGCTCTAATCACACACGGAGAAAAACTGATAAACAATGGAATCCCATTTATCCCAATTTGGTTTTCATAGACCATATTGAAGTTACGCACAGGGTTTGTGTTGCTGTAATGCTATTGTGCCTATATGCTGTGTTTTGGGTCATAAGCATAGACTGTAAAAAATATGGACGTAGTATCCGTGACGTCACCCATCTGTTCCTGAGAGCTGTTTTGAAGCAAATCGACGGCAGCAGCCATATTGGTAATGCGGAACTCAACTAGGCAGAGTGTGACGTAGTGTGAGTCTCTTAGCCAATGGCTGTGTGTTCCCGACCGGGAGTCACGTCAGTCATGTCCTTATTTGGGCAAAACTCATAATCTTAATATCTTCTTAACCGTCATGTTAGAAAAAAATTCACCCCCCGTACAGTGTGTGCTATTAGAGAGATTAGCGTTGTAGGGCCAAGCCGTTTTTTGAACCAGGCTGTAAACATGTTTATTAATGCTGCAAAGATCGTCTTTTTCCCATTCATATCTATGTGGTTTCCGGTGTTTCTGCAGCCAGCCTCAAGCGGATTTTCGATGTATTGCAGTTTATATCACTTCCGCATTGGCTTCATCGTTTGAGACCGGAGTTTGCCGCTTGGTCATAAGTCATGTAGACTTTGATGATCTGACACTTTGTTGTCATCTCACAGCACAGCCACGAAGTCAACTGGGAGTTAATATCAGGAGTAAGATTGGGCCACATTAAAAGTAAAAAAAAAAGATTTGACAGCCAATTAGCTAACAATGGAACACTGCTAATATTAGCATTAACCACTTCCTAGTTAACATTTATGTTCAAAAATCAAAGATACGTTGGGAAAGGAGAGAGGTTTGCACAAACAAAATTATTATTGTATGGATGACTACTTTGGAAGCACTAACGTTTTGTGAATTTATACTTTACATAATCTCTCAAACAATCGGGAAATGAGTCGTTAACCTTTAGTCAAACATACGAGTATGTTCAGGTTTAGAAGGCTGAGAGGAATGAATGACTGAATGATGACTCTGTGCTGGCTGCTAGTCATATAGAAAGTGTGATATCATGGTAATATGTTCAAATACCATTAGTTAAACAATGAAATAGCAATTTAGTCTGACCACTTGTCTCAATTATTATTCTCTTTTTTAAATTACAACACTCCTCTTTTTTTCACTCCATATATAGAGGGGGAAAAGGCTCTCAAGATTAACCCACATCTATAGTATTACCATATGATTCTTGTGTTTTCTCTAACATATACCCTCCATGTGTTTCATGACACATACTCCTATCACATAGAGAATCTTTCATTTCTCACATATAAAAAATAATGTTATTCAATTTATGGGGCCTTGAAGTAATCTGGGTTGGGACTGTCAAGAATTAATGTTCCTTATCACATGCTGCTATGCATGTCAGCCATCTCATTATCATTTGCATTAACCCTGGATTTGAGTTGCTCTGTTTCCTTAAATGGTCCTCCATGCTGGGTAATTTGAAGAGCCTCCTAAATTTGCTCATAAAATGCTATGACAACGATGCCTCATTATTTCCACTGCAGAGCCCATAATGCTTTACCCATGAGGTGGAGAAAGCATAGGAAAGCGAATGTCTTATTCGGTCATCCTATAGTAAAAGGATCGCATCTGCTTTGATTAAGTTTACATTAATTGAGATCAGATTTGCTGTCAGTTAAACAGTGCTGGTAAAGATTAAAACTTGTGTTAAACATGAAGCTTAGGCTGACAGTGATTATAAGCTGATAATGCTAACGAACATAAATCCTGAAAAAGGTGTAAAACTGTCAACTTGGGAATGAGTGCATATTAAAACAACAGTGTTCACCAACGCCCCTATTAATACTTATTGACAAGTTTCTGTGTGCATGCATACAGTACATGAGGGCAGTTTGATCTTTGTCCTTGGGAATGGGAATAGATCGAGGAGCAGATGAATAATAGATAGGGAACAAATCAAAGATGTGCTACCAATCCTCTGTTCGAATGTGGTTCAGTCCCTGGCTCCTCACACATCAGATCACTCATTCATTGTTCACATGAAGAGGATGGGACCTTTTTTTCTTTTTAAGCAGAAATTTTATCTGCCCACCTTAATTTCATTACCTGAGGTCTTAGTTTGTGGACATTTAATTCCCATATCACTGTGATTATTTGTTTATTGTGATTTGGATTTTTACGTTTGGTGAAAATACAATTCATGCATTTTATTTCTCTAATCGTCTAAATAGGTTGACCAAGTCATCTCCATGTATAATTTAGATCAGGAATCCTAGGCCCCAAGAGATGATGAGCTTAGAGGACCGGGAAGGCATCCAATGCGAATCCAAGGTTACAACCTTGAACCCTGCATTCCTCTAGGAAGCAAACAAAATCAGTTTGGCTGGATAAAAAGAGGATTCTTATTCCCTTCATGAGCATCAGCTATAGACCAATCACATCATCTGTAGTCATCCAACCCAAATGATGAAAATATACATTTATATTTACAAAGTAGTCAAGATTAATCTGCATTCATGTTATTTCTGGAATTGAAAAAGTTGAAACTCTGACAAGAGTGAACCTTAGCAATGGATTTTGTGAATCTGAGGTTTTTGCAATAGAACTCATTATAAAAAAGGCACAACTTTGCCCCACATGTGTTTATATTAGGGGTGTGCCAAAATATCCATACTACGATATATCGCGAGATTTCGTCTTGCCATACGATATCGATACACTGGCACCAAATATCGATATTTAAACAATAAACATACAGCCGTTTTAAACAGATTCTCTCACAAAAGCCTGCTACAATTTTGATTTACAGAGTCACTACTTCAAGCCTCCACATGATGGCGCCTAGCATGAATAAGAGTGGGTGCTGCGGTAGAGTACTCTTTGAAAGGAAATAAAAAGAAGAAGAAAAAGAAAATGGTGCAAGGCGGAGGATTAGCAGCAGAGAAAAAACACGTGAAAGATGCACTGTCGAATTTCAAATCTAAAGTCTGGGCCCACTTCGGCTTTTACTATATTGACAATGGAACCACACTTGGTAAAGAGTTCGCAGAGCTTGCCATGGAGGAGAGGGCAGTTCACGACGCTAATGCTAATGTTCTGTCCTACAGCTGGCAAATGACCACTTTGCGAACTGCTCCAAAAACGAAAGTGAAAGTTAAAAATTGCACTCGCAGCAGTGAACTCCAAGTGACCCAGTTACATGCTGTCTGCGTATCGTTGGCATGGAGACAAGTCGCGGTATAAGTCTAAGACTTAGACCATATGTGCAGTAGATACTTTGTTTCACTTGGCTGTCGTTCATGTGAAATTGATTGACAATTTTTTGTAATTCCTGTGAAATTGACTCAGTACTGTCAATACATTTTGAATTTCTTCAGTGACACAGATATCGTGATGTATCGTGGATGATATTTCTTAAAATATATCAATTATCGCAGAATTGCTGTATCGTGATATTCTGTTATCGTGGGTAAAATATCTTGATAATATCGTATCGCGAGGGACCTGGTGATACCCAGCCCTAGTATATATTGTACAATTTATAAAGGTGCAACAAGCATTGGACAGATGGGACGTTATTTGCTTGGCAGCATGGTTTGGGGTGCATTCTATTCTTTGAGGGTAGCAGTTTCTCTTTGTCTTAGTTTGTGTCCCCGAAAGCCGCACATTCCTTGACAGTGAACTCATCCCTTTGTTTTTTTATGCACAATATATTGACCTTCAGTAATGTTTATGACTTAACTGCTCACTAGAATGACTTCGTCTGCAGACGCTTGTGCTGGGCGACTCACAACACGTCAGTAGGAGGAAAAAAAGAACAATTAATCTTCATCATGCACTCTGAATGAACCTCTCTAAGAGCGCATTCCTCAATATGGTCCCTTAGAAAACACTAAATGGGCAAATGAGACGACTGCAGGGACGAAGAAAGTCGAGAACTCTCAGGAAAACGTGGCACAAGAGGGAACACACTCACATTTAAACCCCCTAAAAATAATTCTCTCATCTAATTTTAACCTAAATTATAGTAATGCTGGACCTCTAAAAAAGATTACATCATATTTTATCCCCTTGGTTACTCAGTTGCCCCGTTTCCATGGAGTCTCAGGGGGGGAGCTTTTCATTTCAGACTCAGATTTGATTGGTCGTTGTGGCTGCTTCCCTCTGCGCTGCTAATTAGCAGTCTCATAGCTTCCCTCAGGTCTGTAGTGAAGTTGGTGGGACAACAGGCTTTCACACTAATATGCACACACAAACATAGGGGGGGGCACAGAAAAACACAATGATGATCTGCATACACAGAAGCACACATCAGAGTAAAAAAGCAGGAAGTCAGTCAATTCCCATTGCAAATGAAGGGAAGCTGAACGTTGTAAAATAATACATTCTTGGAAAATAAAGGTCCCTCTCCATTCTGAAGCTCACTGTTGTTGTACTCTATGATAGCTGCCATAGCTGCATGCTGTTCCAAGGAGCATTACACTGGTGGCAGAAGAATCATCAGTGTGTGTGTGTGTGTGTGTGTGTGTGTGTGTGTGGGGGGGGGGGGGGGGGGGGTAGTAACATTAATAATTAGTGGGAAATATCTTTGTGCTGCAGCATTGTGTGAATACCGAGCGGCAATCGCCGGTCTTAAAAACCGCAGGTCATCAAGCATCCACTTGAGGCTGGCTGCAGAAACACCAGAAACCACATACACATGATCTTTACAGCATAATTAACATGTTTACAGCCTGGTTCAAAATTTTTTTTAGGTCTGAGTAGTTTATTTCTCTATCAGCACACACTGTGCGGGGGATGAATTTGTTATAACTCTTTATTTTCGAAGGTACTAAACGTACAAGTTTTGCCCAAATAAAGACATGGCTGACTTGTGGCTGTTGGCGAAAAGGCTAAAGGCCCGCCTCTTTACCTCACACAGTAGCTCGGATGAAGTTTGGTTGTGTTCAGCATTTCCAATATGGCACCCGCTGACGATTGGCTTCAAAACAGGGATTCAGGACAGATGGGTGATGTCACGGATACTACGTCCATTAATTATACAGTCTATGGTAAATACCTTACTTTGGCATAGGTTGTTAATAATTTCATATTGATTATGGGATTGCAAGGAATGGGGGAAATGTAAATGAAAAGGCAACAACCAAACAAACAAAACTTAAAAAAATTCAACCTCTTTTACGGTGAGCGTTGGAGGATAAATGCCAATCGTTGATCTTTATAGTAATTGCATAGTTTTTAACTTGCCATGCAAAAAGCTACAAAAATATTCCTGTACATACTCACTGTAGTTTTAGAACTTTATTTTTTTAAATGTAATATAAAAACTAAACAACCAAAACAAACATGGCATCCTATAACACCTCATGGTTTGTTCAAATGACATGAACAAGGGTAAAGTGAGTAGAGGTTAATCGGCCACAGAAGAAGCCGAACACAGGATTACTGCAGGAAACAGCAGGGTATTGCCAGACAGCTGTGAAAATAAATAAGAGATGCACTGGCCACTTTCAAACCCAAAAAGAAGAGCTATGCTAGCTCTTTATATAAAGACAAGTGAAAAGATGCGTGAGGCACTCAAGTCTGCAGAGAGTTGCTCTCACCTTTGAGGGCAGGACATCATGAGCAAGAGTTCTACGTGACATTTACTGCCCATTGCATTAGCAGTGAGAAATGTTTTCCTACGTGCAACAGAGTAGTGTGACACATGATGAGACTGAAATTATAACCGGTTGTTGTATGTGATGTTGCTTGTGACGTGGAATTCATCAAGGTCCAAATGCCCGTTCCCTTGCTAGGGAACACTTGCTCGCCCTTGCTCTTTGTGTTGGTATAAAGGCAATGAAACAAATAAAGACGATAGATTATTAAAACACATGGAAAGCATGTAGAAAAAAAAACAGACTGTGTGTGAACTGTGATCATTTACACCTCAACTGTGTAACGTTATTTTCAAATGTATAGCCTATTATTATTGGTGAAGCTGCAAACGTCACTCTTGTAAGTATACGATATACCAGGAGCATTTGTTTAGCGATTTCATAACTTTATGAGAACTTTAAGAATTTCCCTTTCAGTCATTTGAAAATGTCACTAAACCAATCAAGTTCAGCCATCTCATCTAAAAACATAATCTAATGAGAAGACTATTGCTGAACATGGCTACAAACTGGAGCATCAAGGAACTCAAATGTGGAAAGGATTGTTCAACTTTGAAATTCTCTTATATAATGTTATTTTTATTTCATTTCTTACAGTCAAAGTAAATCATTTGTGCTGACAGTTACTATTATTTTTTTTTTACATTTTATACAAATAAAGAATATAAAGACACAAAAAGTAATATAAATTATAATAGAATTTAAATTCACAGTTTGAAAATAAATAAGTAAAAAATCGAATAATAATAGCAATGATAAGAATATTAAATAAAAGGATAAGAGCGAAAAAACGTGTGTAGTCTAACTTCACAGTGAAAATTAAAGAAAATGCAAAAATGCTTTTGTTTTGTATTTTATTGTTGTTATAATTGTTTGCTTTCTCTTTAATTTTCACTGTGAACTTTGACATTCTCTGATGAAAGCTTGACACATTAAAGTGAAAATTACACAGACTAAGTGTGTGCATATCCTACATTTACATACTAAAAACATGAACATTGGTCAACCAAACCAAACCAAAGTGCAGTGGTTATACATATAAATCATGCACTTTGCCTTTTAATGGCATTTTTTCCCCATCTGTTATTCAGATACTCTGATTTATTGATATTGTCCTGTAGTACATTGATTATCGCACAGTCACTGTATCATGATAGAATCATGATTATTGGCTGCGTATCTCCAATGTTTTGTTTTGTGACCTGGCGATTCTTACCCCTAATATGTTTTAAGTCCACTTTATGAAGGTAAAGCGATTCATAATAGTGTCTTGACTTAGGAATCAAATTAATGCAATGAAATATACTTTATGATCGTGACTGTTGGGTTTATTATTCAAATAAATGCTGCATTGCTACAGCAGTGTGGTCTGAAACCACACTTTAGAGGTGGGAGACAGCTTCAAAGTGCTTCCCCTCTGAAAAACATGCAGGGGATTGCAACATCCAATCAGTGTCAATATGGTGTGCAGTTAGATAATCTTCATTACTCAGTGACTTCCAATGATGCCAGATAAATGCAACAATATGTGTGTAAATGTCCTTACAGGTAAGGTTTATGACTGATCACAACCTGAGGGCGTCCCTTGGTTGCAAGTCAGTTGCCACCTATTTAGCCAAAGTACTACACGCACACACACACGCACACGCACACACGCACACACACACACACACACACACACACACACACACACACAGACACACACATCTGTCCAACTAACAGCCCGTTTGTGTGGCAGTCGCGTTAACCAGCAGCAGGATGCGGTGCTGCTAGTAGCGGGCACTGACAGTGTCTGTCTTGACCTTTATGTCTGTGTTTCTGTGAAGCGGCGTGGCGTGTGTTTATATTTTACAGTCATGCTCAGTCTCTGTAAATACGTGTGTAGTTGTGTGGGATTCAGAAACGGAGAAAATCGCTGCGACTGCTGCTGATGTTTTCTCCTTATTTTACTTTTTAATACAGTTAGCATTCTTCTTTTTCTTTTTGCTAATTTGGTTAGCAAACAGCTTTAAGACTCTCTATAGCCACCATCTGGCAGGAATACCGTATTACAACCAGGCACCAGTAAAAAAAATGAAAAATTTTACTTTTTAAATGAGAAAATATTCGAAGCAACTCTTCAATTTTTACAAAGGGAACGAATATTTGAATACTCAAAAATCATTCCCATCCCTAGTGCATACTTCTCTTGACTTGACAACTGAGCTGTTTGGAAGCTTCTTTCAAGGTACTAAAAGTGCCATTCAAAAGTCCTGTGATGTTATTTCATAGTGGCAGCAGAAAGCTGGCATACCTACAGTTGGCAGAAAAGGGACAATCTGTGTATACTTACAACAGTACATCAATTTGACTTGAGAAATGTAATGAATGATCATTTTCTTCAATATTTTAGTTTTCAGTATGTACTGGTCACTTAACCAAATATGGAACACCTTCCCATAATGAAATAACTTCATTAGTATCTCTTAGCATCAGTCTGATGCAGGGCTGGCTCTTGTTTTAGAATGAAACCCTTCTTAAACTTTAAAGGCAGAGCTCAATCTGACAAACAAGCCATGGGAAGCCTTTTTTCCTGTGATGCACTCTCTTGCATCATCCCCGCCTTCAAACCAGTGTTTATACAGATCAAACAAACATGAAGTGCCATTCTCTGAGGAGTGTACATGATGAAACAGATCATTGTCAGGTATGGCAGGAGCCATGTTCAGAATCAATAAGGACTCATACCTCAGGGCTCCAAAGCTTCAAACACCTGAAACTGTGTTTTCTGCATTCAAGCTTTAGACTCTGTTTTTCTGTCTTTTTAAAAGGGGGGCAGGTTAGGACCAAGATGATTATGATGTGATTGATAGATGCAGTTTTAGGAAGATGGGGATATGAGGCAGGGGAATGAAGTTTAAAGCAGGATGTTTTAGAGTTATTTTGATAAAAACAATATCATTTTCACAGGTTGCATCAACATATGGATGGGGGGGTAAACAAAGAAGTAAAAAGGAACAAGATCCAGGGAGGCCGACGGACAGACGTTAAGAGATATACAGCAGGTAAGAGGTATTAATGAAGACATGAAGTACAGTGAGACAGCAGAAAGGATAGAGGCAAGGAGAGGGATGTTTATTTTCCCCATGATCATGTAGCCGTCTGTCTCTCATTTAGCCCAAGGTTCTGATTAAGTCGTTTGTGTTTAAAGAGGAGGAAGCCTCTAATTCCCCTCCTTTCATCTAATTTAATTATGTGCTGACATTCTCCCTTTCTTCCTTAGAAGGATAAAAGCAGCTTAAGCTTTTATGTGGAGTTTTAATGACAGCAGCGAGGAAACTTTACTCGCTGATTGCTGAGCTTTAAATGTGTTTAGCCTGAACACAGCGCTGCACAAGACGCAGTCATACGATATGTACGCTTTCCAAGACACATTTATCTATTCTAAACAGTTTGGGCTGCTTGTGTACAAGCTTTTACACACACACACACGCACGCACGCACACACACACACACACACACACACACACACACACACACACACACACACACACACACACACACACACACACACACACACACACACACTGAAACACAAAACACTTTTTTTTAACTTTAACTGGAATTCAGTCAGTCAGTTTGACAGTCTGTTCTTAGCATGCAGCTGCTTTCCTGCCTCTGAGAGCATTCTCACTGTTGGGTTTTGAAGTTGGTGGATATGCAGTTAGCATACTTTCTTAAAAGCAAAGCAGCAAAGTGGAGAACTTTAATGCTGAGTTTGCATGTTTTCCTCATGCATGTGACGACTCCTCTGCACTTTAAAAATGTTACAGTTAAGAGAATTTTCATGCACTCATTTTCTCGCGATTAGATTACTGTAATTCCCTCCTCCCTGGTATCACCAATAAATCACTCTCTCGCCTCCAAGTGGTCCAGCAGCAAGAATTCTAACTGGTTTTAACAGATGACATCACATCACTCCTGTCCTCTCTTCTCTCCACTGGCTTCCTGTGCATTTTAGAATAGAGTTTAAGATTTTACTGACTACTTTTAAAGCTTGTCTAGGTCTCGCCCGGAGCTACTTGCGGCCTTCAAGCCTTGGATGGGGCGCTTTTGGTCCAAAGGGGATTGCGCCATCTCCATCAGAGTCCTTCTACTTTGGAACGACCTCCCTGAGGATATAAGGCTTGCAGAGTCAGTGATATCTACACAGCGGTCTAAACACTGTGAGGTGTATTCACACATAAAACACACAGCAGTATAAACACTGCAAGATGTATTCACACATAAAAACGACACAGCAATCCAAACACTGCAAGGTGTATTCACTACAAGGTGTATTCACACATAAAACAGACGCAGCGGTCTAAAAACTGCAAGGTGTATTCAAACATAAAACAGACACAGCGGTCTAAACACTGCAAGGTGTATTCACACATAAAACAGACACAGCGGTATAAACACTGCAAGGTATATTCACACATAAAACAGACACAGCAATCCAAACACTGCAAGGTGTATTCACTACAAGGTGTATTCACACTTAAAACAGACACAGCGGTCCAAACCCTGCAAGGTGTATTTACATATAAAGCAGACACAGCGGTCTAAACACTGCAAAGTGTATTCACACATAAAACAGACAACGGTCTAAACACTGCAAGGTGTATTCACACATAAAGCAGACACAGCGGTATAAACCCTGCAATGTGTATTCACATATAAAGCAGACACAGCGGTCTAAACACTGCAATGTGTATTCACACATAAAACAGACACAGCGGTCCAAATATTACAAGGTGTATTCACTGCAAAGTGTATTCACACATAAAGCAGACGCATCACTCTAAACACTGCAAGGTGTATTCACACATAAAACAGACACAGCGGTCTAAACACTGCAAGGTGTATTCACACATAAAACAGACACAGAGGTCTAAACACTGCAAGGTGTATTCACACATAAAACAGACACAGAGGTCTAAACACTGCAAGGTGTATTCACACATAAAGCAGACACAGCGGTATAAACCCTGCAATGTGTATTCACATATAAAGCAGACACAGAGGTCCAAATACTACAAGGTGTATTCACTGCAAAGTGTATTCACACATAAAGCAGACGCATCACTCTAAACACTGCAAGGTGTATTCACACATTAAACAGACACCGGTCTAAACACTGCAATTCAATACAAGGTGTATTCACACATAAAACAGACACAGCGGTCTAAACACTGCAAGGTATATCCAATGCAAGGTGTATTCACACATAAAACAGACACAGCGGTCTAAACACTGCAAGGTGTATTCACACATAAAACAGACACCGGTCTAAACACTGCAATTCAATACAAGGTGTATTCACACATAAAACAGACACAGCGGTCTAAACACTGCAAGGTGTATTCACACATAAAACAGACACAGAGGTCTAAACACTAAGGTGTGTTCACATAAAAAAGAAGGCAGTCTACATTACCTCAGGTCGTGTCACAGAGGCAGAGATCCGTTAAGCACTGAGTAATAAAAACTCCTGAACGTCCCAGTTGCTGGTTGTGGCCCTTGTCCTTCAGTGTGAAGATGCAAGGTGTAGTCAGACATTAACAGACGCAGCGGTTTAAAACGCTACACAGGGTTTGTTCATATAAAAAAAGCAGTCTACATTAACTTAGGTGGTGTCACAGGTGCAGAGATCCGTTAAGCATGGAGTTTAACAGTTTATGAACTTCCCAGAGTTGCTGGTTGCGCTTCCATCGATGCCAGCGTCTTTGTTAGCGTCGTTAGCCACCATCAAGACCCATGCGTCAGACTCGTGCTTAATTGATCGTTTGGAGGATCAATAACATCATGGCGCTTGTATTGAATTGAGAAGTAAGAAGTAAGGGGAGCACGACCTTGTTAAACTCGTCTTACTCCCTCGCTCATTTCGTTTTAATGCACCCTATTTGTATTTCTCTCCAAAACGTAACTAGAGAAAGAGCGCTCCTGTCAGCTCACGCATGTTCACGTGACGTCTACAGGTGCCGCGCTGTCCAAACAGCGCTGAAACTCAGCAGAGGACCTGACAGGTAGACAGAACAAATCACTAGTATGGTTTCTTTGCTCGCTTGCTTTTCGTGGTTGTAAAGGGAAACTTCCGTCCCTGGATTCGTGCCTCCCTTTTCTCGTCCTGTTCTATCTTAATGTCCTGGAGAATGAGCTTATATTTAAAGTTGCGAGGTGTTATGCCACGTCAAGTGGAGACACAACAAGTCCCAAGCAGCCACAAAAACTAGTATTTCAAAGTATAGCAACGAAATGATTTATGTGTATTAATGATATTGGCAAACAACAACTTACTTGCCTCCCTATGTAACAAAAACGTGAGAAGCAGGATTATTAAACAAACTGGCGACTCACTCCTACACAACCTAAGAGATGGGATTCCCCTGACGCTGTCGTGACGTCACATCACAGCTGATGAAGGGGAAAGCCCTCCGACCCAGTAGATCACCTGCCGAGCTGAAGTTTAACCAATCACCGCCCAGTACCCGCGTACATTTCATGTTTGTTCGTGTTTTCAACTTTCACCATGGTAATGTTTTGACGTTTTCTTACCCCTGAGTGAGACATGAGTTGACGTAGTGCAAAACACAAACAATGTGCTGGAGAATGGTTTTGAATCAGTCACGATTATATGGTTGCAAATCCGAGGCACTCGTGCATGTGAGTGGATGCGTCGTTTTGGAGGACGGAGTCCTGAGGAACTGCTACATTCAAGTTCATGCTAGTATTCCATGACTACCAACCCCATCTTTAACTTACAGAAATCAAGCCATGGAGCAGATGGAGAGTCATTGAAATGCTTGAAATATCTGGTAGGTTCTGAAAATGTATGTGTGCTACTTATTAAGTTAGCTGATGTAACCGCAGTTTGCACAACCGAAGCTCACGGTTTGTTTACAGGCTTACTAGCAGTCATTTATTGTGGGTATTTTTTACCAGAGGAATCATGCCGAATGAAATGGGAAAGTCTCCGGGACATGTACATGAGGGAGAAATGGAGATCGATCTAGAAGAAGGCAGCCAATGACAGACCCGGACCAGGGGAAGAACATTTTGTAAAGCGCCACTGCAATGCATGAATGTGCTCCCTGGGATAAATCAGTATTACTGATTAAGTCTGGGATGACTTTGTATAAGGGCATACTAAAGTCAATGTTAAATAGGGACACAAAGTCTGGATGCAGTGGCGGATCTGGGGAGAGGCCAACAGGGGCCAGTGCACCTGTAAAACTGAACCTGGACCCCCCTGTGCCCCCCTCCACACCAAACAAATATTCTACAATAAAAAAGCTTTGGTATTGCGCCGATGTTACAGGCGGAACGCATGCGTGTGGCACTTGGTTCCAGTCCCTTAGAGCACTAAGGGACTCGAACCAAGTGCCACACGCATGCGTTCCGCCTGTAACATCGGCGCAATACCAAAGCTTACTTAGAGCACTAAGGGACTCATGTTGAGTGTAAACAGCCAAACAGTTGCTGTCAGTCTGCATGTTGATATAGTACACAGTAGTATATATGTCTTGTATAAAGGGATGCACTGTTTTTTTTGCCAGTTCGTTCTCAGCTGGTCCTCGCCCTTCTCAGTCTCTTTTGTCAGGGTTGAATGTGTCCCTCTGACAACACCCTTGCCCCAGCCTGGCCCCCCGAGTAAAATTTGTCTAGAACTGCCACTGACTGGATAATATCATGGCTGTATGATAAATTACTGGGGGTAACACTTAATAATTTTAAATGCTGCAAACAGGCAAGGCAAGGCAAGTTTATTTATAAAGCACCATTCATACAAAGAGCAATTCAAAGTGCTTCACAGAGTTAAAAACAAATAAAAACCAGAACAGTAACAATCAACAAAAACATACAGCAAACACTCAAAACATTGACATTTTGTATGCGGCCGGTTAAATTTGATCTACTCTCTCAGCTGGAATTAACCATCATCTTACATACAATTTGCTGATAATGAAAGCTACAGAACAAGAGCCTGGGTGTTTATCACGATGACAAGTTGCGAATTTATTTCTTTTTATGTTGAGTAATTTTATATGGAAGAGGATTAGGGCCACTGTAAAAAAAAGAAGTCAATCTTTAGATACCTAAAGTATGTCTGTTCTGGACGGCATTTGGACTTTTTTGCACACGCCCAGGCTGGAATTTGCTTGTGAATTAAATGAGAAAGTTAATCTGAAAACCTTGGATTGTCATGTCCTTTAAACCCTAACTTTTCTTGAAAACAGCGCTGGATAAACAGTATATTTGTGAGAAGTGTGAAAATGAGAGTTGACTTTTATAAAAAGTTTATTTATATAGCATCATTCCTGAACAGAGGTTACTAAGTACTTTACAAAAAAAGATGAAAGAAAATAATAAATAGAATGAAATAATGATAGTAATAATCATAATATTTCAAAAATAAGACATCTTAAAAAAAAATAGTAATAACACAGGCACAGGCAAGGCAAGCAACAGTCCCACAGCAGATTAAGCATACGCAGGTTTAAAAAAAAAGAAATTGGTTTTTAAAAGTGTTTTCAGGCTGTTAAGAGTTTGGCCTTGTCTGTGAATTTAGAATTTGTGTCAAGTATGCTGAGTCACAAAAGCACTGAAAGGGATCAAAAGCCAGAATTATACAAGTCCTAGTTTAAGTCTCCCATTAACACCAGCTCATTATACATAATTAACCGTGGACAGAGATTCATACTGCAAGGACAGAGTTTCTTTGGATGCAGAATGTCTGAAATGTTATGCAACTGTCAAAACGCAGCCATTAGGAACAGCTCATACTGCTTATGGAAAGACTTGGACAAGAGGGCTGTTGCTTGATTTGTGTGTTTTATGTATATCGCCACTCCTCCAGCTTAAGCATAGCGGTAAGGGCGAAAATTTTGGCACCCATCAATATTAAAATCAACCAAATGTTGTACATGTCTTTAGTTGGTAGCCGGATAATAAGCAAGATAATGTTTAGTGAGTGGGTGGTTATGTAAATTAGAATCGTGACAGGGTGAGCTGCTAATCCCTTACATGGAACATTGGCAGTTAGTGAATAGACCTGCAGAGTCATCCCATCAACATCAGGGATATTTCTAGCACCAGCATGTATGACAGCAAGTTAGAGATATGTCCAATTGAAAGGAGGCAGTGGGATAGCTTCAGATATCAAAAACATATTCATGCCTTTCGAGGACAAATGTGAAAACTTGCAGTATCATGAAAATATCGTGAAAATAGGAAGGAAGTGATGGAAGAAACACAACAAACACAAGCACAACATTTGCACCATCTAGCATACTATTTACATGGGATTAGAAATAATAACACATGACATTAAATAAATAAAATATGTCTGAACGTTGAGTCACAACTCAAAGGTCAAAATCATATCAAAGCCTGTCTCAAAGGCTCTTTTTCAGGGAGGCTAAACAGTCCTGGTCGCTAGGTGTTCTGGTTATCTCATCCACAAAAACATCTGTGCCTTACGCACCCTGCCTCTAACCGTGTACTGAAATGGGCCACCAGCTGCAGGATAAGTGGTTTAAAAAGGGTTTAAAGGAAACATCTCAGCTCTCTGTGGATTTGAGAGTAGGGCTTTCTGAGCTTTTTAGAAAGCTGAACAGCTAAAAATTCAAAAAACAAATAAATGCTGTGCAGTACTTTGGTGGGCATTGAGAATAACACATATGTACTACACAATAAATCATCCCAATATTTTTCATTTACATCCAAGATCTCCCACGCATCAGTGGATCTTATTCCCCTCTATCCCTTTTTCCAACCCCAACTCGGTCGAGGTAGATGGCTGTCTAAGTACGGTCTAGACCTGCTATGTTTGTAAAAGCGTCTTCACATAATGTTTGTTGTGATTTGCCGCTATACGAAAAAAGATTGATTGATCAAATACTTTTTTTCAGTTGACTTTCTGGAAAGTTCTGGATCAGGGGAAGGTAGAAAGAAAAAGATTAAGCTGTTCTTGTAAAAATGAGGACATTTGCATGCTCTACTAGGAGAGATTATCCAGAAGACAGGATTTGTATAGAAAAAGTTGGGTAACAAGCAAATGCCTGCATTTGTGCAAGCACCTACAAACTCAAATCTGGATGCATTTACACTTAGCTTTCTTAACCCTCCAGGCATGTCCACCCCTTACAGCAATAATCATCCCATCCCCATCAAACAGTAAGACTAGACACATTTATCACACTACTGTAGAGCATCAGCTTAACAGCCCTCGGCAAGAAGTGTGCAGTGAGAATCAGCTGTATAAACAGTGCTACTCGGGTGGGGCCTCGCCAGATCAGCAGAAATATCTTTAATTAGGACAAGAGGTTTGGGTGTTGTCACACAGACGAACAAACAAGCCATTAATCACCTCATTGGAAGTCTCATACACAATATTAGAGGCAGAATAGTGTGTGTTTGTGAGGACAAAGACAGAAGGTGAGAGCAACAGTCAGAAAGACAAAAAGAGCAATGTGCAGGAAACCTTGATAAAAACGATTACTGGTAGAAAGAGAATACATTTACAGCGGCCAGGAGAAAGAGACTGATAATAAGGACAGTAAAAGGCCAAGTGTTAGAATGACGAGGAGGGGAGACAGACAGAGAGTGCAGAGGAGGGAGTGAAAAATAATGAACAAAAGAAGTTATGAAAATGAAGAGGGGGGAAAAGAAGAAATGTAGAAATACAATATGAAGCAGTGAAAGAAAAGAAAGGTTGAATTATTTTTGGTATCTTGCTAATGCAGTTGTTCTTGTTATGTAGACCAAAATTCTTCATCATCATGAGGAAGTTAATGAGCTCCACTTGCTTTAGATACTTATGTATTAATGTTGTTAGAATTTCACTCTGTTTTCGCTGTAAAAAAAAAACGTGACATTTTTTCTCATAAACTCAAACAAGAACAACATAAACACATTGTTAGGGACATTTATTGAAATATATTTTAAAAATGTAGAAATGGAGATCCCTGGTTGAGAATAGCAACAAGTTACTTCTGGCTCTCTCAGTATTAGCCTTAGTGACAGCACAGAGTCCCCTCCTCTGAATGAAGCTTTACAGTTCACACCTCCTATGACTTTGAACCGGGTGAATTATTGAGGGATTATTGGCCAATCATGGCAAATCAATGACATTAAATAAAATGAAAACATATCAACCGGATGATGAGTTGAATGGGTGGCATGACATGACAAGAGGCAAAGATACATTAGGACAATACATTTAATACATAGGCTGTTTAAAAAAATGATGGAGTATCGTGATGTCACCCATCTGTTTCTGAAGCGCTGTTTTAAAGCCAATCGTTGGGGGGAGCCATATTGGAAATGCTGAGCACGACTTAACTTCTGTCAAGGTAGTGTGAGGTAAAGAGGCGGGCTTTGAGCCTCCCTGCCGCCAGCTACAGTGTTCCCACCTGCCAATCAAGTAGCTGTGTCTCCCATAATGGAAAACTCTTAGTCTTAATATTTTCAAAACTGCTGCGTTCTTTTTTTTTTTCAAACCATCAAATGATTCATTATAAATGTATCCACAGATACTATCTCACTCCTTGAAGTCTCCATCAAATGAAATTCAGAGATAATCCTCATTGTAACTTCTGCCAAAACAATGCAGTTGGGACTTTCATTTACATGGTGTGGCAGTGCACAGAGGTTTATAGGTTTTGGGAAAGTATTTCTTGCATCTTATCCACTATATTTGAGAGAACAGTCCTGCACTCATAGTGTCTGCTGTTGCTTAATGACACCTCATCCTTGGAGCTCAATGACATGGCTGAACCATCACTTATGCTATGTTTTGCAATGTCAAAGCCACTGTAAAACAACCAATACAAAATTGATCACCAAAAAAAACAAAACTGCTGCGTTCTGAAAAAATGCACGCTCTGTACAGTGTGTGCCGATCAAGAAATTAGCTATTCAAACTAAACTCATTATTTGTACCAGGCTATGGACATGTTTATTTCTTCTGTAAAGATTAGCTTTTTGGAATTGATGTGTATGTTGTGTCTGGTACTTACGGAGCCAGCCTCTAGTGGAACTGCAGTTATTAACATTTCGGCATTGGCTTCAATTCTCTCGGCCGGAGGTTGCCGCTTGGTTTTATGGGAGTCATCATTCTGCCAAATGTCTCAAAAATGTATCATGTTCAGTACAACTTAGTCCTGCTATTCTAAACAACCTCCACATCAGGATGTCCTTGGGTTGGCAGTCAGCACACATTGAACCCAAGTATGTTGGAGAGTCGGTTAAAGAAGACAATATTGATGTGTAAAATTAGTCGAAACAGACACTTTTCTGGAGTACTTATGTGCAGCAAGACACTGCAAGTGTGTAGGACTTACCTTTGAAAGCATGCATTTTTTGTGCCAGGCTGTACAGGATTATAGCACACATGTCCCAAAGACATCCAGAGAAGATGTTCCCAGTGATGTAGCAATATCTGTAAAGTCTACTGAGGGAAACAGAGGAACAGTGCAGGACTTCGATTGAAAAGTGAAGCTTACAGCCAGTGTGAACCACATACCATATCCCCAACCCACATATTTAAAATATATGTATAACACATACTATTGTCACACCATAAATCATACTGTGTGCATATGAATGAGACACCATAGAAGTGTAATGAAGCTTGGATTAGAATATCATAATGGGTCTCAAAAAGGACTGTATGTGGGTACATGCATGTTTTCAGAAAAAAGGATCCTCCTCTGTGGAAAAAACACTAATTTTTCTGCTTTTAATTAAAATAAACTTGGCTGTGGACTAGATTAAAATTACATTGAGTTTGCAGCAATACAACAACAGCAGGTAATTGCAGTAGTAATTATTTCTGGGTATACAAAAACCAAGTGGGATTTGGATGTAAGTAAACAACAATGCGTTTACATAAAATGTCCTGTACTGCAGGGCTAATGCAGTGAAACTCCTTTTGCTTCAGCATTTCTTTTATCTTTCCCGCTACAACCACTAAATATTTAACTCTAACCATCTGATAAACCCAAACCATACCTTCTGTAGTCTAAAAACTGCAAAATGCCTTCCTGAAAAGTGCATATTTTTTTTATAATTGAACCGAAGATACCACAGAGCACAGAGGAGAGGGACTGGAGGTCTAATGGGACCTGAACAAGGGATGCCTAACGAGGAGCTCAAACAGGTGTTTCTCATTAGAGCCAGAAAAAACTAATCTAGTGCAGAGAGAGGGAGAGGGAGAGAGAGGGAGAGAGCAGAGAGTGGAGAGTGAAGGAGAGAGGAGAGAAGCAAACGATGAGCTGATATATTCCCGTGTTATTCATTAGTGTCTTACAGGCTGCTGATATTAATGATTCACTGTCCATAAGACTCCCCATCCCCACAAAACACACACACACACACACACACACACACACACACACACACACACACACGCACACGCACGCAAAAGACAAGCTCATGCTAGCAGGAACACTATCGCTCTATATCTCTCCCTTCTCTCTCTTACACTCTCTGGCCTTCTGTGCTTTTTCAGCGGAAAAACAGATTTGTCTTTAGATCTTGACAGCCTCTGCTTTTAATTTTTTTTCACCCCCCCCAACCCCACCCCTCTCCCTTTTTTCTAAATAAATTCATCCTTTAACTGTCCACCCTTTAAGGAGTAGTTTGTTTTTTGATGTATGAGGAATTTGTCAATAATTACTGTATTTGCCACAGAGGATACTGGCCTGGGAACCAGAACAGAAGCTGTGTGCTCTTCCCATAGGCTGTATAAATAATGGACGTAGTATCCGTGACGTCACCCATCTGTTTCTGAAGCGCTGTTTTGAGGCCAATCGTTGGCGGGAGCCATATTGCTTCTGTCGAGCGATTGTGACATAAAGAGGCGGGCTTTGAGCCTCCTAGCCAACAGCTGCAGTGTTACCGCCTTTCAATCAAGTCAGCTGTGCCTCTCACTGGAAAACTCGTAATCTTAATATCTTCGAAATTGCCGCGTTAGAAAAAAATTCACCCCCCCTACAGTGTGTGCCGATCGAGAAATGAGCTATCCAGACTACACTTGTCTTTTGCACCAGGCTGTAAATATGTTTATTTCTGTTGTAAAGATCGTCTTTTTTGAATTGGTGTGTATGTTGTTTTCAGTACTTCTGGAGCCAGCCTCAAGCAGATCTTCGATGAACTGCAGTTTTTAACACCTGCGCATTGGACTAATATTTTTAGACAGGAGGTTGCCGCTTGGCTCTTCCATGTTCTTAAGCGAATTTGAAGAAAAAACGACCCAAACAATAATATTGGTGTAAGTGTTCGGTCTTTTAAGAACATTTTCAGGACTTTTCTTTGCTGCAAGAAAGCCCATTCGTTTTTGTGCTATTCTCGGACAAGACGTGTGTTCTTCGGCCTGCAGCTTAATGATTAGCCTATCATGTTGATTATGTAGGTTATACGTCACTGATAAATTGTGAATTTTTATAATTTTGGATCTCAGTTTGAAGTACCAAATGTTCCTGACACAGATTTGACTGTAGAGTTTGTAATTTCAGCTAAGTCTTCTCTTTCAGCAGCTAACAGTGTATTTTGACAAGGTAAACGTATTGGGTGCACAATGGCTTGTGTCTTTGTGCAATAAAAAAATAAAGAAACTAAAAAGCCACTGATGTCCTCTGATTCAGAAAGGTCCTGAAGTACTGTTGTTACCAAGTCCCACTCATGGCAGCAACAGGGATCTCTCGTGCTCTTGAATTAACAGTAGCGCTGAAGTTTCTCTCTTCTCTCCTTCCATACGTTGAGTCTTGTTCTTTCTCTGTAAACTCCAGCTCATAACATGGTCCTCTTGTGTCCTCAGTAAATACAATGTCGTAGTTGCTGTCAGAATGCCTCCCCTTTTGGTTTGGTTGTATGTTTGTCTCTTTCAAAGCCTGCAGAAAAAAACAGCTGATTGCGCTGCAGGCAGAAGAAAATTTGTATACTTGCCTTGCCACAGTACAGTGCATAAATGAAAGGGATTTTTGATGGCAAAGTGCTGAAAATATTTCCAAGTAAAGCCAACTGTCTCAGCAAATATAGTGCTTTCATTGGAGGTTGTCATAATAAGCTGAATCAGTTGGTAGAGCTGGCCCTGTCTGCAGTAGCTGATATCTAGCTTCTGTTCTGGTTCTCCAGACTCTTTCTTAACACAGGGGCTGAGCTGACTGGCATCCCTTGTTGCTAATATACTTACTATTGACAAGTCCCTCATACAGCCCCACTTAAAAAAAAACAGAACTTTCCCTTTAATATTATTTCTATCACCCAGGGTTATCTACTGCAGGTATGTGTTTAGATAAAACAGACTGTAATTGATGAAACTGCAAATAAGGGTTACTGTTTGAACGCTGTTACTTGTTAGGAACTGAAAGCACATGTGAGCACACATCTCTGCACTCTTACTTTGTAAGTACTTGGGTCTTTTCTCCCAAGACATCCTACATCTAGCCTTCACCTGTCCAAATCAACCAGTCAGGCTGATCCATCATCATGGGGACTGCTCTGATTAACCCTCAGCACACTAAACTTGACTTCCTTCCCCCAAACCCCTTCACCTGCTTCCCCCTTGTCACCTGCTTCATCCCCTCAAGCCCATTTCCATCACGCACCATCGGCAGCACTTGGGTGCACATGGATGTCTCCGCTCCACTAACCGTTAAACTGGCCTGCACCAAAGCCCACGTGCAAAGAGAAGGAGGAGGAGGAGGAGGAGGGCTCTCATTAAACACTTTGAGCCCCGACAGAATCAATTACAGTGATGTATCGATTTGTCAGCAGGTCCCGGTGGCTTCGCCAGAGTATCGAGACCTGCCGCCGAACAGGAGGGAGTAAGGGACAAATGGAAGGATTAAAGGAGAAAGGGATGGGGAAACAGGGAAACAGGGAAGATGAAAGAATGGCAATGGAGGGAGAAGAGGAGACGAACCGGGTGTGAAGGAGAAAGCAGGGAGGACTGAATAAGTAGAGTGAAGAGGAAATGTTGAGGGAGGAACGATGGAGTAAGTGTAAGAACGGGCAAGGTGGCAAAAGAAACTGACAGCAGGAGGGAGGACAGAAATGTAGACGTAAAAAGGAAGGTAGGAGGTAAAAAGTGGGAATTGCATTTCCTTATCAACTCTGATAGCGTGTTCCCTCCTGGTGCCGCCCCATTTCTTTCATGTCCTCTGTTCCCTTTTTTCTGTAATTCCCATCCTCCACCTCTTCAACCTCTCTGTTCTTTCTATTTTCTCACTTCATCTCCTTCTCTCCTCCCCTCCATTACATCTTTCTCTGTCCAGGGCATACTGTACTTCCGTCTCCAGCATTTGAGGTCATTGAGTGGAGACAGGACTAAAACCTTGAAAGAAATACCCAACTGCAACTAAGTTAAAGCTGGGCAGGCAAGAACATGCGAGGACACCGCAGGGACATGGTCGTAAGGACATTTCTGTGAAAGAGGGATTTGTGTTTATTAGAGTAAGAGAAATATGAAATCCTTTGAGTTCTGGTTTAATAAAGCGGTACAACTGTCTGGAGACAGTAGCTATCTATCTATTTAATTGTCTATCAGAGCTGTGAGACATCTGAGCTTAGTGTTTATACAGTCACAAACAACACCCCCCATTATTTTCTTTCCCTATTTGCTGAATTCATCCCTCACCTGTGCTACGCTGAGCTGCCATGTCTTTTCGGAGAAAAATAAAAAGGTGGACGCACATGGCAGCTGGCACAAACTAAGAGCCTTCCAGGCTTTTATATTTCACAGATGACAGACAACATATTCTCCTTCTCCTGTAATGAGACAGCAGGTCTCCAATTGAAAACATGGGACGTGATTAGATGGTACATTCAAGGCAAATATGCCTCCAACCTGACAACCATAGAAGTAAGGAATGGTATGGATGGCATACTTGCAGAGGTGTAATGTTACAGATGAAATAAAAAGAGTGTACAGTGTAGGCTTCACTCCTGGTGTGTTTTCAGGGTCAAGGTTAATCATGTTATGTTGGAGCATGTGTATTCCCTGCACGCAGACATCAACAGACCACAAAAACAAACTAAGGGATAAAGCTACTTTAATGCAGTAACACTGTGGTGTGAAACACAAAAGTCTTGTCTGCCATGTTTTACTTATCTTAAACGCTCTACTGATCATGGTATTTCATAACCATAAGAATATGTGATTAGCTCTCTCCAAGCCTAACTGAATTAAATAACTTCCTTTGTCTGCCACAGAGTAGCTCTGTGAATTGTCTCCTGTGTTTTACTTTGAGAAATGTGAAAAGTGAGAAACTTTAGAAAACTCATTTAATAAATCTGTGTTGCATGAAGGCACCTTCTATTTTGTATGAATAGGTTTGATAGCAATAGTTGCTATAGGAAAGATCTTGTTTCAATATAGCCAATCAAATATAAAGCTGAAACAATTATCATAGGCAAATCAGACTATTCCCAACAGCAACTTCAGACACTGAGCTAATACATACATCAACTTTAATGATATATTCATCTTTTAAAACTCTGAAATGTGATGCATAGCTTTGAAAATGAGCAACCAATCAGATCCTTTGAGGAAAAGTGCACCGGTAATATTGTCAGCAAGCTCTGTGCATGAAATCTATGTAAATATACCTAAAGATGCAACTTTGGTCCTCTAAAGCCCTAGCAATGGCTGCTGAGCGAGTTCCCTCTGGTTCCCTTAGAATTGTAGCTGTCCACCAAACACAGACATCCTTGTCTAGTAGGCTCAGAGGCCAAGGAGCATGGCAGGTTTCACCAAATACCCTTTTTTTGTACCTTTTAAATAGACTAAAATCATTGACATGCCAAAAAAGCTGCCATTATTTATGGTTGATGAGGCAGTGCAAAATGAGATTGGCTATTGGCTGTTGTGTATGAGGGAAATGCTCTCAGTTGTCTCTTAGTTGCATTTGCAATCAAGTTACAATATTGGTCAAATCTGAATTGTTTTTCATTTAACATATTTGAAAATTGGCCAGTAGGCCACTGTGGGTCAGGAGCCTTTGGCCCTGACATGCAACAGGAAACTTCTAATAAACAAATTCAGTCCATGCAAGAAAGCTTTTTGCAAAGGAAATTTTGCAAAAACCATTTAATTAAAAAGTAAGGAATAAGTATATATTTTTGTATACAGTGTAAAACCTGCATAATGCCATGACATATAACACAGTAGAGAACAGTAAAACATTTACACGTCATATAAGGTGCTTTTCAACCAAAAGTCCCAGGAGCTTCTCTGCAAAGAACCAAATGGTTCCTGTGAACCATTGTCTGAGTATTCACTGTGGCCTAAAGTCCTGTGACGATTATGCAAATCAGGCCAATGAAGTATGGAGAAGCAATAATAGTAATTGCACTACACCATCAGTCATGTAGAAGGTAGCAAGAAAAAGATGAAGGCAATACAACAAGGATGAAATATAAGGCGACAGACAGGCCTGCATTGTCATATGCGGCACTACAGCCTGTTAGCATGGAGGAGATTCAACTTGTGCTGTTTTTGATTGTGCTTTATTGAATTGCATTGAAACAATGCTCAGATGGTGACAAGTGTTAGTGGCAAAGCGCATTCAAAACACATTAAATGTTTGACTTTAAACAAGAAGACATATTTTAAAACCCATGGCAGTGATTTTCCGGTGTTGTGGTTAAAAAAGCATTCCTTGAAATGGCTTTTGATAATCATAACATACTTATCAGATGAGGATATTTTAACGTTTTATTACCAAACTTAACAGGGATGCATTCCCAAGGACACCTTCAACAGCTGTTGAAACTGGACAAACACCGACATGTGCAGCTAAAAGTCACCAGTTTACAGGGTCACTCTTTAAACTGAAACCCTTGGAGCTAATAGAAACGCATTCATGCTATAGCCAGGGTTCAATAGACAAATGTTAAGCAGTTATTAAATCAAGTGAATCACAGATGTGTGCAATGTTCTTGTGGACGGCGGTTGAAATAAAAACACTGCAGGTACTCTACCAATAGCAAGCGTTCAGAATTGCAGGTTCCTGGACCTTTGAAAAGTACTACCCCCCTGAGTAGGGACTTTTCATAGGGCAGATCAATCGCCCCAGAGAACAATTTAGACCCTGGTTCCTACTATTGACATGCACAGAGTTCCTCTAAAGGTCCCTATAGCTCCTGGGGAAATTTCCTACTGTCAAAGAGCACATATAGAGTCCTTTCATGGTCTTCAACATGCAGCCAGAGGCAGAGCAAAATGTTTTGCAACTTGCTGTCAAAGAAAATGCCAACCCCTCCCCCCACAAAAACAAAATAGTAGAAGTCACAGCAACGCTTGAAAAGACGACAACCGAAGCACCAACCCACAAAATTCAATCAAAATTCACTGTAGGAAAAACAGATGGTAACACAGCATATCTGTCAGCCTGCTTTTTTCCAGCACGCCCAGTATGAACTCCAGTTCCACAGAAGGGTCAGTTAATATAGAGGAGTTAAATGTCAGCTCCTTCAGTTTCACTGTCTTTCTGACAGCATCAACAACATCACAGGCGACTTGAAATTTAACAAAGGTCAGCTCTCTTTTCCGTTCTCTACATGAGTGTGCAAGAGGAAAAAATGAGAGCTGCAAAGAGAGAGAGCAGATCTCAGAGTTGTTTAAGCCCGGCCTAGCAGTTCAATATCCATCAGATTTATGTCTGTTATTTTCCTCTCCTAAACAGTAAGTGATAAACTCAGTGAAGGACACAATAACAAAGATCTACCTTTTCACCTCTCTCTCTCTTTCTCCTTGTCTGTCCCTTGGTCTCTCTTTCTCTCTCTCTCTGTTGCCATGCTATCAATCAGTCTTGTGGTGATTGCAGCTGGATTACAGAGCTTTTGCTGTCCGCTTCTGGCGATTAACGTCAGACCAAATAAAATACCCTTATATCCCCTCTCAGTGGCTGGAGTAAAAAGCAGTGCCACATGCACCCACACTCATATTCACACGTAACCACATGCAGAGTGCAAATGAACCTTAATCTGAAATTCAATCACAAAGTTGGCGTCTTTGACATCCACTCTACCCCTGACTTTCAGTGTGTGTCTGGTTGTGTAACAGAGGAGTGCATTTCTTCAGTGTGTCCTTGTTTGTATATACATACAAATCAGCTAGTTGGCTGTGATATCTGCTGAAGAGAACGGCAGCCATGATGGATTTGGGACTACCTGCAGTGATTAATGCAAAACAGCAGGACTGGAAAAACATGCACACATTCACATTCACCACTGAGATAGCAAACCAGTGTCCCAGTGCTTGGTGTTTATCTTCCTCCACTCCTGCACACACAGACAGATGGCAGCAGCGACCATTGGCACAGATTCTTATTCCCTCCCTTACTAACATAATTTATCACCTGCAGCAGACTCCTACCTTCATGTGAATGTGTGTTTGTAGAAAGTTTGACCTGGTCCAATGCCACCTTAACCTTATTAACAAACAAATGGATCACACCAGAAAAAAATGTGTGTGCAAAATTTTCAAAGCATCCAACTGCCCCTTTGTCTGCATGTGAACACACACACACCCACACCTACACACACGCTGATAACAGTGGACTTCAGGAGAAGCCCCCCCCCACTCCCCCCCCTCACCATCCTGAACAGCACTGTGTCTACTGTGGACTCTTTCAGGTTCCTGGGATCCACTATTTCCCGGGACCTGAGGTGGACCTCCCACATAGACACAATCAGAAAAAAGGCCCAGCAGAGGATGTACTTCCTGCGTCAGCTCAGGAAGTTCAACCTGCCTCAGGAGCTGCTGATCATGTTCTACACCTCCATCATCCAGTCTGTTCTGTGTACCTCCATCACTGTCTGGTTTGGCTCTGCAACCAAACTAGACAAACACAGACTGCAGCGGACTATAAGGACTGCAGAGAAAATCATCGGTGTCGACCTGCCCCCCATCCAGGACTTGTACCGGTCCCGGGCCAGGAAACGGGCAGGGAGCATTACCGCTGACCCCTCACACCCTGGACACAAATTCTTCAAACTCCTCCCCTCCGGCAGGCGCTACAGATCACTGTGCGCCAAAACAACCCGCCATAAGAACAGTTTCTTCCCCCAGGCTGTCACTCTGATGAACACTAAACCATAACAGTGTCATACCTGTCAGATAAATACTCTCTGTAAATATACATGTAGATATACAATGCAACAATTCTCAAGCAGAATTCCATATTTCTATTTTTTGTATTATTTAACTTCTATTTTATAATGTAAAACTACCTCTGCAACTCACCACTGCACTTTATCATATTATTTTAGCCTGTACATATTAGTCAAGCTATTTGTTGTTTCTTTGTATTTATAGCTAAGGTTATTGTTATTATATTTTCATTTTTATTTTTTATTGTAGTTCTTATTCTTATTCCTATTCTTATGCCTTGTACAAAGAGAGCACAGTTTACCAAAGTCAAATTCCTTGTGTGTTCAAGCATACTTGGCGAATAAAGCTGATTCTGATTCTGATTCTGATTCTGATTCTGATAAACACAATTAATCGGATCCAAACACACCTGGTGAGTGTTAGAGCTACATCACTGCTTACCTTTCTGTTGTCTTCTCTCCTGTGGTCAGCCTTTTTTATTCTTCTCAATCTATCCACAAACATGTTTCTTATACACACACACATTACATACTATTGAGTCCAGAAACATGGACACAGTCGTCCCCTTTTTATTTAGATTAAATATGAATTGTTTACATTGTGTTGCATGCTTAATAATTTCACTACAATGCATCTACGATCTTTCATCCTGGTCATGTCTTTCTTGTAGAGTCACATGTGTTCATGAGCATGTGTGTGTGTTTATCTCAGGGTAGTAAGAGGACACTCTGCCGGTCTCTCTGTGCAGCTGTCTCCTCATCCTTTTGTTCTTCGCTGACTCTGCCCCTGCAAGACCAAATCAACCAATCAGAGGCGAAGTATCCTACAAGCACAGCACTCAAACACCAGCCTGTGATTACAAGATGAGAACAATTTCACATGCAAACATTGTGCATTTTAGCTCCAGAAATATTATTATCATCATGAGATGGAAGCTGGATTGTGTGTCGTCTGCATTGCTCATTACCTGTGTTATTGGTGTTAAAGCACTTTATCAAAATAAATCAACCTGAACCTAAAGTTGTTGGATACTTTAGTTAAAAGAAAAAGAAGATCAATGCAGAGGTTCTGTGAATACCAATCCTTTTTTTAAAGAGGTTTCCATGCATTTGATATATGGTTCAGGTTTTAAAATGTTGGGATGTTGCATCTTTCCCCTACTTTTTTCCACTTGCTGACAGCAGCATATTGGTCCACAACCGATTGGGCCTTTTAAAGTCTACTTTGCATGCGGACACAGTTTTTGTAACCTTCAACTGTAGTCAATTAGCAAACTCGTGCAACTTTGTACCTGAGAATTAACAAAGTTTTACAAACTGTGCTGCAGGTTTTCTTTTTCTTTTTTTTTTTGAATGTGTGTGTGTTGGTCTAGCCCTGAGTGTGACTGTTACCAATAGAGTATGGGACTACATCCAGAACCAATTACAATGAAGGTTTCTGATATTCATCATTGTCAGGCATAGGCCTGGAGGGGGAAAATCTGTTGAGTCCTGTGTGTGAGTGGGCCCATGTGTATCTTTGTATGTTTATCTGAATGCAGGCAGCAGAGTAAACATACTCAACCATTGAGCTAAACCTCCTATGGTTGCAGGGAATTTAGAACACCAATATTGTTGACTTGCAATAAATTACATACTGTCCATGACTACTTGATTTATTGATCCTGGTACTGGAGATGTGTGATTATCAACAGAGATAACAGGGAAGATGGTGACTCAGCTCGTTATTCATTAACTGTAAATACTGTACAGTCACTTTAACCGAAATATACTGAAAAGTCTATTTTCAATGTATTAAATTGGTGCTGTGGTGTTCCATGCACTGAGTGAAGGTTACATCAACGACAGCCAATAGATGGAGGTTACACCACAGCACAGCCTGACAGCTGGAAGCTGTTGAGTCAGAACGAAGACAGATGATGAATGGTTGTCTGAACATGAGGTAAACATTGGCTAGGTTCAAGTAGACACACCCAACAGTGGGTGCAGTCATACTGCACGTCACATACTGTTGCACAGCCTACTCTGATTGGTTGGAGAGCGTACATGTGGGCTGACTCTTCAATAAATCTGTTTTCTTTAAGGTTATATACAAAGCTGACTATGAACTCGCTCCTTTCTGATGACACTAAATCTGAATAAAAGCCCACCTATTGTCAAACTCCATAGTCATGCTTTAACTCTGCAATATAGATGCAACCACAGCTTAATATGAATATATTAAAAACAGCAGAATTAAACTGACAGGCTCTTTGGGGATGGTTTAGTAAACATATTGAATAACCAGTTTTCCAGATACACTTTTGATCATTTTATTGTGGGAACCGTCTCAAGATCAGACAGAAAAAAGTACAGTGAAAAAATGTATGCAAAGTTTGAAGTTTTTGTATTTGATTTTGGGTAGCAAAAAATATGCAAATTGTAATATAATAAAGGAATCTACATTACCCTGTTTAAATGAAAAATATAATTAATGATGAAGCCATGATGAATCTCATTGCATGGTATGATTTTCAAATCTCAACAACCTGTGCAAAGAATATTGAATGAACCAAATATTGTCAATTTAACTAAAATATTACAACATTTCAGGAGAGATTGAAGAAATTATTTGAGTAAAAATGTATTCAATAATATTATTATATTAAATAATGATACATGTGCAACCATGCCAAACAATTCTGACTAAGTACATCTGTGTGTAAGTGTAGTGTATGTGTGTGCATGTTGAAGGATGTAAGTAGCTGTTTTGGGAGCCCTCTGTGTAGTATGTGTTAATCCGGTTATTACACGTCTCAATGTGATATTCACAGTGCTCTGCTCAGCACAAGGCCTCTAGCGCAGATTATGCCCACTACACACACACACACACACACACACACACACACACACACACACACACACACACACACACACACACACACACACACACACACACACACACACACACACACACACACACACCAAGCACACCAAGCACACCAAGCACACCAAGCACAACGTCAGCAGCTCACAAACACACACCCACACACCTAGTTTCGGAAATACAAGAAAAAGACATTGTCACACTTGCTCTCTGTCTCACACGGTGGCACATTAAGGCCTGATACCCAACATGCTGTCAGAGCCAAAGTCGTTCTGCTGGCTAACGATCCATTACACACTCCATGTATGCGACAGAGAGCGGGATTGATGGAGCACAAAAAAAGAGGGATTACCCCCCATCGTGACCACTGGAATGGTGGAGCATAGGGGGCGAGAAAGCAACGGATTACATGCTGATCATGGTGAAAGGACAGATAAGAATAGGAGGACAGGAAGTTACAAGACTTCACTGGGGAATGATACATTTGTGTTTGATTATATAATATTGGAGTGAATTGGAACAGCTTCCCTTTGATTTCAAATAGGAACTGTTTGAATCTATTTCTATTGTATTTGTGGTTGTTACATGTGTAATATTTTGCTTGGTTTGTTTTCTTGTGAATTTAGCCCACTTCCTGTTTTATTTTTGTAACCCTGGTGTCCTGGTGTCATATCTAAAGTTACTGTTTCCCGCCTTTTTTCCACACACACCTTTGCCTCCTTTGCTATTAACCTGGCCTGTATATATACCCCTGTGTTTCCACCTAACCTCTGCCAGATTGTCATTGTTTTCCTCGTGTTGGACTGCTCAGTTTCTGACGTTTGCTTGGATTTTGGGATTTGGATTTTGTGGATTTACCCTTGCTGGATTTGTTTGCCTTCGCTGACTGTCATACTGTGTATGACCCCTGGACTGTTTTAGTAAATCTTCTGTCTTCTGAACTGCCTTTTGTGTCCTGCAGCCTGTTGCACCAGCTCTGCATAAGTTGTGTCCTAAGTTAGGGTGTAAAGTCCTCACTGAACCATACGTTGAAACTAGTTAGTCGGTAACTTAAGTTGTGTCATTGTTTGGTTTCACCACATAAGGTTTTTTTTAACTAGTAGACCGTAACGTCCAAACTAATCAAAACATTGTCCCAGATATAATGTTTACACTGCCAGCAGCAAATCAGAGGAAAGCACCAATTTTCATGCTGGGGTTAGTACGTTGTTATCTTACGTGTCTAATCGTCTCTGAACTGGCCAACAGCTGCAACATACTGCCGCCAACTGCCGCTACTGTCGCAGAAAGACAACAGAAGGTATGTAAATCTTGATAAAGTGTCATAGTAAGGTGATTAATATAACCTAAATCCTTAATCTACAGTGTGAATAATAACAGTGACATGTGTAAACTCCATCCTAAATGAGACATTAAGTTCAAACTAGGCTACGTTTGAACCTGAGTCACAGTTCTGCCCTAAATTGTTACATGCTTGTGCTTGCTTTTTTTTTTTTTTTTTTAAATGTGCCTGACAGCATTGGAAGTGAGATAAACCTCAATTTAATTTGAGAATAAATTAAAGTTTTAATGAATGAAATTGATGAGGGATGGAATAAGGAAGAACCAATGTATGCACAATGAAAGATATGAGTTTTAAGGGTTGTTACAATCATGACCGTTGGTATTTACTGTTTTGTCCCATTAAAGAAAGACAGTTTCAACATTGTAAGGAGGTTAGAAATGTTGGCACCATATTTATTTATTTCTATTTTTCTATAAATTTGTTGTTATTGATCTTTCACTGAGGTTAAAAAAACAAACTCATGTTTCTTTAAGCATTTATATGAAATTTAACCAGAATGATCCTCATCCTAACAGGCTTGTCATCACAGCTACACATCTTCCTGTATCGTAATTAAAACTTCTGACTTCCAATTGTACCTGAGCAATATACAGTTCTGACTGAGTTATCGCACTCAGACAAAGACTTTCAATTTATCTGTAATTTCTCATGATTCAGTTTTGTATCCGTCTTTACTCAGCCCACCTGTTGATTTACGCTGCAGTCAAAACTTTAATTTAATTTTATCATTTAAGCAACTGTGAGGTTTTTGAGTAATTTGCACTAAACAGTCTGCAGTTAATTGATCAAAATTTAACAAGGAGATCTGCCAAGCATAATTGTGGCTTAACAGTGTGCAGCATGTCTCCAATTGGAACAGATGGAACTGATACCTGCTGCCGTCAGATGGCTGTGAAGAGCCACCAGAGTAAAGAAAAAGGTCGTCACTACAGGCTACTAACTGTCATTGATTACAGAGCTGGAAGGAAGCACTCATTAATCTTTCAGCCCCGGTGGAATAAATGCTGCAGCAGGAAACAGATTGTATGTCAGCTTGTTAATATATATAGAATAAAATATTAAAAAACAAGCAACATAAAAGGGCTCTGGAGATCAAAGAGAAGTACATGGGACTGTTCTCCCAACATAAATACAGACATGTTGTTATACACAGACATCATAAGCTGCCAGTTGCTCTAAGAAAACTGGCTGTATTACACGCAATTACTCCTGGCACCAAGGCTGCTGTGCACCTCTGGACTGGCACTTACAAAGTGAGTCCAAGGAAAATATCAATTAACTAGAGTGACACTGGCTTGTGAGCCCTGCACGGACTTCAGTTCAACCTTGAGGATGAGGTTATGTAAACAGAGTGTGTGCCTTGAGCAACTGTAATTATGCAGAAGTGTGTTGAGCCGGTTGTGTGCATGTTACCCACCGTGTGGAACAAGTATTTCCAATGTTTCCTGAGACAAGTATTGGGTCCTGCTTCCCTGTTTTTGGGGTAGATATAAGGAAGAGTCAGGCCTTTAAACTTACTTCCATCTTGAGATAATTCACCCAACATTATCATGATTAATTTCAATGTGACTGTAATATGTGTGCGACTGTACCTTTGGTCAGGAGTTTGAGCTCCTGCTCTAGACTTTGGAGTGTATGTGAAGCTGTGTCAATGTCCAGGTCAGGGTCCTCACAACCGGTCTTGTCCACATTACAGATCTCCATGATCTCCTTGGCCGCCCAGGAAAATGGGCGCAACGCTGGACCAAAAACTGGGAGGGGGAAAGAGAGATGGGTGAGAAGAGAGGCCCTGGATTTGTCCTTGTAGGATGATAGATAGATAGACAGAATTTTATTTGTCCTTAATAAGGAGATTTGTTGTCACCGTCTGTACAAGAATACATGTATAAAACACAAATAAACCATAAACATCCACCCAGCCTCACAACAGTGGTGGACTTCATCCCACATATGTACACACCGGACACATATGAACACACAGGACACATATATGCACACCGGACACATATAAACACACATTACATTGGCATTTTATTTAGCAGTGCAATGGCCAACGGGACAAAGCTTCTGCCAAACCGGGCTCGCCTACAGTATGGGGATCTGTATCTGCGACCAGATGGGAGTAGTGTGAAGACTGAGTAGAGGGGATGTTGGGGGTCCAGTGTTATAGTGCGTGCTCTGCGTATGATGGCTCTGTTGTTGAGGTCAGACAGGTTGGGTGTGGGGAGGCGGATGATTTTGGTGGCAGTGTTTGTGGTGCGTATGAGTTTGTTTTTGTTGGAGACAGGATACATGGTTAGTGTAGACTTCTCTTACTGCTAACTCCTACTGGAACTGCTCCTTTGCGTTCCGGCTGCGTCTCTGATCTGGCAGGTTGGAACGCAACAGATCAGATACGCAAGACTTCTTTTTTCGCTGGATGCCGGATCACGACGCATCAATATACACAGAGCAGATGGAGCGGGACAGGAAGTCAGGCGGTCCTGCACCTTGCTGCATTCCGAAAACACAAATGGTGGGTGCTGACGGAGGAGAGAGCAGGGAGCCGGACCGCAGCGGATCGGAGACGGAGTGGACACGGATCTGGTGGAAGTCCCGGGGTACACAGTATGAACTGATGCAAAATAGATGGATGGCAGTAGCAGTGGATACAGGTTAAAAAAAGTGCAAGTGCAAGAAAAAGATGAGAGGAGTTTGCAAGAAGACAGGAGAAAGTGAAGTAACAAGGGGAGGAGTAAGTAGCTCGGGACTCAGGGAAAGAGGGTGACAGACAGGGGAGAAACGATCACAACAGTCAGTGGAATGAGTGGTATCTCATCCCACTCCACTGCGAGCCACATCAAATTGAATCAGATTGAACATCCATTCCCACCTGCTCACTGTAAATTACACTGAGGCCCCCATTGAGAAGCTATGCTGGTGTGGGTGTATATGTGTGTGTGTGTGGGACACTGATTCCTCATGCTGGGTGCTGTCTAACCAGCTCAAGTGTTAAGTCTTTCATTCTTTCAATCTTTCATTGTCTCTCTGCTCCTTCGTCCCTCCTCTCTGTCTCTTCGCCGGGGCTCTGTCTTCCAATCGGCACAGAACCTCCACTTAGTGCTTCACGAGCACCTCTTCTGTCAAACTAAACAGCATGGGAGGAATGATGCCAGCGGTAACTGCTAACACGTGTACACTTACACGTACACATAGTCTTAGAGTAAATGTACTTCAGCTTCTGGACTGATTCAACATATGGTATGTCTAGATTTCAATTTGTGATAAAGCTTGATGCTTTACTGTTTAGTGTAAAATGAGATTAAGATTTAAATCTTGTATCTGTTAATTACCTTCTCCAAGAGCTTTCTAGGGAGGTTACATTTAATCTTCCATCTTTTTGAAGCACTGTGAGTGTATGTATCTTCATCTATATCATATGTACTGTATATGTTAGTGACTGTTCATACATAATGTGTAATGTAAGTCTTGTTTAGATATAAATAACTCTAACAAATGAAAGAAAAAAGTATTTGTAGCGACATATATCTTATAATAAGTTAACTACATGAAGAGAGGAAAAGGAGTGTCCCATCACACACAGACGCACGCTCAGGAGCACCGGGCTGTTTCAAGACATTTATTAATATCACGAGGGAGCTAAAGCACAGATGTTTTGGTGGGAAGGCCTCTTTAGAGTGTTGTCAGAGAGCACACTGGAGGAACACACCGACAAGGCAGCACAAAGAGGCACAATGAGTCAGGCAACTTGCCCAAACATCTGTGCTCGAGTCCCCTTGCAGAATTAAAAATAGTGCAAAAGCATGTAGATCACTGAAGAGTCCTTATGATGCTTTGACTAAATATACTGTATGTTGAGGTTTGAGCTCAGTCTTGTCTTCACCTCCTTCATACAGTTCATCTTAGGTGTATTCAGCATGGGAGTATATATGAAACAGATTATTGTCCCTCCTCTCAGGTGTCTGTGTGTGTGCATATGTGAAGGAAAGCATGTGCATGTGCATGTGCATGTGCATGTGTGTATCGGTGTAAACCATAGACTGTATAATTAATGGATGCACTATCCGTTGCGTCACCCATCTGTTTCTGAAGCGCTGTTTTAAAGCCAATCGTCGGCGGGAGCCATATTGGAAATGCTGAACTCAACCAAACATCTGTTGAGCTACTGTGAGGTAAAGAGGTGGGCTTTGAGCCTCCTGGTCAACAGCTACAGTGTTCCCGCCTGTCAATCAAGTCAGCTGTGCCTCTCATAATGGAAAACCCGTAATCTTAATATCTTTGAAACTGCTGCGTTATGAAAAAACTCACCCCCGTACAGTGTGTGCCGATCAAGAAATTAGCTATTCAGACTTAATTTTTTTTTGTACCAGGCTGTAAACATGTTTATCATTGCTGTAAAGATTTTTTGAATTGGTACTTCCGGAGCCAGCCTCAAGTGGACACTTGAGGAACTGCAGTTTTAATACTTCCGCATTAGCTTCAACTCTCAAAGCCGGAGGTTCCCGCTTGGTGTAAACTAATTACTGCAGTGTTTCTGAGATTGAATTTAGGGAAGTGATGACAGGACACATTCTTGGAACAACTCGCAATCCTGCATGCCTATGTGTGCATATGTGTGTGTTTGTGTTTGAGTGTGATACAGAATAATCTCTTTAAGAAACCTCCATACAGTGTGCCAAGAATGATGCATTAATTGTGTAAGAAATGGAGAGCTGCACGCATGACAGTAAATCAGAAGGAAATCGAGCTGGAGCGTGATAGGATTCACACAAAATTCAATCACGCACACGCACACGCGCACACAGTTACCAGATGTTCCTAGTTCAGTTGCTGATATTTCTCCTCTCCTGGTGGGTGTGGCTGAGTGAATTTTAATTCCAGTTGGCTGCATGTGGTTGTCCTTCATCAGTCTGATAACCAGGTGTTCCTCAGGGTAGGGAGTAAGGATGCTGCTTGGCCCAAAATCGTCTGACCCTTAAAAGAGTGAGAGGACGAGAAAGAGTGAAGGATCTCACTAAATGTTCCAAAATACTTACAGAAAATAAAAGAACAAACTTTTGTGTAAAGAGTACTACTTTATGTCTTTACAGAAGACATCCTATGACTGCACTTTCCATGCTTTAATCTCCCTTTACATGCTCTAAGAACATTGGGGTTATCTGGTTACAAGAGAAATGAAATCTACAGAAACAGATTATGCAATGTCACACTGCTATCAGTTGGATGTATAGCTTGCAAATGGAAATAGCAATGCGTTTGCTTTGCTATCTAACTCCAACAGTGTGTTATTTTATATAGAACAAATGCATGAAATAACTTTTAGGGTTTTGATGGAGCATCAATGCAGCACAGAATCCAAAGTTACTGTGTGAATTGAAACAGTTTATTCTTAAAGTTGTATATCAATTTAAAAAGGGAAAGTAGGTCATGGTTACAAATGAGTGGAATCATTGAATATTCATCTTTAAAGAATAAAGTGGTCAGCCGCTATTTTTTCTTCTGCTCGACTTGGAGTCGTAAACTGAACATTTAAGAAAATTAACAACACATCCATTCTGTATAGCAGCAATATAAAGAAACCATTGTTGTCTCTTTTTACTAAATAAAACGATTTAGTAAATTAGATTTGATATATTGATCCATCTTTCTATTCAGCAGCAGTATCCTTGCAGAACAAATATTGCTTACAACCCTATTCAGCCAATCTTGACAGCTGCAATGCAATTACTGCTGTTTTCTTCATTCTCTCCAGTGGTTAGCCAATCAATTAATACTATTGACTGGATGGAGAATCCACTAACTAGTCTAAATCAGCTGCAAATGAAAAGAGGAAAGGGGAGATGGAGTGAGACAGCAAGCCTCTAAACTCACTAAATGATAATGAAGAGGGCTGGAGCTCATGTTGAGAAATTACAGGTAAAAGAAAGAGGACTTTGAAATGCTGGACTTGGGATACAGGCAACTGTCTCTCCATCCAGCTGCCTGTATCCCTCTTCTTTCTATGTCTCTCTCTCTCTGGAGATTTGTCAGTGTGCTGCCTGCCTGTCTGTCAGTCCATCTGTCTCCCTCTCATTCTGTTCGAATGGATGCACACGAGTCAGAATCTGCACACTAACAACCTCATTTTCAGAATGACCAGGTGACGGGAGAGTAAGAGCAGAAGGGGAAGAGAGGTGGAAAGGTGGAGCAAGAGACATATAAAACCTGTTGGATCTCAGCCCTGCCTTGGCAAAAAAAAAAGTAGAGTAGACAGATGGAGGGATGGAGGGACATAAATGAGTGTGGAGTGTTGTCAAGGTGATATTCCTCCTCTCTAACCTTTCTCTCTCATTAACTTTGGAGCTTTAACGATGGCGGCAGAGACAGAGCGGGGTTTGACGAGCGGGCTGGCTGCGTGGTGTGAGGAAGGTGGCGGCGCCCTTGTGGGAGTCTCTCTCACTGTCAGCCTCATTCATTTGATGCAGGCTTGACAATGAAGCAGAGAAAAGCTGGGCTTTATGGCTTGATGAAGGTTGATAAGATTGTTTTGCACAGCTGTTTACTTCACAACAAAGGACTAATACAAAAGCTTAGCTGAATCAAAGCAGTAATAACTATTAGAGATGTAATTCAACATGAATAGGACTGCCAGGAATGAGCACCGACATACATTTTTGCTTCACACTTAATCCATATGCTATTACCGTGAGTTTGGTGCAATCTGGAAAGTCAAGCTTGCCTTCCAGAACCTTCTGAGCACCTCACAGACACAGCCTGTTTACAAATCATTAGTCTGAAAACACCCAGACGTTGTTAATGTCAAAAGTTTTGAAAACTATCTTGTTACAGCTGTATTTGTCTGGTGTAGTTCAAAGAGAAACAAGCGATGAAAGAAATAAAGACAAAGGGAGAAAAAACAACCATGTCTGTGATTTTCTCTAAGGCATATTGTTGTGATCGGTAATAAGAAAAAACTAAAGTTAAATCAAGCAAAAGCAACAGAAATAAGTACAATAAAAATGCAGCAACCAAGTTTTAAAGCACTAAGCTTTGTGTATATTATAGACTGTATTTTTCTGACACTCTCTGGACAGGGATGATGACACATTCTTAGGGTCGTTGTATATTAGAAATGGCATTGTACTGACGGCGCATGTCTTTCACCACAGAAAGGCAGTTCTGTCTGTGAGAGAGCCTGTGTGATGAAATATGCACCTCTGTTTACCAAGACTTAAGGAAATGGAAGCATTAAATATGAGTTTAAAACACAAAAGCTAAGACATATGTGCACATAAACACAGACACACATGCATGGGCATGGGCAAATACAAATAAAAAGGAATTTCAAGAAACCTCCCACTGGACCGACGGGTAGTAAATTATCGGTGTTGTCCCCCATCACTCGTTTTCCACCAAGCAGCTAGGGCTCCTCTGGGTTTAAAACTCATTTTCATCTCTCTTGTAAGCTCTACGTTTTTACATATTTGTTCTAAATCCTATTATGAGGCCTTTGCGATATGAATAACGCTTGCAAATTGGAAAGTATCTCCAGGCAAAAGTTGGACACAGAGGTAATCTTCACAATCTAATCTCTTGAAGCACGAAAACAGTACTTGCTGATGTAGTTTATGGGAAAACATGAGCCGGTTTGAAATAGAAAATCTCAATAAAACGGGAAAAAATGGGAACACACACATGGACCTCTCAAGAGACTTTAACTCTCCTTTGACCTACCTGTAAGTTCTGGATCACACACTGAAGTTTGGCTCGTGCGCAGTGAGTCACAGTGTGTGTGCTCTGGTGCATCGCAGTGACCAGGATTCATGTCCAAACCCAGAGGCAGGAACCCATCCAGATCATAGAACTGCTCTGATCCAGACCCAACACTCTGCTTGTGCATCACCTGAGGGGATAAGGAAACAGACGGATAGATGTAGGAGACGGAGGAAGTGCGAGAAGAAGAAGGAGGAGGGAGTGAGGCAAAAAGACGGATCATGTGAGGATGAGATGGAGAAATGAGACACAAAAGGAGATAGATCAGAAGGGAGAAATGCACAGAAGAAATAGATTATGAAGGGAGTATGAAAAGAAAGGGTGGATTAAGGGTATATAAAGAGGGAAATAGAAGGGAGGAGGAAAGTCCAAAGGAATAAGGAATAAATAGGTTTGTCTCACTGTTTGAGTTTAATTTCTGTCCTAACAAATTCAGTTCAAAGGACAAACTGAAATTCAATATCAATAGAGCTTTTATTAAGTTAGGTAAGTGTGTTAAAATTTGTATTTTTCGATTTTCTGCTGTGCAAATGCATATTAATAAGCCAGTGTCTTTCATTGAAGATTATTCTCCCTCTCCCTCTGTTTCCTTTGTTTCCACTTGATGAATTGATTTTTAATTAACCCCTGGAGCTGCTGAGAGCATCTCACAACGGTGTGGTCGGTTAGCTGTTCTCTCTGTGTGAGTGTCCTCCTGTGAGACGGGGGTAAAATGAGGAAGCTCTGTTTAGTTAAGATTAGATCTGACACATTAGCATGCTAGCCATAGCAATGCAAGACATTGCAGATGGGCTGGTAGAAAATAGGAAGGTGGGCATGTGGGGATAGTTTTCTAAGAGAGAGGAAGGAGCAGAGATGGAGAATGACAAGAGAAGACAAAGAAAGAAGACAGGGATATAAATGAATGCGCAAGAGACAAGAAGCAATGATACTGCGTGGCAGAAAAAATTAGAGTTGTCTTGGTGCAGACCAATGTGTCCTCATTAAAAAAGGATTTCACATTTGACTAGCTGCCTGAACTACAGGCTAGTGGGGAAATAAAAGTGAGGAAGTGGAATAGAAAGACAGAACAAGCAGAGACAAAAGGATAGACGGTAAATAAAAGAACTAAATGGGGGACAAAAGGCTAAAGGAGATTGGACCCAAAGAGAGAAAAATTACTATCTAATCATTTTAGGGGGCCATTTGATTCAGGTCCAAAGGCCACAGATAACCACCATCCTCACAATCATGAACCTCATTTTGCTCCAGCTTTTTAATAAAGCACAGCCCCCCTTTTCATTCCTCTGCAACAGTATAAAGGATTCATACCATTAAATGGCTGATAGGTCATTTAGGACCATTCAAGCTGGGTCTTTTTAATCTACTCTGTTTCTCTTTTCTTCTCTCAATGGTGTACACCTTTAACACGGCTACCCTAGGTGTCTCTGAGCGGCAGATGAATAATGCAGAGTAATTAGTGTGATACAAATGCTATCTAATAGATTTGGTCAGCTACAATATGAAACTCTAAGTGTATGTTGCTGAAGTATTCTCATTCTATGCAGGGATTGTGTCCACTTAAATCTGCCCATTTATTCAATTTATCCCCTGACTAGAGATACTTTGAAGAGAACACGAGTGTATTGGCATGTACTGCAGCAGAAGCTCTTACATTCCATTTTTTTGCCATTTATATTTTCAATAAGGTAACAGTTATTAATTCCATCAAGTAAAAGTGACAGCTGCAGACGCTCCCAAAAGTACTCTGTTATCCTTTCCACTACATTTTCACCTCTCTTAAAGTTCAATAAAAGAGGTTGTTAAGAAACATCGGCATATTCTACTGAGTGACCCTCTTCTCTTTGTCAGCCCTCCAATTTTTGCTACCAAAAGACCCAGTAACTTGCGGGACAGAATGGTAAAGTCTGACGTATATGTAAGACCTTCTCACTTTCGCAGCTCTCCTCCCGATTGCAATTTCTGGTGTTTTAATTGTGCATACTGTAATGCCATGATCCGATCGGGTCATTTTTTGCATCCCCACACAGGCAGAAATATAAAAGTGAAAGGTAGGATTACCTGCAGAAGCATACACGTAGTGTATCTTCTTAAATGCCCGAGTGGGTATGTCGGCAAAACAAAGCGTGAACTTAGAGTCTGCATATCTGAACATAAAAGCAACATCAGAACCAATGATGTTAAGTCCCCTGTTGCCAGACACTTTAATACGGCTGGCCATGGTGTTTGTATGCTGAAATTCATGGGGAATGAGTCCTTTGGGCCACTGTCTAGGGGAAGAGTGATAGAGATAGGAGACTCCTCCATAGAGAGGCCCATTGGATCCATCATCTACAGACAGAGTCTCCTGGAGGCTTAAATTAAGTGTTTTCTTCCTCCTGTTTTCTGCAATATTTGTAATTTTGTGTTTAGGTAATCCATTTTCCGATGGCAAAGTGGTGCGGTTGTCGAGGTTTTTCTTGTGATTTCTTGTGTAATTTTTTTAAATTTTAATTATTGTTTGTATTTTTATTTTTTTGTGATTCTTGTATTTGCGTTACTTGGTATTATTTTGTATTATTTTGTAACAGCCGTTTTTTTGTGTCACCTGGCGACAATTGTGATGAATTGGACACACCCACCTGGTTGGTGAGACGCTGAAGAAAGCCTACACACAAAGCAAAATTGGTGTTGCCCGGTTCTGGCCCACACAATACACTTAGACTCGGCCAACATACCATAAAGAATGACGGCCCCTAAGTGGCCCAGATATAGTTTGCCAGAGACGGCCCACGCATGCCCACACACTATATCTGGGCCACTTAAGAGCCGTCATTCTTTATGGTATGTTGGCCGAGTCCAAGTGTATTGTGTGGGCCAGAACCGGGCCAGACCAATTTTGCTATGTGGGTAGGGTTGAAACGCATTTGTTTCTTTTTTTTTTTGCTGCTGCTGTCAAGTTTTTGATATTAAAGGTTTTTCAACTTAATTGCGAGTGCTGACATTTTTCAGTCACATCAGCTGCAGACCTCTTGTCATCATCATCATATAAGGTATTTGAATCTCAGTTTCTGCTAACTACTCATAAAAAACACTTGAGACCGATGTAAATATTACTACATAAACAAAAAATATGTGCAATTATAGCTTTGGAGCCCAAGGTTCTTCCTCAAAGAAGTAGAAAACAAGAGAGAATAATGAAACATGATACCATCCATGGTTCTGACAGCTGTTCTTCTTTCTCTGCATCAACAAGGGGATCATCTGGATGAGATATGGCAGGATTCCTTTGCTCTCCTTCTCTGCATCTCCCTCTCATTAAATGTCCGTGCATGTGCAATTCTTCAGACTCTTCGTCTGAAGTGTCCTCCTCATGTGGAGCCAGACCAAGGCTATCACTGGACATTTCATCTCCACTGTCTTCATGGAAATAAAGACACAGAGAATAAAAGGTTCACTCTGAATGATGAGATAAGATGAACAAAGGTTTTTCTTTTTCTTCTTGATCCAAAAACATCACTGCCATCAGATTGTGTCGCTTACAGGTGAATGCTAAGAAGACATTATCCATTCTTCAAATAGAAGATGAGTTAATGAATAAACTTTGTCTTAAGTGGTGGATAGATGAAGTAAGGTCAGTTTAACGAGGGACTTATTGAAGTAAGAGCGCAGAGATGAAAAGTTGAGGGGAATGTTTATGTACTGCTGTCAAACTTGACAGACCTGTGTTCTGTATTTAAAGCCTAGGTTTTAACAAAGTTTAATGCAAAATAAAACGGCCTAAAACTGCTAACTATACATTAAGTCACATGCATTAGAAAGAATACATTCACTGAAGAATCCTCATATGTACAATGCGTAAATGTGTGTTTCATACTGAGGGAATAACGCTGTGATTGCTCCACTGTCTCCTGTAACATTATGTCAGCTATCTATTAAAAGCCTAATCAATATTTTGAAAGATAAACAACTATCTTTGTGGTTGGATCTAAATTGGCCTTGACAGCAGCGAAATAAAAAGAAGCCATTACTTTTCAGATCCACACACATTTATATTAACTGAACTCAACTCTTCCTCCTTTGTAATTTAAATCATAACCCCCAGGAATGTTGTTTGGTGGCTGGAAATCTCACTGGAGTGTATCAAATCAATATATGAGAATTAACCTAAAGCAGAAATAAAAGCGGTGCAGAGGAAAGTAGGAATGTGTAGGTGGATGCTCTACTCACAGCCCATTTGTCTCTTAAAATACCCTCCAGATTCTGCTATAACAATTATTGTTATCACTTGTATTAGAGACAATCCAATCATTACTGGCTTGCAATTGTTTTAAACCATTATTTAACATCTGTTTAGACATGTATAAATTATAATTGGGTATTACCATTTTAAGAGCCTCCCTGATAAAACTACATACATACACACATGGGGGGAAACAGAATATTTGAAGAGCCTGCTTTAAAAACATAAGTGGTCTTAATGAGGAAAAATAGGATCTCTAACTTTCTTTTCACAACAATTCTGATCTAAACCAATATTCAGAAACAAAATTGCACTTGTTCAAGCATTTTGAGAATGTTCTTTTACATTCAACACTGCCTCCCTTTTCCTTGCTAGTGGGTAAAGTTATTTCGAAACCCATTTTGTCCATTTCTGTCTTTTCCCACTAAAATAATTGTTTATTAAATGTTGATTAACAGTGAAAATCTTCCTTCCAAATTACCTGATCATAAAAAAACTGGAAATAGTATGACGTAACAGCCCTAGCCACCCCCCACTCTGTGTGAGTTATGGTTGAATCTTCTGTGGCGTCTGTGAATGTGTTTGTGCGCGAATATGCTCCTCCCCCATGTCATGCAAGCTGCAAGGAGATTGGAAAACAAGCGGAACCTGCCCGGCCAATCAGAGGAGAGCCCTTCTATTAAGCGTTGTTTATCTTTCAGCTGGAAGGACGGGAGATCAGAAAGACACATGCTCCATGCCTCCCGTAGTCTGTGTTAAAATTGTTAGCTTATTAGAATTGGTAGAGTTGTGAGACTTGTTATACTTGTACGGAAGCACTAGACCTGAATTGGGCCAGGGTTTAGTTTTCCCATTACACATTCACTTCAAGATTTACTTTGTTAGTTTCACCAGGTTAGGGGTGCTCACTTATGTTGTTTGGTTATGCAGGTAAGATGTGTAGGTTTTTTACTTGACTTTGTTTTATTTAGAAAAGAGATAGCCCAAACTCTAGGTTAGAGTCTTCTTTTGGTTCTACCTATTCTGTGCCTTTGGGCAGCACTCACCGGTCCATTTCAGTTGCCTCATTTGTAGTATACTCACTTTGTTTGCTTCTTTTGTAGTACATAATACTACTTAACTTTGTTTACCCTTAACACCTGAAGGATAATATATCATCATTGGAGAACTGATTATCAATAGGGACCAAGTGAGTAAAAAACTATCATCAGCAAACATTTGAATATTGGAGGCCCAATATCTGTTTCTTGTCTTCATGTAAGTGTTGGGAGTTTTGTGAGTTCCACTGTTGATAAAGCGAGCATAGCACTTGATGCTCCAGTTTTTGTCACCACCCTAATTTAGATACACAATCTGGGAACTGTTGTTGGAGTTGAAACTGCACCACTATCACTGAGTAGTGGTGCATTATTCAGTTTAAGACGGTCAAGACAGCAGGTTGAATGACTGACCCCAAATATCCTGCAAGAAAGTCAACTGTCATATGTTCTTATAACAAAATAATTACTGAAGACAACCAGTAGCCTATGTGCTGCTAATGTGAAGTTCATGTGGAGTTCATATTACTCCAAATGTACCCAAAATATACAAAATTTGGATCCTCAGTTTCATCTTCCCAGTGCACTCTCGCTCATATCTTAAAGGCAATCACTCTCAGCCATGGGAGACTTTACATCATGATTTCTTGGGGCAGCTTTGAACACCCACATTGGAGCATCAGTCAACTCACCTCAACAGTAGTTATGTGTGTCAAACCTTCTGCCTCACACTCTTTCTGAAACTGATTAAACCTTAAAAGTTCCCCATGCATAGTTTACTAACTTCCTTAAACTAATAATGTTGCTTATAAAAACATGAACGTGTCTTATTAGAATTCTTGTCAGTATTGAAAATTGTCTGTGCACAAAAACACAAACAAAATGACGTCTCACTTACCTATCGATAGCTCCTCTTCCTCCTCCATTTTCACGGCTATGGAAGAATGTTGCATGACATCTATGTGATGTGATGAAAGTGAATGAATACACTGCACATCCTTCTGTGATATAGTTGAATCATGGTCACTAGAGACTGGGGTAAGATTCATCAAAACTGGAGTATCCTCATTTGTTGGAGTTGATCTATGACTAGAATATGCACAGGCTCTTGAAGCTGGACTTGCTTCCAGAGGTCTTGGCGCCAGGTTTGGACTGGGAGGCACAGGTGATGGAGTCAGCTGAAGCTCATTAAGTGAAAAGAGAATCTCAGGGTCATAGAGGGAATGTTGGGATTGCCTTTGGGGCTGCAGATTGCTTTGGGGTGATTGGGAAAGCCTCACTGATGATATTGGCTGTGGAAATAACTGGGAAGATTGGGATTGTTCTGGTAACAGAGATGAGACCGAGCCATTTTGTAATGTAGTCAATTGGTAAAGTCTGGGCAGCAAGGGTGATTCAGTGGAGCTTGATGGTGACACTGTGAATGTGGACCTAAGAGAGAAAGGTATGGAAGGAGACGGGGGAGGAAGTGGGTCCTCTGGGATTGGCGGTGTGGCACTAGCCAAAGGAGAGACATCACACAGGAAAGGGCTGGAAAAGTGTGAGGATTTAGGGATCTCATTTTGACAAAGTGGTAATGAGAGAGAGGACAAAAGTTGTTGTGATCCACGGTCAGGTTTTGATTTATGGACAGTGGGGGGGCAATAATGCTTTTGTGACTTTGAGGTTGGTGTCTTGATTGATTCCTTTGTAGTCCTTGGAGTCGCAGCAGTGGGGCATGATGATGGCTTATTTTTAGAGGACGATGCTGTGCAAAAAGATAACGGAAAATAACAATGAGGATATTAGCTGCCTTTGTGGGCATGTGGGTATACATTTTTTTCATTCAATAGCACATCCACAAAAGGAGTTTTTCACTGATATAAAAGTAATCAGCTTTATCCTTAATGAGGGCTATTCTTCAAGCATGCAAGCTCAATACTGATTTATAACTTACAAAAAAATACATTTGTCTGTAAACACATCTCTTCAAATGATCTGTTGGTGAGATGGTAAGTACACTAAAGTTATGGTTTCATCAGAGACTCTTAGCAAATATTACACTGTGTAGAACAACTTTCTATAGTTAATTGGCAAATGATAGAACTAAAACAGGTTATCTTTTTATTTTGATTCCTTAGTTTCCCTAAAGTTTATTTCCTGTTTCTGAATGTCCTATTACCATTGAAGCCATTCAGCTCTTTTGGCCTTTTGCCTTAAAGCCTTTAAAATCATGCACCTCTGTAAATATACTACTACTTCTCTGAATGTAACACCAACACAAGTGTCAGACACAGATCAACATAACACCAGTTTAAACTACTGTATGTTTGTTTCCACACATGTCATTCAATCAATCTGTCTAAATTTTTTAAAGCGCCAAAACACAACAGATTTTATCTCAAGATGCCTTACAAACAGTAGGTCTTGGCCCTATAAGACAGGATAAGATCCAGCCCCATCTTTTAGACAGGACTCTGTCTTATCTCATCTTAATCCACCATGAGCACTTTGCAGCATTAACCCTCCTATTATCCTTGGGGTCAATTGGACCCCATTAAACGTTTAATGTCTCTAAATTAATCATTAACATCATTTTTTTGGCTTCATATTTCATGACTTTTCCTAATTTAATGGGGACAACTGGGAAAACATAAAAATTAAAATGGTGATATGTTCCAATTTCCTGTAAAATGAAATTACGCATCGGCAGTCCTTGAGGTCAATTTGACCCCATGCTGATTTAGCTGTTTAAAACTTAAGAAATATACAGAGGGAGCAATTTGACAGAGGGGACACATAAACCTGGGTAACAATGAGTTTCTGGAGGTTTAAATAGCTGGGGTCAAATTGACCCAAAGGACAAAAGATGTTAGCTAATTTGAGGGTAACAGGAGGGTTAAGCAAGTTACAGTGGTATGGACAAACTTCCTCTTAACAGGAAGAAACCTCTAGCAGAACGAGACTCATGTCAGACAGCCATCTGCCTCGACCAACATTTAAGTTTTAGTAATAAATTCATTCTAAAGCTCAGATCAGAACTTATATAATTTATTACTGTTATCACTTCATAGTCTCAACGTTCATTAGGACCATGAGATGCCCGGGGCAGCGGAGGCTGAAGTGCAGGAAGGCAGAACATGGCTCCGGATGTCAGACGAAGCGGTTCGGCAGAGCTCTGAGAGGGACTGCCTTTAGCAACTCGACGACAGCTCAACTCAACCTGTTGAGACCAGGTGTTTCCCCAAATCCACCTCAGTTAGGAAAATAGAATAATGACAACAAGCTGTCATCTTCACCGGTCATCTTCATTTATGATGGTTAGATATTAATGTTGAAACAAATTTTCAAGTAAACCCCGCCCACTTTAACCTAGCGTGAGAACGTAATCAAAAACTTGACTGAGAATGTTTAAAAAATTGATTAAAGTTCAGTTCTAATATTTTAAATATTCATAATAGTATGTATGTACGTATGACTATAAATATCATAGTTAGAACGTTTTTGTTGATTTGGGTTACCAGATGCTTGTCAAAGTGGGGTCCTGGGGCCCCTGGGGGTCCACGAACCATAGCGTGGGGGTCCGTGAAATAATTTTTATACATTTCTAATAAATTATAAAATTGTGCTGTCATTACAAAACAGCATATACACCATTGTTATGATACCATTTGGAGGCTCGAAGGGATATGTGAGTCTTGCTACTGTTAATTTTCTAAAAGCGTTTAGATCAGTTACTTGAAAAGTTTAAATGCTATCATGTTGAGTCCACAAGGAATGAAATGACCCTCTGCTTTAAAGTATACAAGTGTTATCTGTTTATCACTATGGTACAGGTCTGAAGTATTTACATTGAAACGTTTTACAATACAAATAGTTCCAAGGGCAACTAAGAGTGCAAATGGTAGTAAGCATGTGCTTCAGTGATGGGAAGTTCGGCTCTTTTCAGAGAGCCGGCTCTTTTAACTCGGCTCCCAAAGAAGAGCCGGCTCTTTCGACTCCCGAACGGCTCTTAATTTAGGATCTTTTGCAGCCGTATATTTTACATTAACTTTGCAAAAAATAATGTTTTGTGTGTTGAAAACCCTTTTACGTACGGTGTTGTTATGAGAGGCCTTATAATTGCCCAATTTTGTGCATTTGTTCTGTTACAAAACCACATAACCTTAGGGTAAGGGTTGTGATTAGGGTTAGGATTAGGGTTAAGGTTATGATTAGGGATAGGGTTAGTGTTAGGATTAGGGTTAGAGTTAGGGTTATGATTAAGGTTAGGGTTAGGGCTAGAACCAGAACTAAACTTAAGCAAACAGAACCAAAACCAAACTAATGCAACTGGAACCAAACTCAAGCAAACAAAACCAGAACCAAACTCAAGCAAACAGAACCAGAACCAGAACCGAACCAGAACCAAAATCAAGCAAACAGAACCAGAACCAACTCAAGCATACAGAACCAGAACCAACTCAAGTAAACAGATTCCATAACCAAACTCAAGCAAACAGAACCAGAACCAAACTTGAGCAAACATAACCAGAACCAAACTCAAACAAACCGAACCAGAACTAAACTCAAGCAAACATTATTAATGTCCTCAGTGCAGGTTGGCATTGAGAAAAATCAGATGCCTCAGCTTGGATGGGATGATCCGATTCCTCCTCTCAGTGAGAATTTGCCCTGTCTTTGAGATGAGCCCTAACTCTGACCCTCTCAGAAGGCACAGATGAAGCCACGATACACAGCCTCCCCTCAATCACCTATATCCTATATCCTCACATGTGATTGGCCACATTGCCGCCATGCTGACCAGTCAAAACAAAGTTAGGGTTGTGATTACGGTTAGGAATAGGGCTGTGATTAGGGTAATGATTAGGGTTATGGTTAGGGTTGTGGTTAGGGTCAGGGTTAGGGTTGTGATTAGGGCTAGGGTCAGGGTTAGGGTTATGATTAGGGTTAGGGTTGTGGTTAGGGTTAGGATTATGGTTAGGGTTGTGGTTAGCTTTAGTATTAGGGTTAGGGTTGTGATTAGGAGTAGGGTTAGGAGTAGGGTTAGGATTAGGGTTAGGGTTAGGGTAAGGGTTATTATTAAGGTAAGGGTTATGGTTAGAACCAAAACTAAACTCAAGCAAACAGAACCAGAACCAAACGCATGCAAACAGAACCAGAACCAAACTCATGCAAACAGAGCCAGAACCAAACTCAAGCAAACCGAACCAGAACTAAACCAGAACCGAACCAGAACCAAACCAGAACTTGAGCAAACAGAACCAGAACCAAACTCTAGCAAACAGACCCAAAAACCAACTCAAGCAAACAGAACCAGAACCAAACTCAAGCAAACAGAAACAAGAACCAAAATCAAGCAAACAGAACCAGAACCAAACTCGAGCAACATAACCAGAACCAACTCATGGCCGCCATGCTGACTAATCAAAACAAAGTACTGCTGTGAGTAGAGCTTGGGATGAACACTGTGAGAGCTAAACAGCAAAAGGAAAATACTGGTAGCCGGCTCTCTCTCGATGCAAGCCGGCTCTTCTGACTCACTATAAAGCATCAGCTCTCAGAGCCGCAGCTTTTGATCATGACACATCACTAATGTGCTTAATCTGTGTTACAATTATGAGGGGGTCCTTGGACATTTTTCTCACCTGTAAGGGGTCCCTGGCTCCAAAAAGTTTGAGAACCCCTGCTTTAAGACAACTGGTTTTTATTGATTTTAGTAGTGAATCTTCAACACTCAACACCTTTAGAATAGCAGTATTTCCTCAGGCCTTTTTTCATCATTGATATACTTTCAGTTCAGTTGAAACCCATCACAAAACATAAAATAACTGCCTGCTCTAGACAGAACTCTCAACAAGGCATTTCATTTTAACTCACCCTTATAAAAGCTCAACACAAACAGCAAACATTTTGTTGGTTGTCGTACTGGCAAGGTCTGAAGCTTTGACATATAAAGCCTTTTTTGCTGCTTATAGTTTTGCTGTGAGGACTCACCTCTGGCTGTCTGGGTCACTTTTTTGTCTCCATTATTGAGGACTTGCTGACCAAAGGGACATCTAAATGAGAAAGAGTAGACATTTAGAGAGAGTCAAGGTCCACCTGCACAGAACACAGCTTTTCTAACACTATAAGCGGATTTAGAGTTAGTAACCTTGTAAAATATTGAACATGTTTTTCTGTATAAAGGATCATATTTGGAATACCACCTGAGGTCAATACATTCTTAAGCTGTGTTCCCAACAACATTCGTAACTGACAGCACCACCTGATCACTGCTCATGGATGTTGTGTTGGGATTTTCAAATCAATGTGTACTGTATTTTAAGGCAAAAATCACTGTCTCAGACAAAGAAGCTAATTCAAATAAGACAGTTACCCATTGTTCAGATGATCCCTTAAAAGTTATTTAAAACAATTAATAGATTTATTTTTAAATGGACTAGAAATTAGATAAGAAGGCCTTAAACTCACACCTACTTCTCAGAGGAAGTGGTATATTTAACTCTAGTGAATTCTCTTGATCACACAAATAGGGGATACCGACAATCTTGTTTGGGAAATCAACCCCTTTCAAAATATTCTCTAGAGTTTCCTTATTTGTAGGAGAAACCCTTTACTTTTGCTACGATCTATGACTGAAGTTGAAGTCACTTGAACTTTTCCAACTGCAGCCCAGTGTGAATGTTGTGTACACATGTGAGGTCACAGAAGACACATTTGTAATTTAGGCTCACTTTTTTTTATTATCTGACCTTTGTTCTGGATTGAACGCTCCAACTTTGTCTCCATCTTTGTCTCCAACTTTGTCTCCATCTTTGTCTCCGTCTCTCTGTAGAAAAACAAAAGAGGACAATGATGTCACACCTAAATGAGACTCAACTCAACTCATTTTAATTTATATAGCACCTTTCATAAATTCAAGCATGCTGCCCAAAGTGCTTCACAAAAGAACAGAGACAGAAAATAACCGCAGCAGATAAATTGAGGCTAAAACAAGATAGAGGAATGTGATATGAAATACTTAAAAAAAAACTGAACCAAAATCAATTAAAAAAATAAATCAATTAGAAAAAATCAAATATATATCAGAAAAATAAAATAAAATGATTAAAGAAGATGAAGGTGGAATAAGGTAGAATAAAAATTAAATAAATAAAAATTAAAATAAAACAATGGTCCTAAAAGTAATAAAAGTAATAATGCCATTCAGGGTTAAAAGGCAATTACTTAAAGTTCAAGGCCAGATTGAAAAGTCTTAAATTTGCTTTTACAAACATCCAGAGAGCCAGCTGTTTTAATGTCCAGAGGCAGAGAGTTCCACAGTTTTTGTGCAGGCGCTACAGATCACTGTGCGCCAAAACAACCTGTCATAAGAACAGTTTCTTCCCCCAGGCTGTCACTCTGATGAACACTAAACCATAACAGTGTCACACCTGTCAGATAAATACTCTCTGTAAATATACATGTAGATACACAATGCAACAATTCTCAAAGCAGAATTCCATATTTCTATTTTTTGTACTATTTAACTACTATTTTATAATGTAAAACTACCTCTGTTACTCACCACTGCACTTTATCATATTATTTTAGCCTGTACATATTAGTCAAGCCTATTTGTTGTTTCTTTGTATTTATAGCTAAGGTTATTGTTATTATATTTTTATTTTATTTTTTATTGTAGTTCTTATTCTTATTCCTATTCTGCCTTGTGCAAAGAGAGCACAGTTTACTGAAGTCAAATTCCTTGTGTGTTCAAGCATACTTGGCGAATAAAGCTGATTCTGATTCTGATTCTGATTCTGAAAAAGAAATCTCTCTGGTCGGCACTTGACAGGGAGATAGAGGTGAATGGAAATTAAGAATACATTGTAAAACCTTCAAACAGCTGCAAGTGTTGCAGTCTTGGACTGCAGTTGGACTGCCAAGATGTGCTTAGTGTGTGATGTTGGTAGACAGTTTCCCACTTTCTCACCTCATTCAGGACTTCTATGGTAAGGCATGACTCAGGTGTGGTCATCTGAGGCTCAGTCCTGCCCTTGCTGACAGGGACAGCAAACAATGATGCAAAGTAGTGCCGGAAATCCTCCTCCTCAACTGTAAACACACGAACACACACAGAATAACACATCTAAATTACTTTTACTATTACATTTAACTTAAAATGCCAATGAAATGGTCAAGCAATAAAAGCTGTGATGTGATTTGAATCAGACGTGGTTGTGGTTTCAAGTGGAACAACTCAAAAAAGCTGTGTGCTTCTAGGAACTTTTGCAGCGGTGTGCTTCCAGGAGCTCTTTCCAGTTCTAAACTTGTGAAAGATGCAAGTGGACATGTGAGGACACAACTGACAACAACTGGGAAATATCCTTCTCTGACACCTTCCTCCTCTTGGGAGCAGAGGTCAGGTTCATAAACCTATGTCTCCATAGTTCAATTATCTAAGTTGTGATATGTTGCTGACACAGCAGGGGATGAACAGTGCTCATTCTTTTTCTGACACTCTCAAAGGACAGCAGACAGGTCCCCAGTACCTGTTTGTCTCTGTGTTTGTGTTTGTTAATATCAAAATTGTACTGTTAACTTCAGCTCATCTAGTAAAATATGCAGCAATACACATGTAGGACTACATGCTCTAACTTGACAAATTACCTATTTAATATTCAAAATATGACTCACAATAATCTGTTCATAGTTTTTTTTCTTGATTTGTAATTTCTTCAGTCTTTGTAGTTCTATCTTTGATGTATTTTTGCAAGTTACCTGCCTGTGTATCTCTATTTCTCCCCTAACAGTACTTCTATAACATCACCACATGAGTCTGACAGCTCAGGAAAATAAGAATTTAAAACAAGGGAGTGCTCTCAACATGATGCATGAAAACACCTTTTATTATTCATGGACACACACATGGCCCACCCTTATAGGTTCAAAGACGAGAGAGGAGGAGAAAGTCTGCAACCTGTTGTAATTGTCAGATGTCAGAAAAGTTTGAGGCAGGTGGAGGGAATAGTTTATCAGTTACTGAACAGCTTTACATTTCCCAAAGACACTGCTGTCTTCCTCACATCTGCATATCACTGAGCAATGAAATATCAATTATTAAACTGTGAGCACACAGAAATGAAATTCACAGAGTGGAAAAACTTTGTTTTTAGTGAAGTAAGTGAGAGAGTGAGTTTATAGAAGCACTGCAGTTTGATAACCTCTTAAACGATGAATGGTTTTAGAAAGGTAGAGAGAAGCAGGGAATCAATGACGAGTGAATTCCTAACTTGCTTAAAGGGATAGTTCAGTTTATTTGAAGTGGGGTTGCATGAGGTACTTGTCAAGTAAGTGTGTTACCCTCCTCAGGGGATCACGGTAAGTTGGGCCCCTTTGTTGAGAAACAGGCTGGAAAGCTGGAGCAGAAGCTAGGCTATTAACCGCTGCAGACGGGGTCAACGCTTCTAAGTAATTGAGCTCATTCTTAGAAAATCCAACACAAACACTCATTTTGGTTTAAGTTTACGCTCTACATATGCTTTCTTCTGCCTGCAGTGCACTGATCCGCTCATCACACTGTGTATTTTAATAAAATATGCATATTGTGCTGAACACGGGTTGTCATTAGGTCTCAGTATTGTAAAGACCCTCAAAATTCAATTCCATTTTGATTCTTTGGGTCAAGATTTGGTTCGTTATCAGTTTGATTCAATATTGATCATGTTGCTTTGAAACTGTTTGAAATTGTTGTATTGGTTAAGGAGAAAAATTCTCCAAAAATTAATTATTGTTTAAAATACTTAAGTACAGTATGCTCTGAAGACCAAGTGAGGTGAGAAAGGATCCCAGCGTGTCAGTGTGCCAGTTCCCCCGGCAGTCTAAGCCGATAGCAGCATAACTAAGAGCTGGTCCAAGCCGGAGCCAGTTCTAACTATAAGCGTAATCAAAAAGTTTTAAGCCTAACTCTTAAAAGTAGAGAGGGTGTCTGCCTCCCGGACCCTTACTGGTAGATGATTCCAAAGGAGAGGGGCCTGATAACAGAAGGTTCTACCTCCAATACTACTTTTGGAGACTTTAGGTACAACAAGCAGGCCTACACGCTGGGAGCATAGCGATCTAGAGGGGTAATAGGGTACTATGAGCTCTTTTTATGATATGAAGGTTTCTGACCATTAAGAGCTATGTAGGTCAGAAGAAGTATTTTCATGTTGGTATGACGAAGCTTGGTTCTACTGTGTGCCATATTCTTGAAGCCTTCCTAAAGCCTTCATTCTAGACAACACTGTACCATAGGTCCTTATAGATGAAGATTGCCGCAGAGTCCTTTTTATCTTCTGTGCACGCAGAGCTTGAATGCAGATTGCAGACAAAAATGGTGTGAAGTTGCATTTGTCTGCGATACATTGGTTTAGCTTCAGCCACAGGTTGTTAAACTTTTATTTTTTGGTTTGTATTTTTAAGTTGTAAAACCTTGGCGCGGTGGTGGTTCAAATAATAGCATAGGTTTGTTGTATTGTTGCAGTGTTTAAATACGGGGGCCTCTGTACAACGCTTATTAAATGGTATATGGTAAATGGACTTTTACTTATATAGCGCTTTTCTAGTCTGTCTGACCACTCACTTTACATTACTTGTCACATTCACCCATTCACACCCACTCACTCATTGATGGCAGAGGCTGCTATATAGCAAAGGACCATCAGTATTACCTAATCTTATTCATACACATTCACACACCGCTGAACAACAAAAATGATTTGGGGTTCAGTGTCTTGCTCAAGGACACTTCGGCATGTGACTGCAGGACTTAGGATTGAACCGCCAACCTTCTGATTGATAGACGACCAACTCTACCCACTCACAGTTTACATGTATGCACCACCATATAACTTGAGAAGTTTTACTTGGAAGTTTAGTAAACGGAATGTCATTGTCTCTGTCAGAATCAATCATTTTTAGTTGGGTTGTTTTATTTTTGTCTTTCTCAAAACCTGCAGACTCAAACAGCTGATCAGTGTTCTGTAGGTGAAGGGAACATTTATGGGTCCCATCAGAGGATAGTCCATAAACTAATATTTTTTAGCTGCACAGTAAAGCCCTGAACATTTCTAAATAGAGCCAACACTTACCGACATTAGTGTTTGTGGTAGTATTGACCCCATCTTCAGATGTTGGTAGCCTAGCTTTCATTTCAGTTCTCCAGACAGTTTCTCAACAAAGGAGACTGAGCTGGGAGCCAGGATCACCTGTGATGCTTTAATACACTTACTATTGACAACTACCTTATACAACCCTACTCTAAAAAAGAACCTTCTCTTTAAAGTGTGCAGCCTAGTTCTACCTTTTGTATTAAAGCTACACAAAAATCTATCTGTTTAAAGGACACTATCCCAAACAGAATATTTTTCAAACTATGTTCAATAAATTGTATCAAATATTGAATGTATCTGTATGAAGAAAAGAACAGAAAAATCATAGGTAGGGTGGCAGATTTTCTCAATGCAATTCAATGCAATGGACCTTTACTTGTTATATGTGTAAGTGTTGATTTTTTTTGGACATATTGTGCTACATGTGAAAGAACATCATGTCAAATTTGGGTACAGAAACCCAACCTTGACTCGAGAAAAATTTCTAGTACCAGTATACTCAGACTTGCTTTTACATATTTTGTATTTTCCCTCACCGGACAAAGAAGATGCCAATTTCCTGGGTTAATTTGGGGTCATTGAGAACCTTGAGCTGCATAAAAACAACCAGAAAAGGTTAAAATGCCTTAGCTTTCTAAAGTAAGGACCATTTTAAACCACTAAAAATGTCTTCATGACGACTTGCAACAGTCTCTGAGGTAAAGGACTTTGACTGAACTTTCAGCCTTCACCCTCATAAAGACCAAGATGTGAATGAGACAGACAGGCCCGTAATAGCTTTCAAACCATTATGAAGTGTGCAGAGGTTACAGTTGAACTTCTAGTCAGTTCTATGTGTGCCTAGCAACAAATTTCAATTCATCCAAAGATCAGTGCAGGGCAAGCAAGACCTTTTTGGGAACAAATGTTTGGTTCTAGGTCATGATAGCTGAAAGCTTGTTTGAAGTGTAAATGCAAAAGAGAGAGTGTGTTCGAAAACAGGGTTTCTAAAAGTGCAAACATGGTTGAATGGAAGGCGTTATTAAAGATGCTGGGGCAGGGAGAGCAAGAATGTGGAAAGTACAAAGTAGCTTTCATATAAAGGTTGTAGGATTTCTACAGTTTCAAGCAGAGTGCTGTCGATTTTTAGCCTGTTGTTAATTCACCACTGATTTTTTTAATCTCGCACAGTCGAAAGCTCTGGTAGTTATTTTGAAATTCTAAAACGCACCTTGATCCTTTGAAGACACTCCAGGTAGTAAGATGTTGTGATCAAAAAGCCAATTTACAATGTCAGATTTTTGTCTTTACTGTGGGGAGCACAGGGATCTATTTTAACCTTGGAAATGTTTTAAAGCAACAACGGATGGACAGCTATGGGGAAGAGGGCAAGCAAGGACTGGTAGATCCCTACAAGGTTGAGTTTGGAGCAAATCTTGATTGATGTTATGAGAGGCAGTTGACAGCCCCAGGGTCCAGAGGGTTGGGAGGGGAGAGATAACCACGGTCTACCCCGTTTCCTGACAGCCTCGGCTGGAGGCCTGACAACCAGGATTCTACCCTGACTGATGAGCTCCGGGTCCTTAGATTCGCCCTCTTCCAGCCGTATTCCTGAACTGGGCAGAGTGCAACCATTCAGACATCTAACAGTGCTCTTAAACCTACAGAATCACAGGCAGAGATGACCCGTGACCGCCCTGGGATAGAAGGGCTGGCACTAACATCTTGATCCATTGAAAAGGAGAGTTTTTTTAACTTGGTGATTGTTACTTGATGTATGTTTGAGTGCACATGGAGGACATGTCAAACCACTTTCTCTATAGTTCCAGCTTTGGATTTGTACACGAAAAAAGGAAATAGTAATAGCACACAGCTGCCAAGATCAAGCATCTATTCTAGTTCAAAAGATGCTCATGGACACACAACTATGTTTGCTTGTGTGTTCACATGCATGTGTATTACCTGTAAGGCTGCTTGTAGTCTCCTCTTCAGTGTTTGTGTTAGGTGGTGACTTTATATCTGAACCAAAGGCCAATAATGGACGAGAAGTTTCAACAGGTGTTCTGAAAGAAAAAAACAACAACAAAAATAAATAAATACACTAAAGCAAATAAATAAATAAATCTATCCATCCATCCATCATCTTGACTTGGGGGGGCTGGAGCCTATTCCAGCTGACATTGGGCGGGAGGCAGGGTACAGCCAACCTATCACAGGGCAAACATGGAGAGACAGACAACCATTCACGCACACAATTTAGAGTAACCAAATAACCTGGTAAGTATGTTTTTTGGACTATGGGAGGAAGCAGGAGTACTCGGAGAGAACTGACGCATGCACAGGGAGAACATGGAAACTCCACACAGAAAGGCACTTGCCCGACCGGGGATTGGAACCAGGAACCTTCTCACTGCGAGGCAACGGTGCAACCCATTGCACCCACGTGCAGCAATAAATAAATCATATGATGGACATTTGGATAGATAAAGTATATTCATATTTTGGGGGGGGCTGTATTCAAAGTGGATTATTCTACTGAACCCCATCTAAAGAGCACATGCCTGCGTCTCTTCACTCTCTTTATATCCCATCTAACCTCTGTTCCCATCTTTCTAGTGTGACCCGGTCAAAGTGCAGGACCAGTGAGAGTGACTTTATGAGTAGCTCCAGGCTACCCATGAGGGGTGACTGAGGGAAGTAACTCACAGTTTATATCTTTTCCTCTTACTTAGTTCATACCCTCAAACCCAGCCGTGTTCATATTTCCTCTGTCTATTTAATGTACTCAGAGGGTTATGTTTAATCCTGTCCATACCCTTCCCTTTTCTTATCCCTTTGCTCCATCCATTTGTCATTTTTCCTTCCATATATTACTTTACATGCAGGAGCCTCGCTAGCCTGAGGCTGTTTGCATTTAAGCTTTTGCCACAGCCCAGAAAAATTATATTGAGAAAAAAAAGTATGTTGCTTTTCTTTTCCTCTGGGGTCTTTCACTCGTACACATGTCTATTGTATCTAATGCATAATTTATAAAATATAAAATAAAGACTTATGGGGAAATTAGAAAATGGAGCACATGATTAAGAGACATTAAACTTCTATAACCTGGTCTTCGCAAATTGCACAAACTAACAGAGTGTTCTTGAGGAAGCAAATGTGGCACACTGCACCGTGTGGTAAAGTTAGAAGAGAGTCACCCTGCAGTGCTTGATGGTTTACAAATTACTTAGTGAGATACAGAAGATGTCGACACATTAAGGAACTGTTGTACTGAGCGAATAGGAGATAACGGTTAAGTATTGTAACGGCCAAATTCCACCGGATCTGTGTCTGCTCCGTCTCTGCTCCGCCACGGCAAAGGAGTTGATAGGTCTCTGATCCAGCAGGCCGGAGCCCTCCGGATCAGATGCGCAAAACTTCTATTTTTGTCGGATGCCGGAGCACGATGCATAAATCTCAACAGAGGAGATCGAGCAGGACAGGAAGTCTGGCACCCCCAAAAAACATAAAGCATCCGTTTAACTTTCAGAATAAAATACTCTGTGTAATTGCCAAATCATATTTAACTTAACTACGACAACAAACCGTCATAATGAGCAGAGCTAGGCCTGGAGTCAACAGGTAACAGGTTTTCAAAGGACGATAAAAACAACATGGATGAGGAGAGGAGTTGGATATTCATTCACACAGTAATTACCGCGGGAATTCACGGGTACAAGACATGCCTTCTCAGTTTGTCAGTTTTATTTATGATACTTTTTAAAATAAAATATTATATTTAGAGTTAATCATTAGTCATACATGTCTTAGACAAATGGCAATACCCTTGTTCGATGCCAAAAAGTGAAAGCCAGAGTGATTTCAGGAAGATGAGCCCTTTAGACCATTACTGCTTCTATATTTGACCTGTAGACAGCGGGTTCAGTCAGATTTGCTTAATTTCAACCATTACGCCGGATTCCATTTCTGTGCTCAGAGCTTAAACTTTTGGTTAAAGTGACTCTGTGGTTATGGCTTGATTAGATATTTAATGACTACTCAGATCTGCCTAAACGTCAAGACAAAAATTACGGTTTATATTCAGACAAAAATGTGTGTGTGGAGCTAAAAAGTATGAAACAAGACAAAAAAAGAGTGTCCATTTCCATTTTTGTTGATGCATGCTGGCATCTATGTATTCTTATCACATGTCCTCTTAATATCTGAAGAGTTTTTCTCTTTTTAAAAACTAATAACTGAAACACTCTGACCTTATTCGTTTATAATAATGCTAATGGTAATGGAGCAGCATTATCACTTTATTGAAGTCATATTCAATAACCCTGTGATTGCTTGATGGCTATTTTAAACTACTTGTTGGGCTAATAGGCACTGTGTTCAGTCTTATTTTAATGGCACCAGAATTGTTTGTTTTCTGTATTTAAAGGAAGCCTTTGTTTCTGACTAAAGCAAGATGCTTGAAGATGAAGATGACCTATACTTTGAATTATAAAAAAATAACATAATGTTTTTTTAATTTGAAAACAAAGAAATAACAGAAAATGTCATATCAGACTAGCCCTAGGTTTTACATTTGGCAGAGGGAGTCAGGCTCAGTCAGGTCAGGTCTTAAAGATGCACGGAGGAGCCGGTTCAGATATCTACTCTATGCCTGTGCAGATTTTTATTTCAGGGTTCAGTGCTTTGATCACAGATACTATGACTATAGCAGCTGATGGAAGGGCATGCATTCACTTACCCCATCCACACTGCAGAGCGAGCTCAGGAAATCAGATTGATGCCCCCCTAGTCGCAAGCTTGCTTTCTGTAACCTGCAGGCCACCCACAAATCTAACAAGGTGATAGAGTTTATGACTCTAATATAGCTGAGCACTTTTAGCAAATTCTTTAAAACTCTCGCCTCCACCACACTCCCTCCATCTTTCTCTCTCTTTCCCATTATTATAGAAGCTTGTTAAAATTCAGCCTCCCACTCTTTCTTTCTGCCAGCCAGCCAGTCTCTCTGTCTCTCCATTAAGCTCTGCCACCGTCACCGCTGCAGGCTTATTGCACTCTAGATTGGCTCTCTAGTCTATTCCACAGTTAAAGGCTGCTACAGCTGGGGACTTAGTGCATTCCAGCCTAGGCAGTCAGCAGGCCTAAAACTGCACTCTGCTCTGCTCTCCTCTGGTCCGCTCTCCTGTGGGCTCCTCAGCCCGAAAGGATCCGCTTAAATAAAGGGTTGTAATAATGGGACCTGCCGAAGCCAGACCCTCAGGCAGTCTGCTCCACAATAAGTGCTGAGAAAATGCTTTGTACACTGTTGGCTTATGTAGGCCGATTATTGAGGCGCAAGTGCGGAATAAGAAGGTGTGTCAGATGTGAAAACTGTGTGCACATGGGATTTTGCACAGGTTCTGAGTGATGTCAGTGGAAATGAGGTGAAGGTGTTGTCATTTGTACAAGTAGTGAACTCAACAAGGTTTCACCAAGTGCCAACCAAATGTGATTGTTATTATTGTACTTTTTTAAGAAAACACCTACATGGTGTTAGATATTCTGTATGATCATTCTTAAATTAATTACTGAAATGTAATGTAAATGTAAACATTTGTGGATCACATTTTAAAGTCTATAATGTGTATGACACAAGTAATGGTACAGATTAATTTGTCTGCAACAGGGGTGTCAAACTCATTTCAGTTCAGGGGCCACACACAGACCAAGTTCATCTGAAGTGGGCTGGACCAGTAAAATCTCAACATAATAACCTATAAAAAACAACAACTCCAAATGTTTCCCTTTGTTTTAGTGCAAAAAAGTACAAGTACATCTGAAAGTGTTCACATTTAATGATTTATCTTTTCCAAAAAACAGCTGTTGTATTTTTCGCCATAATGAGTCTCATAGTAGGGCCAAATATTATATTCTTTAAGCACTGAAACCTGCTACAAAAACACCAAACACACAGGTGAGGTTACACATTCCCCTGATACAGAGTGAAATGTTTACAGCAAAAGAACAGATAGATTATAATAATGAAGAAGGTAAAGTTGACTATTATGGACCCCCCCAGCTCCAGCATGAACAGTTTGCTTGCTTGACAGCATTGTATGCAGGGGTGTAATGCTATTGTTAGTAGTGACAGAGTGCACCTATGACACATGTGCATGTATGGTATGCATGCACACGATACGTGGCTTCTTTTGAAAATTGTGGATACACTGCTCCTGCTGTGACAAGTTTACATATACCAAAACTTTAGTCCTAATTGAACCATGAAGTGCTCTAAAAAGTCTAGGAATTTCCACCGGATTATGCAAACAGCTAATATTCTTTTTCCTCCCTTAGAGAGAAAAAAATATCCCGAAGCGCTGTTCAGGTGCACTCATTCAGCACTACGATTGTATGCGACGCCCAGGGTACAAATTTGCAATTAATGTCTTCTCTGTAATTTTTATACTCTGCAAAGTCATCCCACGGCCGGACTGGAACCTCTGGCAGGCCGGTTTTGGCCTGCAGGCTTTCTGTTTGACACCTCTGGTCTCCAAAATTTCAACACTGGGATTCCACAAATCTTCATAGCTGCTTATTTATGGTGTTGCAGTTGTTAGAGCGACACAGCAATTTTTTTTGGACTCCCATTTTGCAAATAACTTGAAAATTGTAACTGGTGCCAAATTCCACAAAATGCTAACAATGAAGTCACCTTTGGCATTAAATATCTGAAGGCTCATGCAAAACTCGGGTCCTTCACTAATTACTGGCATATCAAATCTGAATATCTGATCAGTCACATCCATTTCACTTTTCAGCACTACATCTAAAACTGTTTCTTTATGTGTGACTAATGTATGAATACTGTTCATAACCTCTTAGCCCTCCAAAAATAGCATTCAGTACTAGAATACTTGGAAATCATCCCATATTCTAAGGAGCAATAGAAGCTGCTTAAAAAACAGCTGGCATCAAGACGAGAAGAGCAGAAAACAATGCAGCGGAGAGGAACTCCGTCGCCTCAGTTATATGTTTCCTAAGAATCGATCATTTGGGGGGGGGGTTTTATAGACTCTGACATTTACTCAGTTTATACAACACTTTGAGCCCCTGCATTCAAAGCATCAGCAGTATGTAGTAACCGGTTAGTGTGTTCAATATGTTAAAATCAACTATTCATAGTCACAGTCTTTGATTTTGATTGGCTGAGTTACATTAAAAGCTTTAGCAAAATACAAGATAACCACATAGGTTGATTATTATCACTTAAAACTGGGGTTGGTAGTCAGATTTAGATACACTTTTTGTCATACTGGTTAAGATGATCTTTATGTCCCGATGGCAATCAATACATAATGTGTTCCTAAAAAAGAGCGAAGAAAAGCTGCTATCTACAGCCGGAGTAAACCTGGAAAAACACCAACCAATCACCGTTTTTGGATCCCAAAACTTTAAACCATTCAAATCCCGTCCTGCTGTTCTGCCCGCCTCCTGCGCGTACATTTCACCGATGTGCACTCCGAGCCGAGTCCCCGTCCCCTGCCTCTGCTTCCCCTGCCTCTACTGACTGCCCCTCTAGCTCTACCTCGGGCCTGTCCCCTCTGACCCGATGAGGTGCTTTCATCAGGACTGTAGTCCAGATCAGAGTCTAAAAAGCTCTCACCACGGGGGCTCTGACAAGCTAAAGAATTAATGACATTTAGTAAGTCCTACAGAAAATGTAGATGTACTGTAGCATCCGTCCGGGCGCTGTAGGAATGACGAGCCGATTCGTGAACACGTTGAGCTTTAACAACCGGTCACTGTCGGCCGTGATCACGCCAACCAACAAAGCAACAATCAATGTTTGAATGAATGAAAAACTTCTCCTCTTGTCTCTCCTCTCTCCCGCTCTCTACACCTCTCCTGATGCCTTCACTGACTGTCAACACTGTAGGAATTAAGAACATCTACACTGAACACGTTTAACAAACAGTGGAGGTGTTACAGTATTATATGTATTATAACTTTTCTCCTGAAATTGTGTCACCAGTACAACTGGATAATGCTAGCATGACAGTTGTGAGTACTAACGGCAGCCATGTTTGTTTGTGTTTTTAACTTTCACTATGATAATGTTTTGGTGAGGACCGGTTTTGAATCAGTCATGATCATATTGTCACAAGTCAGCGGCGCTCATGCATGTGAGTGGTGGGGGGGGGGGGGGGGGGGGGGGGGGGGGGCATCGTTTTGGAGGAGCTCCGAGGGGAAGGGGGGAGGGGTTAGACGGAGTCATGAGGAAATGCTACATTCAAACATTCATGCTAGTTTTCCGAGACTTCCAACCCCAGCTTTAACATTAGAGCTATTTGCAAAGAAAGACACAAAATGAGTCTGCTGTTTTGAGTTGTTCATCTTTTCTAGAGACAATACATTGATTTTAAAGGATTCTTTTTCATCATTCAGCCAACTTTAGAGTATGTATGGTGCCCGTCTTTGGTTGTCTGCACATGTACCTGCGATGCTTCTTGAGAAGCAATCTGTCCATGTAGGTAAGACTGTTCTCTGTGAACTCCACCCTGACAGGTACCATCACTGCTCCCTCTCCTCTTCCTCGTCCTTCAGTTCTCCTGTCTGGAGCCAGGTCAGTCTGGGTCGCTGTGGCTGACACTGATACTGGAGAGATATGGAAGAGGGAAAATATGACAAATAAAAAAATAAAAAGTTATGGTAAGGAAGGAAGGAGGAGAAAAAGTTAGCAAAAAGGAAAGAAAGAGTCAGACAAAGGTAGAACAGAAGCAGGAAAACATCATTTGCCAGTTTCTCAACACCTTTCTTCAAAACACCTCCCCTCAAGAAGTGAGAAAACACCTTGTCACAATACCAAAAGTGCCAAAACAAAAACAGACAGGACAGAGCCCCCTGGGAATAAGAAAAAGATGTACACAAAATAAAAGAAACATAGTAAGTGCATGAGAGAAAAGGAAAGATAAGGGTAAGAAAGAGAAATGGTATGATTGTACTCCAGACACTTTGGCAGTCCACAGTGGCAGCTTTAAATTGGGCCTGGGTGCCATTGGCCTGACAGAAATAATTAGGGCTGGAGGGGCTGGCAGCAATTTGCAGAGCAGAGTGAAGGGAGAGAGCGGCAGAGTCTGTCCAAGCAGTACAGCAGAGAAAATAGGAGGCCTAATAAAAAGCACAAACACATGGACACATATACACACAACCTGTAATAATGGTGCTAATAATATACAGCCGCATAAACCTGAACAAACACACGTGTGAAAGGGTATAAAAATTGCCTGACGCAGTGGAGCATGTACACATACGGATTCAAACAGCCGTGGCGATTAGTGCTGTGGTGTGGAGTAGGGCCACCCCTAACACTTCTCTAATTATCTCAATATGCACCAGCCATGGATTGCTCTCCTCCTGCAGAGGTAAGCAGTTTCTATGAGGCCCTGACAGATCAGAGAAGAGGCAAGGGAATGGGAAAAGGAACGCAGGAAAGCTGTGGAGAAGGTAAAAAAGTGAGAGTGCGGAGGAACAGTAAAGAAAGAATGAATGATGAAGTGGGCAAAGTTGAAAAACATTGACTCGACTTAATAGTATATATTCATACAATTCTGAGGTACCTGCTGTTAGGTTGATAGCTGGCTCACTCCAGGAAGTAGGCTTTGTTATGAAATTTGTATCATGTCTGTTATGAATTGACCTCAAAATACACTAGTAAGAAGTGTACCCATCCTTTAAATTCATAATCTTTGAGCTCTGTCAGGAAGAGAGCACACAGCCCAGTGGAGAGTGAAGTTGCTGACTACTCACCTCCGTAATCTGACACAAAACAAGAGCAATCTGCACTGAGCAGCTAAACTTTATAGATGTGTTTGCACTTCAGTATTACTAGCGCACTGCACTTTGTGAATTGGATCTTGAGACAGAGCAGATGGCAGGGGCAAGTCATAGACTGTATAAATAATGGATATAGTATAGATGATGTCACCCATCTGTTTCTGTAGCGCTGTTTTGAGTCCAATCGTCAGCGGGAGCCATATTGGAAATGCTGAAGTCAACCTAACGGCTGTCGAGCTAGTGTGAAATAAAGAGGCGGGCTTTGAGCCTCCTAGTAAACAGCTACAGTGTTCCCACCTGTCAATCAAGTCAGCTGTGCCTCTCATAATGGAAAACTAGTAATCTTTATAGCTTAAAAATTGCCGCGTTATGAATTCAACCCCAGTACAGTGTGTGCCGATCGAGATATGAGCTATCCAGACTACACTTGTTTTTTGTACCAGGCTGTAAACATGTTTATTTCTGCTGTAAAGATCTTTTTTTTTTTTAATTGGTGTTTATGTGGTTTCTGGTACTTCCGGAGCCAGCCTCCAGCCAACACTCGAGAAACTGCCATTTTTAACACTTCCGCATTGGCTTCAATTCTCATGACCGGAAGTTGCCGCTTTGGTCAAAGGCACAGGTGAGTGCTTTCAAGTAAAGGTTTGAGGAGGAAAGGAGAAGGTGAAAAAAGGGTATGATACAAGATGTTGACCATGAAAACCTTTGCAATCAAATGCAATTATTCATCAAAGCCCCGCATGAGATCACCTACAGCTTACACCATAAACAGCTTAAAAGATTCATAGTTTTAACTCTACTCAAATCTCAGCACTGATTCAAAGTTGTCAGGGGGATTCTTCATTGCAAGCCTGTGGTATTGCATAACACTAGATTGCACAGGTGTGTTGTTCACTAGACCTAACCCTATATGAACAGAGAGAGAGGGATAGAGAGAAGGCAAAGAAGTTTGAAAGAGTAGATAATAAGAAAAGAAAGGAGGGGCTTCTGACCTCTCTATCATAATCAAAACGCAGGTGAAACTTACATTCAAATATACACAGACTCTTGAAGCTTCACCTGGTTCCTCCAACTGATGAAAAGTATAATGTTGGATTGTCTGTATAAGTCACTAAAGCCGGGTTTATACTATTATACTAAGCCTATGCCGTTGGTCTGCGTAGCTTCCGTACCTACGCAGAGGCCTAGGCACATAGCTGACAAGCACCTCCTCCAAAATGTAAATACATGTTGAATCGATGAGGACGGCTTTGTATTTCCTGCTTTTTCAGCACTTAGTAGTATAAGGTGGTATAAGAAGTATACACTAGACTTAAGTTCTGCCTTAGTGTCTGACTGGATGCTGGATGCTGTTCACCTGGTCGGACAGGCATCCACATCGCCTCCTCACTCGTGGTTTTCCCTGCAACATCACCCTTCTCTTTTCTCCACTGTCTGAGAGCCTCTTGGAAGGATCTTGCAGACTCGTCTTCATTGTACTCCCCTCTAAGAAGAGAGTCAGTGCATTCCTTCTTATGATCACTTTTTGGCCTCTCTTCCATTATTTTCTCCTTTTTCTTTTTAAGGTTTGCCGACAAAACCTGCAATAAAAAAAAAACTGATATAAGTAATAATCATGCATGTTCATATATGATATATGGATTAAAGCTTCCCCTGCTTTACGTCTATATCATAAGTTAAGGTTAGCATCACTTTAGCCCAAATACTGGTCACAAATCAGTTTTTTCTGATAAAATAACACACCAAAAAATTGAACAAGAATGCCTTTGTAATACCTTTTAATTATTTAATCTTTATTTTTGGCTACAAAATAAAGGAAGGGAGTGTTAATTAGATTTACAAGGCTACAGGAATACTATTGTTCATTGTGCAGGGCAGGAAAAAAGAAAGACATGTCTTTAAAGCAGGATTGACCTTGGCTTTGTCTTTACTGATACAACATTAAAAAGTGATAAGGTAACAGATCCATCTTCATGTTAGAGCTCTTAAAAGTAGCTTGGTCAAGGTTAAGGTAAAAAATAAATCTTTCTTTTGCAGTTTGATTTTACATGATAGAATTAAGAGAACAAGGTTTTGTAGTTTATACTGATGTTTTTGTTGTTGTTTGTCTTGTTTTCAGTATATTTATTAGATATACACACATGCACTTAGAATATACTATCACCCTACCAGCCTGGCACGCAGCCTCAGATCCTCAGGCAGGAACATCCTTATAGTTCCCGTCGCAAACTTAAAAACTAAAGGTGAGCGAGCGTTCGTGGAGCCTGAACAGCATTGATTTACTGATTTTTTATTGTTTTATTGTTTTATATCCTTTTAGTAGGTTCTCTTTTGATCTGCTGTTCCTTTAAGTTGTTCCTCTTTAATTGTTTTGCTAGTTTAATATGTCTCCCTTTCATGCTTATCATTGTTGGGTTTTTATGATGTAAAGCACTTTGTAACGTCTGTTTCAATAAGTGCTATATAAATAAACTTTATAACTTTATCACTATCTCATCTAAAGGAAGGACATGAAGGTGAAATCATAACAACATCAAATGTATCTAAATGTTAAACGTTGGTACAGGAAGAGAGTTTCTCCGTCTGCGTTTTTTTCTATAATGTTCTTAAAGTAATCCTGAAATGTGTTGCAATCTGCATCCACGTTAAGATAACAAAGGACAGAGGCTGCACAGAGGATTCATATCTTAAACATTCAGTCGATTAATGCTAATAAACATAGCTTATAATGTATTAACTTCCCTGTTTAGTCAACCAGTTGCCGTGGCTGCAGCTGTAGTTGGTGGTATTAGTGAAGTCTGAGCATGTAGGTGAAACACCAATCTGATATAAGCAGTATACTGATTTCCTCAGTAGCTTGTGACCCCAAGTTTTTGAAATAAATACCGGTCGACTGAGCTCTATGGTGTTAAGAGTCTCAAATGTCAATCTCACTGTTTTTGCCCAGACTTAGTCTGTTGGGGGGCATTTTTTGTCCAAAAATACACACAGCTCCCATGCCGGCCTGTAGATGTAGCCTGTGGATATGGTATCAATTAGGGTTTGTTGGGAGTCTTTAAGTTGACAACCACACAAAGCACAGGCTAGTTTGACATGTCCCTGCTGAATTGTCACAGCAAGTGAAACATCAATGGAGGGAAATTCACATGTGGATCAATGACCATTAAAATAATTTAAACCTATCTTTACAGGATAAATGTAGACGGTGTCAGAGTACCATTTACGCTACATTAAACGAGTCACTATGCCTGTACAGATTTGTAGTTTCCAGTGCTGAACTCAACCCTTGATCATGTACTGTAAACCAAGCCTGTGCTGGTGTGTGGGAATACATAGATAATAGTAAAGATTTCAAACTACCTGACCACCATGATGCAATTGCATAGGTTTAGCCCTAGCCTCCTGTTTCTGGACACAGCTGACAACATCTCGAGTGCTCACATGGGTGTGAAGGTCTGTCTGTGAAAGAAAACCATAATATATATAACATTCAAAATTAGTGGAAGGATTAGCTTAGTTAGGTACCAGTTAGACAAAAAAAATTCATTGTGTCTTAGAAATTAGACAGTTATTGATTGATGGAAATTGAAAGGTAGAAATTGCTCAATGTTTATGGCTTAAATTGGGGTTTAGACCAAGGCTGCCACAGTAGACATTGTCACATTACAGCACATGCACCTTTGTCACTATTGGAAGCTAAGTTACCAATTCTTTACTAATAATTTATAAATAAACTTTATTTATTATGATTCATGAACAAGTCACAGTTGTGTTTCACTCACATTGTTATCTTTAAGGTGTCGTGTCCACTGCTGCTGTTTTTTGCGATAGCAGTTCTTGTTTTCTATTCAAACTCTATATGATTCAGCGTTTTCAGCGCCCTCAGCGCCCTCAGCGCCCTCAGCGCCCTCAGCGCAAAGCAACCCTCAGCGCCCTCAGCACAAAGCAACCTTCAGCGTTAGCTTAATGTTGACGCAGCGCTCTCGGTTGAAAAAAGTTGAACTTTTGGGACACCGCCGCACTCATCAATGTCACTTCTTGATCCCCGACCAATCATAATCAAGTAGGGGCGGGACTTCTGACATCAACTTTGTTAACAACATTGGAGGAGGTGTGTTTGGAGGAGAAAAGTTATCACACTTGTTTTTTTCGAAGCACAATTTCAGAGTTAAAGCTTCTGCTAATGCTATGACACGATTCCTATCCATAGTTCTGTTTTTACAGTTTCTTGTTAAAATGCCAGTGAATGAAAGCATGTATGAAGCATACAGAGCATTTTAAAACAGACCCAATGGTCATTACTTCGGGAAGCGGAAGTGTCACGGGTCGACTTTCTTACCTAGCAACAATAAATGCTGGTGAGAAGCATACTGAAATTTAGGTTGTGGACGCTCAGAGCGCCAAAGACAGCGGCAGTGGACACAGCACCTAATTGGTTCTTTTCAGCATTAGTGTCAAGTAGCTTCCCAGATACAGGCAAACAAAGAAAAACTGTACTGATAGAAAACCAAACGGTTCCTATTAGTGTATTGCCCTAAGTCCAGATAAAGTTGAATGTTTCATTTCATTTTGTCTACTGTCTTATGCCACTGTCTAATGCTCCCCAAGTAATTTCACTTTTTAAGAGACTGGAATGGATCCCTACAAATTTCCTGAGGAGAATAGTTAGAAAGGACCCTCTAGCAACACATAAGGACCCTCAAGCAAAGCATAAAGGAATACCCTTACCTACCAATTCCTACTTTAGGATGCCTAGCTGAGGGAAAATAAAAACCTTGGAGATCAAAAAGTTTCTCTTCAAAATATCCTTAGGTAATCCTTGAGGTATTTTTTGATATATCGTATTTGTTTTCAAGGAATCCTCAGATTTAAATGTAAGGGTACATTTAGCCTAAATGGTTTTATGATACCAGGCACAAGTCCCTACAGCACTCTTTAAGGTTTCCAGTTTTTGTCTGTTAAATCTATCATTTCTTGTTCCAACTGTCCACAACTAGTATGTTCGAAGACAACAACGCCAGCAGGTTGCAGAGATTAGACTACCATAGACAGGTGCCATGAACCTTACCAAGAAGACCTAATCAACGTAAGTGCTAAAATCACCTTGAAAGTCATAACAATGATAAAAAACACATGTATTCACCTTTGTTTTATGTAAATAGAACCAAGGGCTTTGGCGATAAGACACTCACAATGGCGTTAATTAACTTACATTTTACACTTGTGTTAGAGATTCCATCTGCAGGTTGCATCTACTCAATGTAACTACAAATTGTAGGTTTAGACTTATGAAGTTCACATAACAAGTGTTTTTACACAAGTTTAATGTGAAAAGTATAGTCTTTAATGTAAAATATAATCCAATACTTTTTTTAGACTGCCTTGATTGATGTGGACACTTAACTGATGCTATTGTTAAATGCTAACCCATGTAAACATGCTCATGTTATTCATCATGCTGCTCTTTTTTCCTGTGTTCATCTCTCAACAGTTGTCCATTCATTAAGCAGAATATGGCATAGTTGTGAAGAAAATGCTATTGCATTCAAGGTCATGATAATTCCGTTATAGTAAAATGAAAATGTTATAGTGTTTTCAAATGAAATACATATATAAGACACATAAGATGTAGTAAGGGATTATGTTGTGTGTTTCATTGGGGATGCAGCTTGTATTAATGCATACAAATAATTAAAGCACATTTTGCTATACAAAACATTGATGATGTTATGTGGAAAGTGTTTGAAGGTGGGGCGCCATTGGTCTAGCAGTCTTAGCACATGCCCCAGATACAGAGGTTATAGCAGAGGTCGCAGGTTCGATTCCAGCCTCGACCATTCTGCATGTCCTCCCCTACTCTACTCCCAGTATTTTATGTCTCTATTCAGCTGTCCTGTCCGTTAAATACAAAAATGCCCAAAAATATAACTTGAAAAAGAAAAAAAAAAAGTTTCAAGGTTTCTGCCAATAGTGTGTAAAGACAATCACTTGTCATGGTGTTGCTGCAGTCCTGATTGTTGCCATACAACACCAAACATGCAGAAACCCCCTTTTCCTCCCAGAAAGTGTAAACAGTGTTTTTTGAAAGTCCAAATTTATGGACCAGACTAGAGAAAATGAGAAGCTGGCTGCTTTATACTATACCAGTGTATGAATTCATTATTCAGTTCCATTAATCACCACTGACCAGCACTAGCACTTAGCTGCTGCTATGGAAAAAACCAACAAGTCCTTCCAAAAAAACATACAACCCATAGACTGTCTAAATATTGATGACGTCACCCATCTGTTTCTGAAGTGCTGTTTTGAGGCCAGTCGTTGTCGGCAGCCATATTGCTGCTGTCAACAATTGTGACATAAAGAGGCGGGCTTTGAGCCTCCTAGCCAACAGCTACAGTGTTCCCGCCTTTCAATCAAGTCAGCTGTGCCTCTCATTGGAAGTCTCGCAATCTAAATATCTTCAAAATTGCAGCATTAGAAAAAAATTCACCCCCCCTACAGTGTGTGCCGATCAAAAAATTTGCTATTCAGACTACACTCGTTTTTTGTACCAGACTGTAAATATGTTTATTTATGCTGTAAAGATCAGCTTTTTTGAATTGGTGTGTGGTTTCGGGTTGAGCCAGCCCCAAGCGGATCTTCGATGAACTGCAGTTTTTAGCACTTCCACATTGGACTCATATTTCTAGATCAGAGGCTGCTGCTTGATACAACCACATAAAATCTGGCACATACCTAAGACACACACACAAAGGAAAAAAGATGCAGGATGCCATGAAGGCTAAAAGTGACAGAGTGACAGAGTAATTCTAGTCATTTTATCATATATCTTATTGATAGCTTTCTCTTCAACTGGCAAGTTCTTCCTTGCAGCTGTAAATAGCTTGATACTGCGAGGTGCAATGCTTATGGTGGAATAAGTTGAGATAAGATCAAGTCCTGTCTTGATGTTGGGTCTTTGTTAATAATTTAACACAGAGTATGGTCTAGACTTTCTATGTTTGTAAATGCGTCTTAACGTTTGTGTGATTTGGCACCATACAAATTAAGATTGATTGATTGATTATGAGGATTAACTTTGACTAGATGTAGCGCATTTCACCAGGACTTAAACTTTCTGTGCTTACTGAAAAGTTTGATGACCTTTTTTGCTAGGATCACAACAAGGTAGTCACCCGAACGCCTTCAGACTGGGGACCTTTGTTTCAACCTTGTTAATTTAGTCTATGACTCCTTTAAAACTGTTGGTGTGATGACCGTCAATTATATAAAGACGTATCTTGCTGCAATTCAAGAGGACCTGTTGCAACATTATGAGCTTATTTTGGCAAAACAAGACATTTTTCCCTTCAGGTCAGACACACATTCCTATGTTTGATGTTTCCTCTGTAGAGCTTCTTTGTTTATGCCTGTGGTGGAGTCTGCCTCCTCCAGTCTTGAACATTTGCAAAAGGCAGTGATGTCATTCTGGATCGATGGATCTGTCTGGGCCCAAATGGCAAAGAAAGAGACTTGTTCTCAGTCTGAAATTTCACTGGTCTTATCAGTGACAAAAGAAGAGAAGAAGAGAACAGCTCATTCAGTGATAGTCGACCTAAGTTCTGAATTAGTTCACTCAGTACCTCCTGCAAGGAGACTTGCCCATGGCCATGACATTTTAAGAATGAAATCTTTGTCTGCAAACAATCTGACAAGCCTGGGGACAGTCCTCCTCTGATCTTAACACCCTCTGATGGAAAATCTTTTGCTCTCTCTCTTTTTGGTCAGCAGCCAGCTGTGCTCTTACAGATGCACATCAGTGAACACTTACGGCTTTATCAGCTTCAAACTTAGTGCTAACCACATTACTGAGAGCTGAGTTTAGCATTAGTTTGCAACTTTCCCCATAATATGATCCCACAACCATGCACTTATTATGCAATAGCCAGTTGTATCTACATGTATGATTTCCTTCCTTCTCCACAAACTCCTTGTTTTACGTAGCAACACTATTTTAACTAGAGCCGTTTTATATTCATTCATCCCATATTTTAAACAAAGTATAGTCCCAGAGGCTCCGGGCATGCAAGGAATGTAAGTGATGCCAATGAAACAGATACCCACTCTGTGCTTCGCATTTGATCAGAGCCAGAAAGAGATGGATGTGCTTTGCAGGAAGACACAATCCAATGAAATGATTTAAAAGTATTCACATTAGCTCAGTTAGGTACACCAATACAATTTGTATAAGTGCTGAATAGCCAAAAAAAAACACCAACCTGATACTCCACTCTGGTAAGGCAGTATCACAGAATGCCTTATCCAGCAGGGTATGCATGTTTGTGTGTGCCTGAAATACTAAATGAGGTACTGGCAAAAGCCTGAATACAGTGTACTGATGAAATTAATATTCTTTTTGTCTTTCCAACCCATATGGCTTTCTCTTTCCCTCATTCTTTCCAAGGCAAATGAAACAGGATTAGCAAAGAGAGGGAGATGTGTCTGCGTCAGCTGCACGAGTATAATCCCCGGTCCTTATGCCTTGCCAAACTACATCATATACCATGTGTGATCGTATGTGTGCATGCATGTGTATATGTTAAACCTGTAATTGAGCTTCTACCCATGCATCACTGATTGACTGACGCTAGGGGAGAAACAGAGATGGAGAGATACTGAGATGGTGAGATAAAAAGAGAGGTTGAGAGAGAGAGAGAGAGTTGTTCTGTGTGGTTTCACAGAGTAGTATCAATGTCCTTTTGTCTCTGTCAGTCTGTTTGGCTCTGTGTTACCTTAGTGGCAGCCAGAAAAAAAACAGTGAGGTGACCCAACAAACAGTCAGGTGGCACATGGACATTCACAAAAAAGCGTGTCTGCATAAGCCCGAAAAATGATACAGAAAGGCCAGTTAAAGTGTGTTCCTCTTTGCAAAACATAAAAAATGGCTATAGTAGCTACACAAATATCTTTATAGGCACACATTTGGTCATGACCAAGCGGCCACCTCCGGCCGCAAGAATTTAAGCTAATGTGGAAGTGTTAAAAATGGCAGTTCCTCTAGTGTCCGCTTGAGGCTGGCTCCGGAAGTACCAGAAAACACATACACATAAGTTAAAAAACGCCAAACTTTACAGCAGAAATAAACATGTGTGGTCTTAATAGCTAATTTCTCAATCAGCACACTGTACGGGGGTGAATTTTTTCATAATGCAGCAGTTTTTGAAGATATTAAGATTACAAGTTTTCCATTATGAGAGGCACAACTTGATTGACAGGTAGGAACACGATAGCTGTTGGCGAGGAGGCTCAAAGCCCGCCTCTTCACCCCACACTAGCTTGACAGAAGTTAGGTTGAGTTCAGCATTTCCAATATGGCTCCCGCCGACGATCGGCTTCAAAACAGCGTCACGGAAACTACATCCATCATTTATACAGTCTATGGTCATGAAATGACATGACAGTGATGTGCACAAATACACACATAGTGATATGTAAGAGAGCTCTAATCATACTGAATTAATAGTATGTACATGCACACAGCCATATCCATTTACACTCACCTAGAGGAAAGTACATTTCTTAGTAATTTATTATAAATATAAATAACAGCACCCAAGAAAAATGAACACTTGAAGCTGTCAAAATCACACACATTCTGGAAAAAGAATAGCAGTACAACTAAGAGAAGACAGATGTATAAGCATAGAGTGCATGGCATGACTGAAAAACACACCAACAGGCACACACCCACCTAAACACTGTATAAATACACGTCAATAGCTTCACTGAGGTACACTGCAGGAAATTATTGAGATGCTCTCAGTACATTAAAAGAAAGGCGAGAAACAAAAAGACAAAGTTGCAGAGAGTCTTGGTTGAAACTTGGCATGTGCTGTTTCATGATATTTAAAATATAAAATGACACAAGGTTAGCATGCCAAAGTGCTCGAGCCGCTGTCGTAGACATCTTGCTGCTGTCAGCTGCTATGGACGTGCTGGACTCCAGCGGCAACTGTTACTACAGCTACCACTACTATCTGTCTCATCACTATCAACTCTCTCTTATTCCAATCCCATCTCTGTTGAAACAGATGGCTGTCTAACATGAGTCTGGTTCTGTTCGAGGTTTTTCCTTGCAGCTGTAACTAGCTAAACACTGCTGGTGTTGAGGTGTAATGCTCATGATGGATTAAGATGAGATAAGATCGAGTCCTGTCAGTAAGAGGGGACTGGATTGTGTCCTGTCTTAATGTTGGGTCTTTGTTAATAATTTATCTGAGAGTATGGTCTACACCTGCTATGTTTATAAAAGCATCTTGAGATGACGTGGGTTGTGATTTGGCGCTGATTGATTGATTGCTTCATGAAAAGAGAAACTTGTCTTTCAGAAGTTGGTTTAAAACGCTCTTGCTTAATAAATACAACCCATTGTTTCTGTGTGACTGTAAAATGTTAAGCCCATAATGCTTAATATAATGTACACCATACCTTAAATAACTGCAGAATCTTTTATTCTTCAATTTTCAAAAAAGTTGGATCCTCTCCAAGTCAAATTTATAGCAGAATCTTTTCCCATGTTGAGGGTCTAACACAAGTGTGTTAGCTTAATTAAACCCTCTGTGATTGACCTACTGTTCTATCTCTCTGTTCTATCATAGACTGAAGGCTGCTGTCGGGTTGACTGCTGCCTGAGGCCTGTTATATGCTCTCTGTCTCAGCATAAGTGTGCGATTTGATCTCAGTTTGTGTCTGTCTGATAAAGAGAGGCACAGAGAAAAAGAGGGAAAGAAAGAGAAAGAGAGAAAGACAAAACAAGTGACCAAAAAAAAGTTTTGTAATTAAGGCATTTGCTAATGAGGCACATTCATTTTGTTTTTGGTTGCAGGACGGAGAAAACCAGCAATACTGACACACACACATACATACAGTAAAGCCTTTTCTTTCAGCAGATTTTGTGTGTGTACATTTTTGTGTGTTTTTTAGCATGGCAGGTATAAAAGTAAGATAGGAGGCAGTGATAGAAAAAAGGGGGAAATTGCAAAGAGGTTGAGGTATGCAGATTTTGTAGTCATGGATGCAAGAACTACAAAGAAAGGAATGAGTGTGGCAGAAGGAGAATAAGGATCAGGACAGCTTTTATTCAAAGTATCCGTGAAAGAGAAACAGAGACAGAGGGAACTAGAAAGCGCGACACACACACCAACAGAGGAGAGGAAACTGACTTTGTGCACATGGGACAACGCTCACCTGAATGGGGATAATCCTGTGGAGCTTCAGTGCCCCCTTCTGGTGGAATTTGGTAAAGCAGCCGATGCAGTAGTCCTCTGTGCATTCAGCGCACATCTAGAATACACAGAGCTACACAGTCAGATGTGTGTGTGTGTGTGTGTGTGTGTGTGTGTGTGTGTGTGTGTGTGTGTGTGTGTGTGTGTGTGTGTGTGTGTGTGTGTGTGTGTGTGTGTGTGTGTGTGTGTGAGAGAAAGAGAGAGAGTGTGTGCTTTTGTATGCCAATATTTGAAAGGGATGGAATGTAAGAATCTGTTTGTGAATGTGTTTTTGGTGTGCAAGATATGACCTGAGAGTGATTTGGATGTGCAGACAGGTTGTGTGTGTGATATCTGCATTAATGAGAAGAAGCTAATGTTTGTTAAAGATTTAAATTGAAGGCCAGATATCTTTCACTTTCATCTACCCTTAACCTTGCCAAACAAACTTTGACAGGGAGGATGAATATTAAAATAGACTCACGGGCAGGACACTGCATGGTGTGTGTGTGTGTGTTTGTATGTGTGTGTGTGTGTGTGTGTGTGTGTGTGTGTGTGTGTGTGTGTGTGTGTGTGTGTGTGTGTGTGTGTGTGTGTGTGTGTGTGTGTGTGCGCAAGCTTCTGTGTTTGGTAAGTTAGAGAAAGAGAGACAGGGAGAGCAAAGTAGGGAAGGCTTGTGTGCCTTCTATGCATTGGACTCGTGTCTCTGTGTGTGTGTGTGTGTGTGTGTGTGTGTGTGTGTGTGTGTGTGTGTGTGTGTGTGTGTGTGTGTGTGTGTGTGTGTGTGTGTGTGTGTGTTGTGCATGTTAGTGAGTAGATGCATCTTAAGGGAGGTCATTATCATATCTATCTGTGAGGAGCCGCTCTTATTAGTAGGAGAAAAGTCCTTGCATCAGCAGGTTGGGGAGATAGGCCTAGGCCGGGTGGACTGAGCGTTTGGGCGAGGACAGGAGGAGTGAAGAGAGCCAATGAGGATGGATGTTTGAAAGGGATGGTGGGGGGGGGGGGGGGGGGGGGGGGGTAAAGGACCAAGGCTTTTTTAAATTTGGGGAATAAACAAACAGAAAACAAACAGCCATCATTGGTTTGGTTCCCTTGATTTGATATGCATGTGTTATTTGCCTTATGGCCTCTAGGTTTCATCTTCAGTCCCATGCTACATTTAAAAAAGATAAACCTCACTGCAATGACTTCATCACTTTGAACCTGCCACTTATTCAGCTGCTAAATTTCTTTGATTCATTTTATCCCTTTCTTTCTTTCTAACATGTTTTGGTGTCTGAGCGAGTGTGTGGTTGAGTGTGTGTTCATATGCATGTCTATTGCTGCGATATTGCCCTTTAATTGTCCAATAAAGCAAGGCATCATTTCCCCTCTCAGGCCTGAGGATAAATTACAGTCAATCCCCAGGGACTAGGCATCCCTATCAGGCTGCAAGTGGCATATCACTGCACTCTCCTGTGCTACGCAGGAGGAAATGGCCCCTTTTTTTTTGCCTGGATGACTCTGGACTACAGCGCAAGGCTACCGCATGCAGTGTGTACGTGTGTGCACATGCAAGTTAGATAGCTTGTGCCAGTATGTGTGAGTCATCGTTTAAAATGAGCCCAATTGTGTGTGTGTGTCTGTGCGTGTGTGCATGTGTGTGTAAAATCATGTGCTTAAGAGCAGTTCTACACTGAATAGCACAGACAGTCATAACGCTTTCCATTATTGCTGTCATTATAGGGCACAAGGGCTTTCCAAAACGTGTGTGTGTGACTAGATTGTGCGCTTTTGTGAGTATGTTAGCTTATGTGCTTGCCCAGACTACTATAAGCATTTTCATCAAGCCCATCAGTATGGGGCACTGGGGGGACTGGGCGATTCATAGGACAATTTAGCACCATCATCATCATCAAATGCGCTATCAAGCAAATTACCACATACCATTTCAACAAAATGTGTGTGCTGCACTTAAAATAACTTATCCCACAACAAAAGAGGAAGAGAAATGATGGCTGTCAGCTCAGTCAGTTCAACTCCTCCCTCTCCTTTATTTCCTTTATCAGTCTATCTCCATCCCTCATTGCTCCTGCTCTCTCTTGAGTATTCAAAACCGAATTCAGCTGGATTCACGGTCGGACACTGGATAAGAATTGCACATGAATAGTTAAGGATCTAGCAGGCGGGGATATGGGAGTGACTGGTCATGAAGCAAGCATTACTCAGCTCACTTTGCTTATTGCATTATTTATCCATACAAACACACGCATATACACACGCGCAATACATGCACTCCTTTTCTGTCGTTCCCTCTTGTTCACACATACAGTTGCAGGCCACGCCACAGCCCCTCCCCTTGAGCAGCAGTGGATGAAAAGCGTGAAAGAATAAACACTGGTGCCCTCAGAGGTCTGGAGTATCGATGAACTGATCCAGCTAAACTGTTATCAGTGCAAACACAAACACCAAGGAAGACCGACAGATAAAACAGCAGAGACACAGCGAGAACGACCAAGAGGGAGAGAGCAAAGAAAAGACGGGTAAATATGATGGAAAGAGTGGAGGAAGACAAACAGAAACAGGCTAATATGCAGTGTGCTGTCCAAGAAAGAGGAAAAAAAGAGAGAGAGAATTTAGAGGAAAATGTGCCTGAGAGGGATTTAATATATGGGAGAGTCGGCATCTGGGTGACAAAAGAAGAAAACAGCTGATGCAAAAGAAAGAGAAAGGATAGACGTGTAGAGAGAACACATAAATAGTTTGACAGGTGAAAAAGAAGTTCGCTGACTCATGGGGTCAAATGTGTAAACAACAAAAATATACATCCTTTTCCCCGGATTTATGAAGTAGCACGAAAGCCAGTTAGGCCAAAATATTTCAGGTGTTTCCACGATTCACCACTTCTCATAGCCACACTTAAACTAGTCCTGACACTGTCAAAGAATGGCAAAAAGAAGAGCAATGTCACTATCTATGTCACATGACAGTTCTTCCATGGCAGCACAACCACAGGTGGGAGGAATAGATTAATGAAAACAAGTTCAGACCCCAAAGAAGATCTTCTACTGTGCATCACTAGAAGCGTTTTTCCACCGCAGGAAATGTATCCCGGAACTAGGGACTTTACCCCTGAACTACGTGCGTTACGACCGGAGGAACCAGGGTCTAAATTTAGTTCAGGGGTAGATCATCTCCCCCCTGAAAAGCCCCCGCTCGGTGTGTAGTACTTTTCAAAGGTACTTTCAGTTAACGTAACGCCGTTTGTGGAGTTTACACAGTTGTCGAAACACAGAGGGAGTTCCTGGGAATGCATACTAGCTTAGTTATTTATTAAGATTTCAAAATACACAGACAACAATGGGGGCACAGGGACTTTTTAGTTCCGGGGAAAGTAGTCCCGGAAGACCCCATAACTCTTGGTCGAAATGCACCTTAGGGTTCCAAAACAGTAATCTGTACATGCCTTCTGTGTGTTTGTGTGTGTACATACCACTCCTGCAGTCTTGACTTCGCACTGTCCGCAGAATTTTCCTCTCCGTCTGTTTTTTCTTGTCGTCTGTCGACCGATGGTAGGGGGTTGTATCGGAAGCGGTGGTTGAGGTGTTACTGAACAGAGAAGTACGTTACTGTTAACAGATTTTGCTTACTGTTGTTGACGTTTAATACATCCATGTAGCTCATTACCTGTTTGGTGCAACAATAATGTTGGAACCATAGACAGTATAATAAATGGACATAGCATCTGTAACGTCACCCATCTGTTCCTGAAGCTGATCATCGATGGGTGCCATATTGGAAATGCTGAACTCGACCTAACTTCTGCAGTACTAGTGTGAGGTAAAGAGGCGGGCCTGTAGCCTTTCTGCTAACAGCTACAGGGGTGCTTGCCTGTTAATCAAGTCAGTCATGTCCTTATTTGGGAAAATTCACAAGTTTAATATCTTCAAAAATATAGAGTTATAAAAAAAATTCACCCCCCATACAGTGCATGCCAATCAGAGAAATTAGCTATTCAGACCAAAACGTTTTTTGGAACCAGGCTATAAACATGTTTATTACTGCTGTAAATATCGTCTTTTTTGAATGGGTGTACCCGGTGTTTCTGTAGCCAGTCTCAAGTGGACATTCAAGGAACTGCAGTCTTTAGCACTTCCGCATGGGCTTCATATTTTAAGACCGGAGGTTGCCGCTTGGTTGGAACACAGGAGATGTGATACAATGCCAGACATGCTAGTTACTAATCCCATAACAACGACACAGATTCTTGAGTCCCTGATGTAAACTGTAAATGATTCCATTACATTTATGACTAACTGTATATAACTTTGTGGAGCACATTAACTTAGGGCTTTTTCCAGCATCAGCACATTTTGAAACTCTCAGACTCAAGGTGTGATTTTGTGCCTCAGGTGTGTTCAATACATGAATAATTCTGGTTTGCTACTGGTAACACCAGTCAATCTTTAACGAGAGGGCTCCACCGTCTGGCCCCAGTGATGGCAAGGATGAGCCTTACTGAAGGAAATATAACCAGACACTGAACTGGGTCCCATGGTGCTGCTCTGAAGCTGCTCTTGGATACTAACCTCAATACGGAGGGTAGAAAGAATCTCAGCACAGGGGAATGTATCAGAGATATAACTGTATCTCAGTGCATATCTGTGTTAAGTCTAATTGGTTTAAATAACCAACAGCGTCTGTTAACTCCTTACCTGTCAGTGGTTCATCCTTCAGCACTCTTATATTCACCTTGCCTGCTGACAGCTGTTGAGGAGACAGAGATTCACAAATCAGCAGTGACAGCTTATGTAAGCTCCCAGGGTCCTTACACTCTTGCACTTTTTGGTCATTTTCTATGTGTATAATGACACAAACAGTATTTTTGTTTGCATGAACTACTCTTTGTTCAAATTTCTTTTTAACGAAACTAGGTGTTTTTAATGTGCAAATAAATGAATAAATTACATTCGCGAAAACACTTTTTTTTTCAAAATCTTTATCCTTTTTTCAAGTATTTGCTATTTTTTCATGATTATATGTATGTAGTACTCTCAAGTTGACAACTGACTTGCAAACAGCTTGAAGTCTCACTGACTAAGCTTAGACAGTAATCAGTAAAAACAAATTTTTATCAAAAAGGATTCTCCCCCTTAGATTGAACATGCACATTTCTTTCATCAAGGGACAAGATGTAAAAAGTCTCCTTTGCTCAGAGTGCTGACGGAATGGAAGTCGGTTAAAGGTATCTATGTGTTTGGCGGGGCTGGATGGTGGTGCAGCGGTTAGTACTGGTGCCTCACAGAGATAGGTTCTGATTTGAATCCCCGACCAGGTAAGAGCATAGACTGTATAAATAATGGACGTGGTATCCGTGACGTCACCCATCTGTTCCTGAAGCACTGTTTTGAAGCCGATCATCAGCGGGAGCCATGTTGGAAATGCTGAAGTCAACCTAACTGCTGTTGAGCTAGTGTGAGATAAAGAGGCAGGCTTTGAGCCTCCTAGCCAACAGCTACAGTGTTGCCGCCTGTCAATGAAGTCAGCTGTGCCTCTCATAATGGAAAACTTGTAATCTTAATATCTTTGAAATTGGCGCGTTATGAAAAAATTCACCCCCCGTACAGAGTGTGGCGATCGAGAAATTAGCTATCCAGACTACACTCGTTTTTTGTACCAGGCTGTAAACATGTTTATTTCTGCTGTAAAGATCGTCTTTTTTTGACTGTGTGTGTATGTGGCTCCGGTACTTCCGAAGCCACATAGAGCCTTTTGTGTGGAGTTTGCATATTCTCCCAGTGCATGTCTGGCTTTGTCTCACAGTCCGAAGACGTACTTGGTGGATTAATTGGTGATTCTAGGTGCCCGTAGGTGTGAGTGTAACAGGTTGTTTGTCTCAATGTGTCTGCCCTGTAATTGACAGGAGACTAGTTCACTGTGAACCTTGCCCCTAGCCTTTGGATCTGCTCCAACCCCAAACAGGAGAAGATGGATGGAAGGATGTGTATAACGGCACATGGTGCATCAATGCCATACACGAACCATAAGGCCACAGTAATTCACAGGTGATGCTTCTCTGGATATAAAAGGTAAATCAACTCAACTCATTTTCATTTATATAGCAACTTTCATACATTCAAGCATACCATTCAAAGTGCTAAACAAAAGAGCAGAGACAGAAAACAACAGTAACAGGTAAAAGTGGAAAGGAAAGTGATATAAAATACTTACGAAATAAAGTATCAGAATATAAAATCTAAAAAAACAATTACAATAAAATCAAATCAGATAAATACCAGAAGAATAATTATAAAAATAGAATAGAATAATTAAGATAGAATAAAAAAAAAAACAAATAAAAATTATGTTAAAACAATGGTCATAATGATAACGCAGTCCAGGCTAAAGGGAAATCACTCAAAGTTAAAAGCCAGATTAAAAAGGTGAGCCTAAAGTTTACGTTAAAAAACACCCAGGGAGCTCGCCGTTTTAATGTCCAGGAACAGAGAGCTCAACAGTTGCTGTGCATAAAAACAGAAAGCTCTCTGGCCACCGCTGGTGATAGACACATGAGGAACATTTAAAAGGGAAGCATTAGAGGACCTCAGTGATCTTGGTTGAACATAAAATGACAGGAGATCAGTGATGTATGGAGGAGCGAGGCTGTTAAGAGCTTTGAAAACAAGTAAAAAAATAACTTTAAAATCAATTCTAAAAGAAACAGGTAAGGATGTCAGAATATGTGTTCTTTTAGTAACTAATCAATCTCAACATCTTAAATCAAGAAAATAAACAGGCTAACACAAACACACGAGTGTAATGAGTGTAGAGATTTGTACCTTTTGTAGTCTGTTGTCCTTGCTCTTAGTGGTGTTGTTTGTGCTGTTTGAAGAACCGCACTGTCCAGACTTCCATCTAAATCCTGCAGAACTCCTGAACAGACGAAGAAAAAAAGAGAGATTCTTCCTTTGGTAAACGTATCTTATAAATGATTCAGTTAAAAAAACACTATGAATTTGAATAGCTCTTATTCTAAAATATCATGCAACAATGTACTAAAATAACCCATTTAAGTCTTTGACATGGCATACTTAGTGTTCTGTTTATTTAGTGTATCACATTTTTTTCTACATCAAAAGATCTGTGTAAGAAATTTGAAAATGTAACAATCAAGATTTTTGCGGCTTAAACAACCAAATTCAACACATTCATCACAATAGAAGATAAGTTGTTATTCTCATTGTGGAGAACACTTCATTACATTTGGAGGCTTTGGTATACCTTCTCATGTTACAAACAACCCAATGATGCAAAGAAGGATTCTTTATGTTTCAACATACAAGGTAATAAAACCACAGAACACATTCTGAATTGGTATAATACTTTGGGGCTTAAGTAAAAACTGCAAAGCAAACACCTTACAATTACCCCTGTAATTTCAATTGGCTGAAAGTAAAGAGGGTATATGTGACAAAACTCAGCATTAATTCATTTTAATCCGCTGGAGGACCCATGGAGGCTGAAGCAGTTTAAATAACAGTACCAGGCTTTGAGTAGAGGAATAGGAATTGATGTCAAGAAAAAGAAATTAATATCAGCATGAAAATAGGTGTAGCTCCACTTTGTTACTAAATCCTAAACCCCCTCCACTAAATCCATAAAATAGCAGTTCCTTTAGTCAAGTGTTTAATTTATCACAACACGCTCCCTGAGTTGTTAAGAGGGCTCAGAACTGCAAGAAAAAGCACTTGCACTGCAGGCCTCAAAACAAAATTAGTCTTAGACCAAATAAACATTGTCCATATTAATACATACATTAAAGGTAAATTGAATGTAACACAAGAAAGCAGTACAAGAAAGGGTGCAGGAACCGTACCTACTCAAAAGAAATACACACAGGGAGAGATGCAAATCCAAACACAAGAACATTTTAGCAAATGTGCACATGCATGAGTGCACATGCACACACATTCATGCAGGACACTTCTGTCAGTCGCAGAAAGTAAAGAAATGGAGAGGGATCCTCATTTAGTTGCAAGTTATTCATGCTCATGTTGCTGAATTATTTATGCTATTTATGCTATTGTGATGTCTGGCTGTCTTTGAAAGAAGTTTATTTTGGATTGAGTTGGCAGCCTGTCAAGGCACAGGAAGTCAGACTCTATTTGTGTGTGAGAGACAGTGTGTCTTTCTGTATCTGTGTGTGAATGTGTGTGTGTGAGTGTGTGTGTGAATGTGATGGCAAGAGTTGCCAACACCCCTGATACTGTGGCTGTGCTGTGCTGACACTGAGGGTGGGCGTCAGGTAATCACCTTGGCGACATCACCTTGGCAACTGGACTGTCGCTAAGGGAGACAGTTGAGGCACACCACTGTCAGTGCAGGATGACAGGATGTCCCCACAGGACAGTCATCCTGGAGGTGAAGAGTTGGTATGTCTGTTTGTGTATCTCCGTGCACTTTGCCTTAGCAAAGATCTCATTATCTAATCAACACAGAATCACACTCAATTACACCCACTCACACAGTCAAGAGTAAACATGCACTTCAAAATAATAATGGCTTAAAGTTGTTTTTAGAAAAACACAGACAGAGGCATATTCCCACCTTCAATGTCTCTCTGTCTCACAAACAAATAAAGAAGTCTACTGTGAGCAGACCTTAGCAGACCTCTTCAAACTGCAATGTTTAATCAAGAATGACAAAGTTTGTAACACATTTAACTCACATGTACAGGGATTGTGTGTGCGTGTGTGCGTGTGTGCGTGTGTGTGCGTGTGCGTAAGACAGTGATTTGTTTGTTTGAGTGTTTTCAGTCCAGCACATCCAGCATTGCAGGTGGAATGACATGCAGAAACATGACTACCTGACAACACTGGTTACACAAAGAAAGAAAAACATAGACAGCTGCAGACAGACTACCTCCTCTCTCCTTTTATTACATATTCCACTGCAGAGTGGAGAGAAACCCTCTGAGTAACAACTTGTATATTAAAATCAACCACACAAACATCACCTATGCCCCTTCTCATGACAGGCATGTCAAAGCAGACGAAACATAGTAGGGAAAGAGTTAACCAGTGTAACAAAATGACAGACAAGTACTGCAATAAAGTTAAGGAATTCACAACCTGTCGTACCCTGACACACTCAAGTCTAACACAAAAAAAGAACACACTCGTATCACCTTTAACTGACCCGTCTCACCCTAAGGAAGAGCTGAAAACATCTGTGTCCTGGACAGACATGCAAATGCAAATACACTGTGGAGTTTAATGCCGACATAATCGTGTCCTCTCTCAATTCCCTCTCTCCCAGTGTGAGCAAGTGGACAGGGTGGAAAAACAGAGAGGGCTGAGATTGGATGGAAATGTATCAGAGACAGAAAAAAATGTTTTGCCAGTTCTATAATAACAAGCACTGAAGGGACGGTAAGTGGGATGAAGAAGGTACACGGCAGAGTCAAAAGAAACAAACAAATCAAAGAGCTATATGAATATATTGATAAGGAAAACAAAGGAGGGCTGCTGAGGTAGCAAGAGCAGGAAAAAGGGGAATCTCAACTGTTTGTAGAGATAAGGTGAGTGCAGGTGTCAGAAAGCCTTGTCAGCCTAAAGACAAAGCTACATTAAATCTGTGCTTCGGGCAGGTCAAAACAGAGAATGATGTACTACATCTGCCCCAAGCCGCCAGTCTGGCTTTATTATCGCTTGTGTTCTCTTCCCAAACTGATTATACCTCACCTCCTCTCTGTAAACTGAATTTGCTCACCTATTCTTTCAGTGTGGATGTGTGGATGTGTGCACAACTATAAGTCAAAGATGAACAGTTCATCAACTCTGGGAGCTCTGTGATCTTAGGGAAGAGCTGAGAGTGAGAACACAGAGTGGTGCATAGAACAGACACACACAGAACACTGCAGACTGAGCATGAATAACAGGATGAAGATCTACAGGCTTGTTAACATTACACTTGTATGTTTGGGAGACAAAGAAAAGTAAGGAAGGGAGCTTTTACACAATAGAGGTAGGTCACCTTCACGTCATTCCTCAGAAGACCTGAATAACTACCAAGCTTCCATCTTTGTCTGCTTCCTCCAAAGTCAGCCAGAGAAGAACTAATGAGAAAGTGTCTCCTCTTTTTCATTAGAGGTGCACCCATTAATTGATTCAAACTGTTAAGCTGGGCTTCACATCTAACAGACTGCTGCTTCGCTGCACACAACTTTCACAGGGAAGCTAAGAGGAAACTCCAGACACATTAATGCAGGGTTCAATTGTTAAAAGCCTAAATGTGTTTCCTGGATCGTCACATCCCAGAGAAACTCTTCCTTTACCAATATACCTTTGCGTACTGTGGAAACTTTATATTCAGGATGTCCATACAACACAAACTTGGTTTAGAAGAAACAATCTAGTTGCACATGAAAGAATGTGGTTGATATAAAAGAAGCAAAACAGGTCATCTGATCGATCTCCACTTGCATAAAGGATTTGCTGTGAGTCCCTGTTTCACCTCTTCATCTGTATGCAAGAGAAGAACAAGGAATAACAAATGTGCAACTGTTCAACTCCTCTTGACAACAGCTCTGCACAGTAGACGATGATAGTGCTGCACATCAAAACTTATCAACGAAGCATTATCAATCAATAATGAGCTTTCAGTGAGGAAGTTTGACTAATGTTCTACTCTGAGCAGTGAAGTATGGTAGGAGTTATGTATCATTTTTCAGTTTGAGCGACATCTATTTACATTTCGTAGCTGCGCAGTCTTTTTCCAGTCTTCACACACTACCTCAGACACAAACACAAGCTGTCACTACATCTTTCAACCTCACTCACTCATGAATGTAAAATATTTCTTAAGCTAATAACATTTCAAAGACATTAGGCTTAAGCAGGATTCCTGTCCTATGGCAGTGTGGAGAGCGTCTTCACTGATTATGCAGCACAAGAAAGACAGACAGAGCCAGAAAAGCTAAATGCACTGTTACCAACACACACACACACACACACACACACACACACACACACACACACACACACACACACACACAAACACAAACACAAACACAAACACAAACACAAGTGCTATTATTTATGGAAAACAAGCATCAAATAACGTGCACACACAGGCAGCCAGGCGAACACCTTGTGTTATCTCTGGGCTACTGTAGCGGTAAATGTTGCAGTATTTCAGTATAACAGGAAACACTGTGTTTATGTGCTTATCATTTGTGCAGCCTGGACAAGATGGCCTGCTTCCCATACTGATGTATAGCTTCTTAATTAAAAGTAAGCTTTCACTGAGAGACACAACAGTATTCATATACAAACACACACACACATATACACACAAAACTAATCACCAAATACAATAAATAAATTACCTAGAATTAAAATCTATAGTATCTTTTCCTTGTTTGTTTGTATGAGTTGTGGCCAATCATCACACCCTGGCTCTGGGGGTGGTAGGTTCAGAGATTCCAGGGGGCTGGAAGTTTTGTCCGCTCTGTGTTTGTCAAAATTAGATATAAGCACTGAAATCCATCAATCTTTATTTATCTAGCGCCAAACCTCAACAAACGTTCTCTCAAGGTGCTTTTACAAACATAGCAGGTGTAGACCGTACTCTATGTTCAATTATTAACAAAGACCCAACATCAAGACAGGATACGATCCAGTCCCTTCTTACTGACAAGACTCAGTCATCTCATCTTAATCCACCATGAGCAGAGCACTTTGCAGTATTTAGCTAGTTACCGCGGCAAGGAAAAACTTCCTTTTAACAGGCAGAAACCTCGAGCAGAACCAGACTCATGTTAGACAGCCATCTGCCTCGACCGTCATGATAAATTATGATAAATCATTTGATGGATTTTTGTGTATGATGTATGTGAATACCATTGTTTAAATTTTTTTTTTTTTTTAAATCTCGCTTCTTTTGTTAGGAATATAACCTTGATGTTTACTTTAAAAGCAATGCATCACTTTTTTTACTGTGAGGGTCCCAGGGGGGTTCTAAGGAAAAAAGGGTGGCAACCACTGCTCTAAATTATGACAAGGTAAATAGCTGTGCTGCCTGTAGGTGTGATTTCATGTCATTATGTAACTGTGTCCAGATTTTGTGAATCCAAACCATCTGTTATTACAAAACAGACAAAAAAAAAATGTTATACTACGTTTGTATCTGTTTAATGTGAATAACTGTGTTAAAAAGTAATTAGCAGAGCTGGGTTGAGTTAGAAGTGTTAGCAAGATTGCTGCTGTCTTACTTACTCACTACTTGTGAGTCGATATTTTTGATGTACTGTGTAGAGAGGGAGATATGGTTTGTTAGAATATTCATAAATGTGTTCAAAACTGTATAAATACAGCGGCAACAGCTACTACTACTACTAGCACTAATCGTCTCATCACTATCATCGCTCTCTCTCTCTCTTATTCTCCTCTATCCCTCTTTCAAACCCCAATCGGTCTAACATGAATCTGGTTCTGCTCGAGGTTTCTGCCTGTTAAAAGAAAGTTTTTCCTTTCTGCTGTAACTTGCCAAATACTGCGAGGTGCAATGCTCATGGTGGATTAAGATTAGTTAGACTGAGTCCTGTCTGTAAGAAGGGACTGGATCGTATCCTGTCTTGATGTTTGGTCGTGGTTATATATTGCTGTTATATATATAATGTTTGTTGTGATTTGGCGCTTTCCAAATAATAATTGATTGACCGATTGATCATTGATTGATTGATTGATTGATTGATTGATTGATTGATTGATTGATTGATTGATTGATTGATTGATTGATTGATTGATTGATATATAGTTTTACATCAGGGCACCTTAGGTATCACTACATGTTTGATTGTGAACTGAATGACAGCTGTATCATAGGAATAACATGGTGCCTCTGTTTTGAAGCTTGATTTTTGACACCTTTCTTAGCTTAAGTGGAACTTTAAGTCCTTAAAATTTCTTGTCACCAACTTTTGCAATTCTCACCTCTGGCATTCCCTCTGTGTTAAATAATGTAAAATAAAAGATATGAGGGTTATAGCAATAAAGAGAATAAATACAGGTATTGGCTGGACCTCGCTGTTCGTGTTGCAGCAGGAAATCTTTCAGCCCTTGTAAATCCCCCCAAATACTCTAAGGAGTAGTGACAGTTAGTATATAGCATGCTGCAAACAAATTAAATTCTGATTGAAAATCAAGAGGCAATTACAGGAACCAAACAAAAGCTTCTCTAGTAGAATACAAAGACAGGTACGGTCAGGACTCACAGTTTAGATTATGGTTGGAAAGTGAGAAAAGGAGCTAAAAATAAGGAGTACTTGTGTTGCTACTTGTCTAGGATGGTCAGTGTATTACTATTAATTAGAAACTTTGTGGAGGATTCAATGATTCCTCTTTGAACTTTTCTCCCTTACTTTACAGTTGACATCAAAGTGTCCGCTGTTTGTGCTCTGCACCCCATCACTGTCTTCATGTGAGGAACATTCATGTCGATTCCAGTGAAGGCAAAATGTGATATCGTCACATATAAGTGGTTAGGACTCAGTGTCTGTAGGGCTCCACTGACCTTCAGAATAGTTCACTATATGGGCATGAACCTACTTCATCTTTTAGTGGCTTTTTCAATCCTCTGACTGCTCCTTTTTTTCTTTCCATTGCAACCTTTTCTTGACCTTTATAAGAAGAGAAGTCATCGACCTCCCTCTCTCTCTCGCTCATTTAGTCTCCTCCTCAATCTATCTCTATTACTCAGTGTTTCTGCTCTGCTTGCTTCCTCTGTAGCGCACTCTTTTACAGCTGTTGCAGTGTTGTCCCACATACCCTGCCCCCTCAACGACTCCTCTCTCTTCATTAGTCATCTTCTCTGTTCCCTCAGTATTTAGCTGTGACAGTCTGGATCTATAGTTTTTCAGCATCTATACTTTAAGGATATAAATTGCTGTATTCATTCCTCGGTCCCTTCTGCTTTAACACACTTTCTCTCAGCGCTTCTCTTTACTTTACTTCCCCCTCTTCTTATACTGTCTTCCCTGATCCCTATCTTTACCTGCTGTAGTTCCTGGCCTCCTTCTGTCTTTTTAATCTCTCCCCATCTGTCTTTCTATATCCCTGTCATTTCATCCTATATCATGTTTGGCTTCTTGTTCTCTCTGAGACTGTTACAACTTCAGCATGTTGGGTGGCATAATAATCCTCCTGTTGTTGTGGAGCTTCTGGTTAAACTTTAATACCAGGAAAGATTAAATATTATATAATGCGGATATCTCTTTTCCTTTTTTTGGATGGAACAGTTGGCCATAACTCTGCAGGCAGGTTCACAGAGCCACAAAAACAAATATTGACTGAACTTTTTTTTCTCTACAGCAATTGTAATTCTAAGTTTAGGCATGTTGTTTCTTTTTATATCCCTCTGGCAGTTCCAAGGATAGTGGTGGTAGAATATGAATTCAGCCCATGCCAAATCAAATACTTTCTATATTTCATGACTGAATTAGTGGGGATCAGGCTGGAGTGTAATTACCAAGAAATTGCTCAAGGTTTAAGAGCTGGACTGAAGTCAAACCACAACAGACTATTAATGCTGAAATCTACCAGATGGAGTGGAGACAGAACATGAAACATTAGAAGAAAGTGTAACTAAAATCTGAGTTGTGTGGTGTTTGTTTTTGTTTCAGTCACTGCAGCCGATTCTGCAAATATAAATTTACAGCCCCTATCTTTTTTCTCTCCTCTCTCCTTCTCCACTTCAACTCCTTTCGCCCCCTTCTTTCTCCTGCCTAACCGCTCCCTCCTCCTCTCACCTGTTTCTGTAACACTGATACTCACCCTCTCTCCTCCTTCTCTTTACTCATTCTCTCTTTGAGGTGTTGCAGTTTCTCCTCCATCTCTTCGCTCTCCTGGGTCAGAGTTGCTGTGTGCATCTGCAGGTCTAGCAGGTTCCTATAGCAACACACACACACACACACACACAAACACACACACACACACACACACACACACACACACACACACACACACACACACACACACACACACACACACACACACACACACACACGAATATATGCAATCAATCGACAGCAATCAATCATACAAATTACCTACTCCGTCAGATTGGACAGCCGGGCTTTCATCAATATGTTCAATTCATCTGCTGCATGAGCAGATCCCAGTTGCATTGACTTATCAATATTCTAATCAATTAGTTACTGGATAAGGATACCACCATAGACATCAATTAAGTCAATTACCTGTTGGCAAATGAGAAACTACAGAGACTTTACTCAATTTTGTACTGGACAATATGAAGAAAACAAACATCCAGGTCACATGGTTTATCTTGCCTGAAACTCCATTTAGAGAAGTGTGCATTCCTTAGGCGGAATTTAAAAGGGAACAGATGGTAATAGTCAGCCAAGTGGCCCTAATGGCCGACACCAAATGCCTTATGAACCCATCATCAATCTTTTCTCATCTTACCTGGCATTGAGCTTGACAGATTTGGCCTTGTTGTTAGGAAGCACCACAAATTCATTTAAATTCATGCTTCTTATTCTTCTTCTTCTTCTTTCTCGTGGCTTCCTCCTGCCCCCTTTGCCAGAGTCCCTCCTGTAATTAAAAAATAAAGAAATAAAGAAATAACAGTAATTGAGCAGAACTGGCTGTGCCCTGGCTACATCACACATTGGTATGAATGAATACTGCTGCAGTGAAATTAATGAAATAGTGTATTCTAATTGTATCCAGGGGTCATTTGTCAAATGTCTTTCAACTCCTTTAGGTCCAAATGCCAATTAAAGGTACAGTGTGTAAAATCTAGCAGTGTTTAGCAGCACAGACATAAATGGAATATAATATTCATAAATGTTTCAATGAGTGCATCATCACCTTATTTAAAAATGATTTTGAATTTGTTCACTTAGAATGATCCATTCATATTTACAGAAGGAGAGGGACTCCTTCCAAGGAGGCCGCCATCTTGCTCTGCAACATTTCTACAGTAGCACAGAATGAACAAACTATACACCATGCACCCTTTTTTTTTTTTAAGATAACTTCATAAAGGAAGGATCATACTCATCATGCATCACAGGAGCTTCTTTTCCGGGGGCCAGCAATACCGTTATATATCCCCCTTTCTACACACTGTACCTTTAATGGAAATACGCAGAAAGGCAGATATAGTATATCTTTAAAACAGCATTGCAGGCTGCCCCATCAGCTGACTGGAAATAGTCATTAGGTGAAGGTGACCTCCAGTTTGTATGAAAGCTAAGACCTTTATCAGAGAGAATGATATTACCTCTCAAGGCATCAAAGGGACAGGCCTAAGTTAATGGTGGCTTTGTTAGCTTCAAGTACCACTTGCCTACTTTTCCTGGCAAGTGGTGACTAGGGTTGCCAACTGTCCCGTATTAGACATCCCATATATTGGGCTAAATTGGTTTGTTTCACACGGGACCTCAATTGTCCCGTATATTGACTATTAACTCTTGAAGAAGACTGCACTCTACACCGCCTCTCATCCAATCACAGGCCCCCCGTCACGCGCATCAGTTGTATGCAGCGCAAATGCGCCAAGTCCTGCAAAAAAGTGTGGAGAGGATTTTCTCTGATGGCCATTAAATGGTCAGACTCAAGAAACAGATGCAGCACAGAGCTGATTAAAAATGAACTTCAAATATCTGTAAACTGTGACTTGTCATGTAAGGACCTCTCTCTGGCTGTGCAAGAGGACAAAAGACTACTTGAGCCAGTCAAGAGCGGCAAAAAGTATCCATGGAAAAATGTTAATTTAGTGAGTTATACTCCTCTTTTGGATTTCATTGTTCTTTTGTCTGTTTTTTTAATGTAAAGAGACATATTGTGGTTTCTTTGAGGTTTATTCATAAGAGGTTGAATAAGGATACAATAAGGATTAAAGGGAATATACATACTTTCTGCATTTCCAGTTGAATAAGAATATGAATATACGCTGAATTCACACATCATACTCACACCACCATGGCACCGTACACCTGTCCCTTATTTAATAGTGAGTTGGCAACCCTAGTGGTGACATCAACCCATGAATATAACAATAATGAAATGAGCAACCTAAGATAAAATACAGTGACAATAATTTTTAATTATCAAACAAAACATTGACACAAGTAAGGAATTGATTTAAAAAATGCATTGAAAGAAAATGAAAAAGTGTAAAAAAAAATAGAAAGTTCAGACTGATTTATTTTTCTGTGTAACACTGTTAAGTTGTGATTTTTATTTAATGTTGAAATTGTGTTTTCTTTGATAAACTTAACCTGGGATCTTTATGCACTTCTGACAACACCTGCCACCACATTAAACATGCAGGCTTACCTTCCCTGTTTTCTCGCTGCTGTAGTTTCTCCTCCTCACGCACCCTCAATGATAACAGCTGTATCGAGCTAAGAAGCTAACTTCATCCAACACTGACGTTGCTTTTAATCAACGTAATTCCGCAGCATTTATAAGAAAGGGGTTCATATAAAGACGCATTATTCCTAACTGGGACTCAGCCAAATCATGTTTCAGAAACGTAACTTCTACTAAAGTGTCGGACAAACCTCCATTAAAAGTGAGAAAGCTAGCCAACGTTAAGTTTCGGTACTTTACGTTACAGCTCATTGAACACAGCTGGGAATAACTGTTAACCTACCTGAGGCTTTCAGTGACTCACTGTGGGTAGAAACCTTTGACAGCACACTAACCGTTTCACTTTTCAATACAGCACGCGTATGGTTAGTATAGTTTAATGTATTAGTCCTTAAATATTTCAAGTTTTCACCCGAGGCATGTTCCAGTGTCTCTGCTACTCAGAGCGTCTGTGTTGAAGCGTCGTCGCTATAGCAACCAGCCCTTCTCGTGAAGTCTCGCGATACTTTGAAGAGCTGATGAGTCTGGGTTAGAATCATACTTTATAAATAGAATAGGTTGATAATTTATGGTAAATTTCATATTCACAAATGTAAACTGAAAAAATGCATCTCCTATTTCCCTGTTTATCTACAAGAACTAAAACTATACTTTGAATCCCTTGAATTGATAGATAACAAAAAAAGTAATAAAACAATAGACCTTTTTAATGAGTTTCTTGGAGAGGATTTCCCTCTTAGCGTCTGAGATATTGCATATATTTTAATACATATATCAACAAGAGTTATATGTCCCGCTTTTTGTTTTTGTTTTTTCTTTGTTTCCTCTTCCTTGTCTCTTGGAGTATTTGATTTGTCTGAAGCACATGTCTGTAGTGTTTGTCATTGTATTGTTTACCATGTTCAATAAATAAATAAATAAATAAACAAATAAATACAATAGGTCATTTCACTCTATGATTTCTCTGTTACTCTTCAAAAAGACCAAGATGATCTGTTTTGATGATCCTTAATCTACAGACAGAGTCTTCTGGAGGCTTAAATGAGGAGTTGTCTTCCTCCTGTTTTCTGTAATATTTGTAATTTTGTATTTTGGTTATCCATTTTCCGATGGCACAGGGGAGGGGATGTCGAGGTTTTTCTTGTGATTTTTTGTGTATTTTTATTCTATTTCATTGATTTTTTTAAATGTGTATTCATTGTGTATTTTCATTTTTATTTTTTTATTTCTATTTCTATTTTCATTTTTTTTAGATTCTTGTGTTTGCTTTACTTGGTATTATTTTGTATCATTATGTAACAAGCGTTTTTTGTGTCACCTGGCAACAAGTGCGATAAATTGGACACACCCACCTAGTTGGTGAGATGCTGATGAAAGCCTAAGGCTGAAATGCGATTGTTTCTTTTTGCTGCTGTCAGAATGACATAAAATGTTTAGTGTCTGTCTATCTATGTTTGTACAGGGAGTACGCAAAAATACCGGAGTCAAATTCTTTGTATTCTTGAGATACATTGTGATTAAAGTTCTTTCGGATTCTGATTCTGATTCTGAAAAGTTTTTCAACATAAAGCTGCTGTTGGTAGTCACAGAGTAAACATCTGTTCATAGAGAGAGACTTTAAATGTCAACCATAGACTGTATAAAATATGGACTTGGGATCCGTGTCGTCACCCATCTGTTTCTGCAGCGCTGTTTGAGGCAAATCGGCGGCAGCCATATTGCTGCTGTCGAGCCAGTGTGACGTAAAGAGGCGGAGTTTGAGCCTCCTAGCCAACAGCTGCAGTGTTCCCACAGGCACCTGTGCCTCTCATTGGAAGACTTGTTGCTGCTTGATGTCAACACTACTCCTCCCAACCAGATTTTCTCTTGGCCCCCACCCCCTCCCCTCTCTGTGCATGCTCATGATAGTGCCGGAATCATAACCAATCAGAGTACGTAGTAGGGGCTACCCCTCAACCAATCAGCTTGGAGGATTGGAGGTTAGCTGTGATTGGTCCATCATAATCAAGCGGCAACCTCCGGTCTAAAAATATAAGTCCAATGCGGAAGTGCCAAAAACTGCAGTTCATCGAGGATCCGCTTGAGGCTGGCTCTGGAAGTACCGGAAACCACATACACACCAATTCAAGAAAGCTGATATTTGAAGCAGAAATAAACATGTTTACAGCCTGGTACAAAAGACAAGTGTAGTCTGGATAGCTCATTTCTCGATCGGCACACACTGTAGGGGGGTTGAATTTTTTTCTAACGCAGCAATTTCTAAGATATTAAGATTCCATGACTTCTACTGAGTGGCACAGCTGACTTGATTGACAGACAGAAACACTGTAGCTGTTGGCGAGGAGGCTCAAAGCCCGTCTCTTTACGTCGAAATCGCTTGACAGTAGCACTATGGCTGCCGCCGCCGATTGGCCTCAAAACAGTGCTTCAGAAACAGATGGGTGACGTCAAGGATACTACGTCCATACTTTATGCAGCCTATGATCATAATGGGAACGAGGGGAATAATAACATTGCTTTAAATATAGGCATTGGAAAACACAGAGATTTCGCAATAGTCTCAAATGACTTCCTTTACCGAGGAGTACCGATGGGTATTATGACCTTTTCTCCAAACCCAGTAGAAAAAAGTAACATATTTTACAACATTCCTACCAACAGCAGCTTTGATTGTGAGTGCTGACATTTTTCAATTACATTGTCCACTTTGGGTCAGCACCGAGTATTTTTTTGGGTAGTTTTGAGTGAGCACGCCAATTCTCTTTCTTACTCTTGAAAAACTCATCCATCTAAGTCTGTTGGCGAATCATGAACTTTAGAAAATAATTCAAATGGCATGCTTTTGTTTGTTCAGGGAATAAACATCAGACTCAAAGACACCAAGTCCCCTATTGCCTCAGTAATCATGGGCAGCGGGAATTCCTATCTAATTAAAATCCTCACAGCATCAAGATAAATGTTGTAGTTCTGATTGGAGGCTTTGAACTGTCGTTTTATTTTTAGACAGACATTAGAGTTGTCTTACGTCAACCAAGATGACGCTATTTAGATCTTTCATCATGTTGACAATCATGATCAGAGGCAAAATAATTTCCCATTTGTCCCATTAGATAGATGTGCCAAAGACCAAAGTGAGGGATACTGCAAAAGTGTGTTTGTGTGTCCACAATGTGCTGATGGTTGTTTGACTGGAGGAGAACAAATCACCAACTACCATGTGTAGGCCTATTGGTTTGTTACATAAAAAGTCTACAGTGTATACAAAAACATAGAGAAATCTCAATTCTCAAGCAGCCAAAAGGTCATAGGAAGGAAAAAAAGACTATGGAACATAGTTAACTGTACACCACCAGAGTCCTGGCAAAACACTTAGTCTATGTATCATATAAATAAAACAAAACAAACACAGAACTTCACTCTCAGCTGAAGCCTATGTGTCTGTATCAGAATATACAATACTCCAGTGTGCATTTTTGAGCATCTTACAAGAATCTCAATGGAAATACTCATTTTTATCTCATAGTCCTTTAGTCAATAAGAGGTATTTTAAACAAAAAGTAATTTAACTTGATTCAAACACAATTTTATCACAAATCTGCAGGCTGTATGCCCTTGTATTTCATGCCTGACTCCAGCGGCAACAGCTATTACTACTACTACTACCATCCGTCTCATCAGTGTTATCTCCCCCTTATTCTCCCCTATCCCTCATTCCAACCCTAACTCGGTTGAGGCAGATGGCTAACATCAGTATGGTTCTGCTCGAGGTTCCTGCCTGTTAAACTAGCTAAATACAGCAAGGTGCAATGCTTGTGGTGGATTAAGATGAGATAAGATCAAGTCCTGTCAGTGAGAGGGGACTGGATCCTATCCTGCCTTGATGTTGGGTCTTTGTTAATAATTTAACATAGAGTATGGTCTAGACCTGCTATGTTTGTAAAATAATCTTGAGATAATGTTTGTTGTGATTTTGCGCTATACAAATAAAGATTGTTTGATTGATTGATAATATATAACAGACTTGAAAAACTAGTTGTGAAACAGGTCCTTGGGTTTGTCTCTCCCTCTTTCTCTTTTGTTATTTACAATAAAAATCAAATCAAGATCTACTTTAATCTTCTCTCTTTATATAATATTAGTCATTAAAAAAAGCCTAGGGTTTAATATTTTGAGTTTTTCAAAAGACACAAGCCATCTTTGGGTAGACATGTGCAAAGAGTGTTGGAAATGGTTCTAAAAATATTTTTTCATTCATCACTGGACCTAATGGATTTGCTATTATTTTGCTGTATATTCTTGTATATACCTACTACATGTGCCTAATATGCATTTATGCAACAGAGACTCGGTTTATGCATCCATGTGAGTCTATCTGTCTGTCTGTCTGTCTGTCCCACATCAGTGCCGGCAGGCAGTCATCCGTCCTGTCTTCATCTGTATTCCAGAACAAAACAAACTTTCTGACACTGTTGAAAAAGCACTCCTCTGCTACAGGCCATGCCCCCTCTATTGCCACTTTTTTCCTTGTCTCTACCCTTCTTTGCCACCCTCCCCACCAGACCACAGGACAATTATGGCTCAGCAAGCAGCAAACACACCTCTACCTTATCTCTAGATCCTGCTCTCTTGCTCTCGTTCTCTCGTTCTCTCTTTCACTCCCTCTCTTTTTTCTTACATTGTTGGCGTATGACCTCTTGCTCCTGCCATCAGGGAAGTGTGGGTGTATAACTTATTGAGCATGCCTGTGTGTGTGTGAGAGTGCGCATGGTCATTTAGGGTCATGACCCCCCAGCTGGATTCTGTCTCTCCTGCTAAACTGTGACTCTCTCCCTCTCCCTCTTTACCTCCCTCTCCCTCTCCCTCTTTCTATCTCTCTCTCTCTCTCAGCTCTGCCCGCATAGACAGCTGGGTGTGCAGTAGCATACCGATGAGCAGACGAGTGAGGAGAAGAAGCAGCAAGAGAAGGAGTAAAAGAGGGAGTGAGGGATAAAGAAATGAAGGATGGAGAGGTGGGAGGGGTATATAACGAGAGGCCAGAAGGCACACTGAAGAGCAGTGCAAGGGAAAGCACAAGAACAAGTGAGCAACAGAATGCATGAAAGGAGGAGTACAACAGAGGAGCAGTTGCAGGAAAAGGACAAGCATTGTGCTGTGAAATGTCAGGGCTATTTAATTCATTAGGAGGCAATGATTATGGCGCTGTACTGAATGTCATCTGCTGGGTTAAACCTTCAGCGGCGGCCACACGCTGGATATATATTGACTGTTTGGCAGTGTTTGGAAACCTTTAGCAATGACAAAGCTGCAGCAACAAGGACGGGAGAAAGTAGTCGGGCAGCCAGGATCAACAACATTTTTGTGACTCCTGATATGCACAGGAGGGTTGTAGATAATCCTGGGACTCTATTGACCAAATAATGGAGAAATTGTTAAATAACCTTGAAAAAAGGTAGCTGGGAGCTTTCACACATCAATCTTCTATACCTACTTATTCCTGCCCAGAGTCACAGGGGGATGGAGACTCTCCCTGCATGCACAAATGGCAAGGAAGCAGGTCACCAGTCCATCATCGGATTAATACCAAGCAAACCCAGGCAAATTTAATCTGCTAGTTCACCTGATCTGCATGTCTTTGGATTGCGTAGGGGGGGGGGCTGAGCGAGTAAGAGAAAGATGGAGAGAGCAGCTGGCCCATGATCCAGGACTTTCTTGCTTTGGTTGTCAGGCAACAGCATTACCCACTGAGCCCCGCAAAGAAATTAACAGTAGGGAAATCATTTAGCCTTACACTAATTGGATTCTGCCCTGAAATTATCTCACCAAATCAAACTTAAGAAGTCAGGATCAAAGACTGTGTGATGTATGAATTGAAGTCAACTTAACTGAGGAACAGTGAAGATTGGCAATATGTGGAATCATTGATGCCTGCAAGTCAATTCATTACACTGAGCAAAACAAGTACTGAAAGAAGTACAGAAAAAAGATATGCACAATTTGACACAGAAAGATAAAAAACACAGGGTTTTCTTGATCTTATTTCATGCTTTAAAAAAACCTAAATGGCTGAGTACATCATAAGCAGCAGGATAGGGGGGAAAAATATAGCTCACAAGTATCTCATTGGAAAACGTTTGTACCTAAAAGAGAGGAGTTTTATATTTGATCATATAATTTACTTTTTTTTTCATCAAGTGATATGCTCTCCATTTACAAGGTGGTACCTATATGAGCTGAGTGGAAACAAGAAATACCCATAATTACAGTTTCATTTGTACCCAGAGGACTTGATCCAAAGTAGCATCCTTCCAAGTGGTCACCCCTTCCCTGTAAAGCAACAGTATTCTAGTTAAATAAGTCTTTTCTATCTCTTTGGAATACGTGACTCCAAGTGACAAAATGTCACTTTTCTCAGCATACATTTCATCATTATTATAATGAAGAGCTGGAATAAATTGTTACATTGACATTTTTTAAAATATGTTTTTTTAAAGTAGTTGTATAGTTCTATCATTTTGCATTTCGAAACAGCAATTAAGTCTATATTTAACAAATGTCTTGGTTTGGGAATCATATGATTACATTTTTCAGGAATTCCAGTTTGGTTTCTGTCTCTGTTTCATTCTGTATGCATATTGTTTTCCATCACAGGGGCAGCAGAAGAGACTGTACTGGCTTGACTATGACGTGCCAAAAGGGACAAAAATGCATGCAATCAATGCTAAAAGAAAAGATACATTTTGTACCTAAAATGCATTGAGATTGCTGTCAGCCCTACTCAGTAGCATGGTCAATAAAATTCTACCTGAGTTCCTTCTGCTATGAAAAGTCAAATTGTAGCTCTGAAAATGACATTTGGAGATAGAAATACAGTTTTATTTAAAGTCAACTAGAAATATACTTTAAGAGACAATATATCTATTTCAAGGCATAAACAGGTATTTTCAATTATTCAGGATAATCACAAATAAGGTTAAAGAAGGGCTAGAAATCTAGTGAGGTCCCCAAATTCAGCACAACAATAAAAGTGATAGGGTTGATGTCCCACCTTCACAGGTGCAAGTTAGGGAGATATTAAGGAAAGTTAATGCATACTCAGTGAGCCCAGACAAAGCAGTCAAATGATCCTGTGTGAGTAAATGTTTGTAAAGTGGGTCCAACTCAAGGACTTCATATTTTTCTTGTATGTTTCTTATCCTCTGATTCTTGATCAAGCTTACATGTATAAGGGGGCAGGCCATCAAGGCCCATTTGGGGTCAGTGCTTTGTGAAAGGGGCTGGGAATCAGACCATCAGCCCTGTGATCAATGGGCAGTCTGATTCCCCTGAGCCACAGTCGCCCTTAAAATGAATAAACAATAGTAATGTTAAGCTTTTACTCATTGTAGGACTATTTTCCTGAGGACATTTTCACATTGACTCATGCATCAAGTTTCCACCCACTTACAGAGCAAATTTTCACAGATTTCCAGAAAATTGGCAAAAGAATATGAAAACCATTATTAGACTATAAGTTGTTGGGCACATAGAGATAAACAGCTGTTGGTGCTTAGTCGCCAGTCTGGTGCCATTAAACCACTGCAGAAGAAAAGGGTGAAAAAGTTGATAGCAGCGCACAAGCCAACCTCAAACACTGCTAACATATGTAGCAAAAGGATGTAAATATGTAAAATGTGTTTACTATGTATTCATTTTGATGGATCCTTTTTTCCACCTAAGTCACTGAGACAACCTTGGGCATTATTATAAGATTTTAAAAAGGCATCATTATTCTAGATAGACAATGTGACAAGCAGAAAAAGTACAGGACAATTTTTAATTTTAAGAAGCAATGACTGAGCCTCTGGTAACGCAAATCAACAAAAACGTTCTAAGTATGATATTTATAGTCATACATACATACAATTAAAGATATTAATAATTTAAACTTAACTTGATTCAATTTTTGGAATATTATCAGTCAAGTATCAACTTGGCGGGGTTTACATGGATATTTATAACAAATATCTAATCAATCACAAGGAAAAACATTAAGTTAAGCCCATACATGTTCAACAAAATGATTTTTGGTGATGCTTAGTGGCACATTACATTTTGATATTCTATATGAATTTTGATTATTTCAAGTCACATTCCCAGAGGCTTTAAGTGTTCATTTAAGCAATGCTAGTGAGAAAGCAAAAAATAGCTCACCCAATATTTATGCAATTGATCACACATTTGGGCCAGCTGTGGTAGGGTCGGTCATCTCTCAATCGGAAGGGAAGGTCAGGGATTCAATCCAAGGGCCCACTGTCCACATACTGAAGTGTCCTTGGGCAAGACAACTAACCCCAAACTGCCCATGGTGCTGTGTCATCGGTGTGTTAAGGAGAATAGGATTAGTCAAAATTGATAGGTTCTACATGACAGACTCTTCCATCAGTGTCTGAATGTGGTGTGAATGGGTGAATGTGACATGTAATGTAAAAGCACTTTGATTGGTCAGAAGAGAGAAGGCGTTATATAAACACAGTCCATTTACCATTTAACATTAGCTTTTTTACATTTAAATACCAAAGGTCTCTGTGAAAGCTTCCAGAAGCATATGTCAGAACAAAATGAAGTTACTGTGATGTTTGTCCCAGTAGTTATAGTATATGAGGAGTCACGAGCCAGTAAAATGTAATAGATCTAGCAAAGATGTAATGTTGAAATGACAGTGTTCAAGTTTGATGTGTGACATAACTCCAAAAGAAGGAGTTCATCTTGACAATAACACTCTGTTCTTTTCTGGTGTTGTTGCTTTGAACTGACTGAGAGCCCACAACCATCGCAGCACCCCTTTATTAAAACTGAGACACTGTTAACTTCTGGCTATATGAGTTTCAAGGGTTACAACAATTATTAACTCTCATTGCTGCGTGGAACATCCCATCCACTGAAAATAATGAGATTCCTTCTCACTGAGGTTCTAATCACTGAAAAACCCTCTCAGGCCATGACTGTGAAGAGAGGTACTCTGCAGACATGCCAGTCTAAAAAGATGTGAGCTACATGATGAGGAGGCAGGGAGGAAGGAGCAGAGAATGAGGATCAGTGCCATCACTAACGGCCACAGAGGGACGAGGACAGGGACAGGAGTACTTGTCCAAGTCCTTGACATCATGAAGAAAGTCCAATATAGTGCCTCTCCTAATGATATCTTCTCTCTCCTCTCACTTCCTGCTAAAGGTCCCACAGGGTGTGTGATTAGCTGGTGTCTTTTCAGTGGGCTGGTATACTGTATAAGTGTGTGGATGATGAAGTTGTGTTTGTGTGTGTTTTTTCCACCTTTGGATGGAAGAAAACAGGAAACAATAAGAGCTGAATAAACTGAACAAAAAAAGAACTAAACAAGATAAGATAGAGGAATATCCACAGAGACAGATGCTGACTTTCAGAAATAAAAATATGGTAAAATGTGACATTTACTGCAGACTAACTAATGCGCTGTATATATCTAAAAGTCATAAATAAAAATTGCATTGCCATAAGGAATATGAGTTAACAGGAGAGGAATAAAATACAGTCTAGAAGCAGAAAAGGAGAGGAAAACAAAGTGAACTGTGGTGCAGGAGCAAAGGTGAAGTGAGAGAGAAAGAGCGATAAAGAGGGTTGGAGAGTGAGTGAAGGAAAAAAAGAAGAGGGTGACATGGAGGAAAGAGAATATCGAGGTGTGAGGATCCGATGGTCAGCCAGTCACTGGATGTTGCCGAGCAGGAGAGGTAATGAGAGCGCCGATAGAGGGGAGAGAGGCCAGAGGGCCTGACGCGAAGACCAAGTGAGGAATTGAGAGGTTGAGAGAGTGAGGAAGGGAGGGAAGGAGGGAGAGATGGATGACTGTGAGACAAGAGGGAGGAAGATGACAGGGAGGAGGGGCGGTGGGGGGCTGAGGAACGCACATGAGTGGCTCTTCATCATGTGAAGTAGCTTAAGTTGATGGCTCTGTGTCACACCTCCAGACACTCACACACACACCAGGACAAAGAGTCAAAGTGCATACACAGAGATCACACACATCAGTCAAAGCTCAGATGGGTATCTGACAGAAAAAGGAGATTAAGACTGGTTGATGGCAGGGAGTGATGCTTCTGATGATCACCTGATAAATTGAAAGACAGATGGGCCAGGAGAAAGAAGAGAAAAGGATGACGTGTCAGAGTGGAAAGAAAAAAATGACTGTTGGACACAAACTGAATTATTAAGATAAAACAGCCAGGTTGAGTAGATATACTTTTAAAAAAACATGTATAGTTATAACAACGATGCTCCTTCGGATCATGAAGAATTGCTAATGTTGATGCCGGTGAAAGGTTTGGCAGCAACTCCGACTGCCTTGTAAAAGCGGTGTCAAATACAATTTCCTTTTTTTTATACTTCACCCCATTCTCTTACATTCATCTCTAGGAAAAAGGTAGTGAGTGTGACAGTAACTGCTGCGTAGGAATCTGGGTCAGACATGACGTCTAATAACCAGGGAACAAGCTGATACTGTTTGATCACAGCAGCCTATTGTTCTGCCATGGATTATAGAGACAAATGGTGGCGCGAACAAGATTTAGAATAGACAATTTTTCCTCCAATGTCTGTAAAACAATGTGCGTGGGTGCACAGGTAAAATAAAACTCAGATACCTTTCACTGCTGGAGTTTTTTTCTTTTTTTGCTTGATCACTCTTGTGCAGCACCTCACTCTCTCTCTCTCTGCTTCTCTGTGTCTCTCTCCTCCCCTCCCTCTCTCTTTCTCTCAAACTCACACAAACACAAACCGATTTTGCTGGTATACGCACACAACTGAATAAAAACACATGCACAAAGTCAGAGTGGAGAGTCAGTGAGCTGCACCTCTACTGCCATCTAGAGGTCACATGTGGGGCTGGATTGATTGTGCAACTGTGCCACAGTGATGAGAGGTATGGCCTGATGAATGGCTGTTGCCTCTAAATATATCATTGTTATTTTCGGGATATTCTTAAAAGAGGGGTGTGGTCACTATGTTCAGGAATCACTCAGGGACTTCTAGGAATGTCAACTGCAGATGACACACCATGTATTTCAAGCTTATTCCTGAAGAAAGACAAAGCACAATATCAAAGAAAAGGTGAGAAATCAGCACTCATTTATGACTTTTAATGCGCCTGTGCCTCCATGACTCTTTGTGTGTGTGTGTTTCTATGTGTGTGGTGTGGTGTGGTGTGGTGGGGTGGGGTGGGAGGGATGCTCAGGCTGCAGGAGCATCTGACAAATGCTGCAGTGTTTTTTTAATTATAGCTGATATAACTGTTTGCACCTGTCAGTTTGTTTTCTGAGTGATGACGCAAGTAAAGCTAATCCAATACCAAAATAGAGATCAGGGATTAGACCCCTGGACCTTGATCTACGTGTAAAAGAGTCTTTTGACAAAATTCTGAGCCCCTGGTTGCTGTGTTAGAGTGCATGGATTTCTGCAGATTAGATCCTGATGGGCAGCTTGGTACTTCATGTAGCAGCGTGTGCCATCAGTGCATGTAAATGAGGTAAATGAGGGGTTCCTAGAAAGGTTCAATAGAAGATTTTTTTAATATAATATCTTGTAACTTGGCAAAAGCTTGCATCCAAGAGGGTTTTTCAACAAGTTGTCTTTTTAATGTCCCTTAGCCTACCTCGGTGAGATAGAAACCGGAGTCACCAAACTTCTAGTGCAAGTTGAGTCTTGAGTCCTCAGTGTTCAAGTCCAGCTAGTCCAGGTCACCAAAGAATAATCAGAGTGGTGTCCGAGTTGAGTCCCTTTAATAATATTATCATTCATTATCAAGGAAAGTGCTGATTCACTGTGTGAACGATGACCAGCTGTGTGCAACCTTCTGGATGAGTAGAAAATACGCTTCGTTTATTAATATAAGATTCTGACTAATCCTGTCAGCATGTCTGGGGATTTAAATTATCAATGAAGTTACCATGCTGTGTGTCATGTGTAAATGTGCACCGTGCCTTTCTCAATGGGACAATGCACACATCATTACACATGCAGGGGGATCACTGCAGGTGGCTAATAGACTGTATTAATACCTGCAGGCCACCTGCTATCAATCATGATTTTAACTAACTCAGAGGTTGAGTAAGTCCTTATACAAAAACACCACACAATAGAAAAACAGTCTTTGTAAGAAACCTCTTCATATCCCAGTCAATGCACAAGTCCAAGTCTAAGTCTAAGTCCAAGTCAGCAGTGTATGAGTTCAGTTGGGTCAAGTGTCATGGAAACCAGGTCTCAAGTCAGATTTAAGTCTGAGTGCTGACTTACAAAAGGTCAGCACTCACAGCGTTTTTCCATGCAACTGTTGCTGAGTGCTTGGTGGATTCATGTTGTGTCCCTGTAAATAAAATGTATGGCCTAGACCTGCTCTTCATGCAAAGTGTCATTACTTTTGCTGTGATTTGGTGCTACAGAAATAAAAACTGATTGATTAATTGGCATTTAATGGATGGTAGAAATATCCTAACTTGTACCTATCCTGTCACTAATTACTCAAACCTGAAACGACAGCACTACTGTGTTTTACTGAAAGTTCCATCCTTTACCACGATAATAGGATGTATACATTTGCATTTTGATGAAAGTCAGATAAATCATGTTAAACTAATTTTGGAATATTTTGGCAAATACACTTAGGTCTACTTGTTTCCTGTCTGGAGTCAGAAGAATTGATCATTACCACTCCCATTGTATTAATAATAAGCAAGTAGTACAGGTTAAACATTGTTTAACATTGGATTACCCAGGCTAGCCTTTCCATCAGTCCTGTCAAACTAAATACACACAATTAAGAGTGGTACCTTTAAACTCCAAGGCTTTTTTTTCAGTGTTATTTGGGAAAATATGTGGAAATAAAGTATTTCAGTTCGTGAAATCACCTCTTTTATGCAGGCTTCAAGTTTGCATTTCTCTTCCCACACCCGTCCTGTCAAACACTGAGGCATTAACTACTATTTCGTGGTGGCATGTGGTATTTAATTAGCTTTGTTGATCTGTGCTCAGTTATCCAGCCCCTAACAGTAAACAACCCAGATTTTGTGTTAATCATCACTGTATCAGGCCACACCACCTGCTAATGCTGCTTATCTGTGAATTAATGGCTATCTGCACACACACACACAACATCACACGAGCAAAAACACATTGAGTAGTTCAGGAGCACATCTCTATGCCTTATTTATTTATCATATAGAATTATAGGCATTACACACACTCAGAGAAACAGTAAAAACATGCATACATAGACACAGCACTTGGAATGGACAGTTTCTGTCATCGCAGCACTTTCCCAAACAGGCTCTGATTAAACAGCAGCTTAGAGCGCTTTAATTTCATGGAAGAACAGACAGCGAGAGAGGGAAGCGATGGAGGGAGAGAGGGGGCTACAGATTCATGGACAGAGGGGAAGAGAAGAAACAAGAGAGGGTGGGGGACCCATAGAACAGAGAGAATGAAAACCGCGGCAGCCAGAGAGTAGATTGAAGGGATGGATGGAAGATGAGAGAGAGCGAGAGAGACACAGTAAAGAGGGAGATTACTTGAGCCGTAGAAGGCAGAAATGATAGACAGGATATAGGGGGAGAGAAGAGGACTGGGAGGAGTGTGGGGGCACAGGAGGAAGAAGATAAGAAAGACAGAAAGTGAGAGAGAGATATAAAGAGAGAGATCTTAGGGCTTGTCCAGAATTTTAAAAACCTTGAACAGGGAGTGAGGGCTGGTTGAAAAAAAGAAAAAAACATGCTGCAGGCAGGTGCAGGGCCTCAATATTTCAGTCACATAAAAAATTTAAATCCTGGCTAAAATCTGTGAGTACTATGTAATCCTGATTTGTCATGTGTTCCGTTGGCAACATGCTTCCTCCTCTTATCTCAATCTACACATGCACACACACGGACCGTTTAATGCTTTCATGACACGCACGTGCTCTCAGTTAGCGCTTGAATAGAAAAGAGGAGAGAGATTATTAGGGGATATCAGCAGAGAAGATGTGACCACAGGGCCAACTGTCACACCACGTTTTGAACCGACACACAAGTGAGCCAGTGTGCAGGAGGGGCCTATAGCAAATGAAACGAGGTTAAGCCCACCAGCCGGGAGCGCTTTAAAGTGTTGATGTGTGTCTGTGTTCGTGTGTATCTCTGTGGTTTGCGTATTTGGTGGAGCAGTTCTCCAGTTTCATATAGATTTGCACCCTAAAGTGGTTCAGTTGAAGGGCTTTTAGCACTGAGGAAAGACAATGTAGACAATGTATGCAATTCACACTCACACACACACACACACACACAACACACGCACCACACATGTGTGCACACAAACATATATGCATAACAGGCTTTTAAAATGCAGGGTTTTATAATATATGTTAAAGGTACTCTGAAATCCATTTCCTTTGAAGAGCTCACTGTGGCCTTAAGGAGAACTGTGCAGTGGCAAGCTATGGTACCAGAATAGTAATAATATATGAATATTTATGTCACATTCTCCTTCCTGAAACTGCCTATAGATGGCACGGGACCTTTACTGCTGTGAGGTTTAAGTGCTGGACTTATTCTGTGTATGTGGAATGTGAGTGTGCACAGAAGAATATAGATACTACCCTGCATGCCTTGCCCTTAACCTTTACATTCTCAGAGCTGATGGAATTAATGATGCAAAGACGTTACAGTGATGTGGGGATAAATGTGCATGATCAAACACTTCAGGTTATCTAACTGCTGAGTTTTTTATAACTTTGAATCTTTTATATTTTCAATCTTATATAACTGCGTGGAGCAATTTTTGCAGAATGCACCAGTGGAGAGAGTGTTTGAAAGAGTGTGTGCATGCTAAATGAGGTATTTCTAGAAAGATATAAAGGAGAGAAATCAGGCCAAATACCCCATGGCAAGTGGAGTTCAGTAAGAAAATAAATGCACTCACACTCAGTGTTTGCTGTCATGAACTTTAAGTGTGTATGAAGCTTCTTTCTTCATCACCTTCATGCTTCTGTGCTTATTTTTCAGAAGCTCTTTCCAGTCTTCCCTCGCTGGCCATCTCCAACTTTTTTCCTGTTTATCTCTTCTGCCCCTATCTAAACCCTGCACTCTCACATCTTCTCCATTTCCAGTCACCTCTCATCATCCTCCTCCTTTTCATCTCCTCTCTGTTCCTTGCATCTTTGCCCTCTTGTTTCCCCTCCCCTCATCCACTATTCCTTTGCTTCTTTCTTTGCATTTCTGTTACCACTTTCCTTCTCTCTCAGTCTGCACTTGTCCTCTTCCAAACTTCCCCTTCATCTTACATAAACCCTTTCCTCTGGCCTCACCTCTCCTCCCCCTCCTCCTCCTCACTTGGGCAACTGGGGTAGATAAAGTGGGAAGAGAACCTGTTTTGACTAGTGAGGGCTTCAGTATTTTACAACCAAAGTGTGTGTGTAGCTGCTGATCAGTGGCAGCCTTACCCAGGGAGGCAGCACACAGTGTCAAGTGAATTCATTGCCTACACCTTCTTAATATTAAGACTGTTTAAAAGTGCTGCTTAGCATTCTGAGAGCTTGTATCTCACTGCTCTGAGTCAAATGCCCCCCTCCCACCCCGCCCCCCCCACCACACTGATTTAACCAGATAGACACGCAAACAGAAACACTTGAGTGCATATAGAAATGTAGCCATGCTCTCTTGTGCATACATATTTTGTGAGAAGGAAGCTACAATGATACAGCAAACTGATGGTTCTCATTTTCATCTGGGTCTTTTGGTTACTGCTGCAGGCCTGCAAAGATTAAGTGTACTGGACACAGTGTTAGACACACTCACCCACACACAAATCCTTTTCCCAGATGGACAATAAAAGAGCATATGTAGGGCTGACTTCAGAGATCACCATAAAATGCTTTAAAACGGAATATCCTGTTTTGTGAAATTTGAGATAAACACAAGGTACTTGTGCTGAAAGAAAGGATGAGCTCTTCAGTGAAGAAACCCACCCCACTATACCCTTCTACTGGTACATTTAGTAGCCTACCCATGGCTCCTGATGTCCCCCAAAGCCTGAGATACAAAGGACAGATGGGGAGTGAGAGCAAGCACATCACTGGGGTTATCAAGTGGGCTCCTCCCTTCACTGATGTTTCCTTTAGTTAGGCCCACGACAACTCGGAGGGGCTAAACAGTTAAACTGGCGTCCCTGAGTAACCCCCCTCCATGTGAGTCCCCGCTGTCCAGCATATCTACTAGCAGAATACCCCAATTTAATAAACCCAACCCATACAGTATTGCCACGTTTCAACGGACCCAGGCTCTGTACATGCAAGCTCCACGTGTGGTGGAATTCATCAGTAAACTGGACACTGGACATAGAAGACTCAGGAGACATAACAATACACAGGCAGGAGAGTGCAGTGCAATGCCAAGTCAATTATCTCAGACAATCCCTCGGTCATGGTATTTATCCCCAAAGCCAACACTAAAGTTAGATACATATCTCAAAACAATTGAGAAGAAGAACAGTGTTCTCTGTCACAACATACAGATAGGGACAGGAGCAGGGAAAGGACCTTGATGATTACAACAGTAAAACCTGTCTCGCCTATCACCCCAACTGTGTCTAACCCCGCCTCTGACACTCAGACTGGAAAGATATAAGTGTTAAATATTCTTCCATACCTATGAGACTACGAAATTCCATGACACCAGGTAGTGTCAACACCGATACTACCTACTCTAGCACCTGGACCCTGGCAGCCCCACCACCCAACACACAACAAAAGAGTCTGCAGCTAGATATTAAAAGACCGGGAGGCAGAACATAGATGAGATGCTGGTCTAGGATATTATTCATTCCTGCCGGTCTAGGCTGTTTCTTCCTAACCACACAAAGTTATTTGAAGTTGTCAGGCAGACACAGTAGACAAAACAGGTTTCATGATGGGCTGTACAAGCCACAACAGTTCAAACAATCCACAATTAGATATTACCACAGCTTTGGTCCATCAGTGCATCAACATTTCAATCAGCATTATGTTGTTTTGTTGCTGGTGGTATTATTCTAATAATGTGTTTTGAATCTCAGGGACGATAAGTCTGCATGAGCGAAATGACAAGCACGGTGGGATTGAACAACATCAAGAAGAAAAATATAATAATCATGATTAAATGTAAATATCACAAAAGTATCTTTAAAAATGTAAATGAATTTAACTACATTAACAACAGCATCGTTCTGTTTACAAAATATAGTTTTCATTTGGAGTTAATGGAAAAGTTTAAAAAATGTGTCATGGTTGGTTGCCACTGCAGATTGAGGATTGGGGTTCAGCTCTTCTGCGTTATTGGCCTTTCCACAACGGGCCTATTTAAATGAATTGTGCTTTTACTGTATAATTTCACAGCTGGGAGGCTGTCAGTTTGCATCTGTAGCAGGATTTTTTTCCATCAATAACTCTGCTTTAATTGCCTTATTGCCTGCTTTATTATTAGGGTACTTTGTTTATGTGATTAGTTTGGCTAATTGCTTCCTTAACTTCTGACGGCAATTAAAACCACAGTGAAAAACAAAATAATCTAAACTGATATTAAATGGATGAGTTTGTGAAACTTTTTAGTGCAACCAGAAACAGATGATTAAGTTATGCTGAGTTGGATGAGGGGCCTGTTGAAAGCTGAAATAGCAGAAAACTGCATTCAAAGTTGTATGGTTATGTTAGTTTTCCTCATCAGCAGCTCCCTCGCCTTATTCATAGACTGATAAATCCACAATGAGGTGAAATAGTCAAAAGAAATGGGAATATTGAACACTGAAAACACTAAATAAAGGACATTTGTGGTGACTTTCTTCAAGTGTAGTGCTGTGGCAAGGGGAAAGTGGTTACTTTAGCTCCCACATTTTTTTTTTTCTTTGCAACAAAAACAGCTTAAAGTGTTTCTCTTTCTTACGACAGGTAAGGCTGGAACACACATTTCGCTTTTTGTACCGGTTAGATTTTCTTAAAAAGGTAATTCAAAGCAAATATAGAAAAATAAATTCTCTGAAAAGATCTTTTTGTTGTTATTTAACAAAGACTACAGTTAGTAAAATGTGATGTTATTTATGGATTCGGCCACCTGGCTCATGCTTGTTTTATTTTTGGCTCCATTTCTAGTTGTTGGTTTGGCTCCAAGAGCATGTCTCACAGTGATAGTGTTGCCTTTATCCTGCATAGAGGTGTGTCTTCAACTTCTGTTTTTCTGTCTTCAGGGTTTACAACGTTTTAAATACATGGAAATTCATGTTCACGCTTTAATGTAAGCAAAACCTCCTTTACATGCATTCTTAGACGGTTGTATGTGTGACATCTGTCCTGTGGATGAGCTCTCTGCATCTTGAAAATTGCACACATAGAAGTCATAACATCCAGTCTCAGTTACTTGGCTGGTAATCACACCATAGAGAATGAGCGAAGGATTGTGGGGGTGTGGGAGTTAAAGCTTAGGGTTGGACTATACTGTACTTCAATTGTCAAATGTTCACATGCAGTCGCTGTATTTTGATAGCTCCTTCGAGACATGTGTGGGAAGGATATGTGCATGCTCTAGTTATTAAACTGTATGACAATAAATCTTGTTTGTGCTGGACGTTAAAATTAACCAGGCAACACAAGATGAGAACTAAATTACACGACAAATGTAAATTTGATTTATGGTAATTATGCTGCAATAAGGCGGCCGCAGCTGCAGTGTGCACGCAGACTGCAACTGTTTCACCTGACACCAAACTCATACATACAAATGAAGCTATCTTAAGCATAGGAAATAGGAAAAGAGATTTATGCACTATGCAAACAGATAAGGCAATGTTACAAGCCGGGCGCCTCAGATCGATTAATGTGTGCAACACCCATGAACATACACATACTGATTGAATGTACAATTTACTGTGTATCAGCAATTATCATAACCTCAATTATGTGTTAAAACCTCCAGTAAGTGACGCTCATTTTCTGAAGGCATTATGTTAGGAATTGTGGAATTGCACTTTAATGGTATCTTAAATGATATGCACTTGAGTGTGATTTATGAACACAAACGTGTCATCATGAAGATTCATGATCTCACTTTAGGAATGTGTCAAAGTGTGCGAGTGTGATTGAATGTCACCTTTCAAGCCAGTCAAAATGACAGGGACCTCAAAAATATAAACTGAAGCTGGAAGGCATGCAAATAGATTGAACAAATGCACAAACGTAGATACACACCCACCCACACGATAAGTATTCTGCACCAGGAGGCCCGTATAGCAGTGCACTTTAATCACAGAGTTCATCTCATTTCCTCTCTGCTCTCCTTTATCACTGGCTCCGTTCTTATTCATCTTCATGAGAAAGCAGAGGAAGAGGAGCCAGCGCCTAATAGCTCACTGATTTACATGATGAGTGTTTAGCCCCATAGACAAACTCCTGGGAAAGAGGACAGAAGAGCATACACAGATACCTTCACTAACTCTCTAACACACACAACAGATGGAGGAATATAATTTGTTTTCTTATTACTAAGACTTAGAATTAGGTGCAGATAGAAACACACACATACACACAAATCTATACCTAAACACACACATCAGGGGAACAAACAAGGCAGGCCCTGCAATAAACAGTTGAGTTAGCGCTCGCACACTGCTTTGCTTGTTTAGCGTGTAACTCAATTTGAAATGCTAACACTGCCATAGGCTCAGGGGCATGCAGCGGCAGGCTAGCATCATCAGCGTGCTTCCTAGCAATTTAACTCCCCTCTTTCAACACAGAGCAGTTGTGCAGTGGCCTCATATTTTACACACTCTGAATAAAATTAATTGGGCATTTTTGGGCACGCATCATTTGCACACTGGACCCACTTTGAATTGCAGATGGAGAGTAAAGGGGCGGGGGTGTTTGGGGGTTGTTATATACCACAGCATATTTAAGATTGTGACCATGTTTGGGTGTGCTGTTTCTATTTCAGTCATCTTTGGAGAGTGTGTAAGTGTTCATATGCACGTTCATGTGTGTGCAACATGTGCTTTAGAGCATACATTAATGGTGATGAGCTTTTTCTCTGCAATTAGAATCCATCATCAGATAGAGATGGTTTGGCTTTGGAGGGGAGGGGCTCTAATGACAAGGGAGAAGACGGTAATGATTAAATCGATCATTTATGCAAATACACTTAGACATAAGCAGGATCAACTTAAGCACTGGAAAAACAGTTACCTGCAGAAAATGGTCTCACAGGAAAGTATGTCAGCTGATCAAGGTGCCCTTGAACCAAATGATTAATAGAGTGCTCATAAACAGAGGCTTTAGTCCTTGATGCAGTGGTTGCAAGTTTGAATACCAACCTAAACCATGTGTTGCATATCACCCCTACTCTGTCCTCATACTATCTCCTTCTCTCTTCAGCTGTCCTAGCAATAAAGACATAAATAGCCCAAAAACATGAAAAAGAAATGATGTTTCATTTTCACACTGGTACAGTATTTTGCTATCAAAAATTATGTCAGTGCTTACTGGCGAACTACAGTAACCAGTGGCATACTCAGGCTGTTTTAGGGGCAGGGGTGAAAACAGAAAAAGGGGCACCTCCTTTCAAATCACTGGTACTCACAGTATAGGGAGAATTCAAATGAATTGATACAGCCGTAACAAGAGGGGGGTCTGGGGGTCCTCGCCCCAAAAATTTTGAGCATCTAACCCTTAATTTCCCTGCATCGTGGTGAATATTTTTGTGACCAATTGTGGTGGAAATTGAATTATGAAAAAGGGAAACATAAAAACTATTGATATATTCCTATATTATTGATTATGTAATATAATTAACTACAAAGGCAATCAGAGGGCGCTTTTTATGTCTTATACATTTGAGGGGCATCCAGGGGGTGCTTTTTATGTTTTGTATATTGGAGGGGGATCCAGAGGCAACTTTTAAATTATTTTATACATTTGAGGGGCATCCAGAAGGAACTTATTATTATTATTTTTATACATTTGACATGCAACCACTCCTACTCCTCAAGCATTTCTGCTCCCCCCATGCAAGGGGTCAGTAAGTAAGTGACCACTATGGCAGGGCCATATCATAATCAAAGTCTAATTAATGAAGTTGCTTCATTGAAAGGACTGCAATTGGGATTAACAACAGACTGTAACAGTAGTGTCTTTGGAAATACTCATTCAACTGTGCCAGCCTGTGGTTACATTTTGTAGGACAGTCTGTCCTGCACTGCATGAAGTAATGAAACTGTCTTTATTCATGTCTGCATGTGTGCTGCATAAATAAGTATATCATTGGCCTATTTGAGTCACAAAACAGTCCTCATGAACCATGTTTTAATATTGTAAATAATGGCCTGCATGTGTATCATTTTATTTTAGGAATGGATGACTGCTTCGTTTTAACACACCTGAGCCTAAATTATTCTAACAAATTATTTATAAAAGTTTTACACTCAGAATTATTGCTTTGCAGCAGTGACTGCCCTCCCTCACTAACTAGTAACTTATTATTGTTTACATGCAGCTACATCATTAAATTGTGTTCACACTGAATTATAAGTATCAAAAGAGGGAAGCTGAAACCGAAAATAGGGCATACAAAGAAGAATGGAAGAACATCTATGTGTTTTTCTCACCTTATTTCTTTAGAATGCAAAGTTGGTGAGTCTTGTAGCTGTTTGCAAGTAATATAATGTAAGAGGACATCCCAAGATGAAGCATGGCACCTTCAAGTAGCCTCGCTGCTCCAGACAGAGGCATGGGAGTGCAAAATGAAGAACAGACAGCAAACTACTAGGTCTGTTGTTGTGTATCCTGTAGCCAAATTGTTTTGTAGCCTACAGGTTTAAAAGATCAACCGTCTGGCGCTTTTGTTTTACAGGCAAAAGGCTAAAAGAAGGTGATTCGGGGGATAACTGTTACTGCTGTGACTCTTTGTTTCAGCACCTGGCGCTGTCCACTGTCTGCAGTGCAGCTCATGCCCTGTTCTGTGGCACGAGTTGTGTGCAAGCGGTAACCCCTGTTCGTGAGGATTGAAGCTAATGCGGAAGTGTTAAAAACTGCAGTCTCTCGAGCGTCTGCTGGAGGTACTGGAGGCTGGAAGTACTGGAAACCACATATACCCAAATTTAAAAAACTGATCTTTAAGCAGAAATAAACATGTTTACAGCCTGGTAAAAAAAACAAGTGTAGTCTAGATAGCTAATTTCTCGATCAGCACACACTGTACGCTGCAGTTCTGAAGGTATTAAGATTACGAGTTTTCCATCATGTTTTCCTCACACTAGCTCGACAGCAGTTAGGTTGAGTTTAGCATTTTCAATATGGCTCCCGCTGACGATTGGCTTCAAAACAGCGCTTCAGAAACAGATGGGTGACGTCACAGATACTACACCCATTTTTTAAAAGACTATGGTTTTGTGTATCCATCACAGGCTGTCAGGGCATTGCTGTCAAGAAAAGCAAATAATAAAAGTCACAATCAAAATAATCTTCGGGACCTGATATTATTGCTGTCAGACCAGCTTTCCCTGCCAGTTGCCAACCTGTCCTGTGCTATTGTGGTTTTGCTTCAATGTTGCAGAGTCTAAGATTAGAGCCAGACATGCCAACTTCTCTGTTGTTCGTTGGAACAGCCAACACAGATGTTTATACTCTGCTCTTAGCACTGGGGATCCAAAGGAAACAGGTTGGTGCGAAGTTATTTCCTTGTTCTTACCACTCTACGCTGAAGTGCGTCAACAACGAGAGATGTCCACATAAAGTTACAGACAAAAGGCAAGAACGTATTAATCATACTCAAATTGGAAGTCCCATTCAGAGATTCATGCCGTAACAGTTGCATCACTTCAGGAACAGTTCAGGATCAGATTCTGTATCATATGTGTGGTTTCCTGTTGGCTCTTCTGAGTGGCTCGCCATGTTTGGCAAATAAGTTTTTTGCAAATCAGTTCTGCTTCAAAACAACCAGAACTTGCTGTACACAGCTAAAAATAAATGAAATGGGACTATCAATAAAAATAAGATAGACAGCTAGCATGGGCTGAGTTTGAATAAAGAGGAAAACAAACCCTCCATTGTGCTCAGTTGAACCAAAACAGCAGGATAGATCTGAGTGAAGCTGTGATTTCATGTTGAGTTCCTCTTCAGAACTTTTGCAAAATCATATTGACAAATTCTATTAAATGCTGTAAATAGTCACCTTGTACTAAAACTGTTCAACCAATTAATTACAAGAATTTCAAGGGGGAAATGGTGATTAAGGCCGCAGGAATTTTGATTTAACAGAGTCAGAGAGTTTTGCGAGGCTACAAACTCCACATTTATGTTTGTTGGCTGTCGAAGATAACAGGTGGAGCTCACAGCAAGAGCTCCAATTAAAATCAAAATCAACCTGCCGGCTGGTAATTGCTTTTCCGCCTCCATGTTGTGTGTGTGAGTGTGTGCGTGTAAAGTTGAGCTAAATTTAACTGCATCTACATTTTCACACTCATTTGGTTATTAGACGCGTTTCCAATATACACTCTTTTAATCCGGTTTGTTACCATTCCAGGCATCTTACGGCGGTGTAAAAGTGTTTGGATTAAATCTTATGCCTCTCTCTGCAAGTGTGTGTCACAGGGCAGTGTGTCTTATTTCTCCTGTGGATACCCGAGTACTTTGTGTTGCTGCGGAGATTAGACTGAGCGCCCAGACCCATCAATATCCATGGCTCCTGTTTTGCTCACAAACAAACACACACACACACACACACACACACACACACACACACACACACACACACACACACCACACACACACACACACACACACACACACACACACACAGTGATGGAGTGAGCGGAACAGACCTGACGCTCTCACTCACCGGTAAATGGCTGAGCTGATGGACTGAGGCTATTTAGACAAACTCTCTCTCTCTCTCTCTCTCTCTCTCTTCCTCCCACACACACACACACTCAGCTGGTGATGGAGTGAGGCCGTTCCTTCTCCTCACCTCATGCCCAGTCGCTGGCTTGCAGCCCAGTGTAGACTCGCCAATTGGCCCTTCCACCAAATCAACCACACAAACTTTTCTGATGAGCTCAGTACAGTATACACTCTCTCTCTCTCTCTCTCTCTCTCTCTCTCTCCCTCTCTCTCTCTCTTCCTCTCTCTCTCTTCCTCTCTCTCTCTCTCTCTCTCTCTCTCTCTCTCTCTCTCTCTCTCTCTCTCTCTCTCTCTCTCTCTCTCTCTCTCTCTCTCTCTCTCTCTCTCTCTCTCTCTCTCTCTCTTCCACTCACACATACAGAATCACAGAGTTAGTATTGATTCCCCCTGTAATGTCCTGCTAAGCACTTTCTCCCTAGTTCACACTCTTCAAGCATTTCACAAGTTAGTTATCTTATAAAATGTGGAATCCTTTGTCACTTGACTTGCCCTTGGGCTAACTCAAACACTTAATCTCTCTCTTCTCCTCCTTCACCCATTTCCATTTTCCTTCTATTATCCCTCAAAAACTATTATGCTGCAGATGAATATTACATTATTCTTTTGATTGCTTACAATTTTAAGTTCATGTAACGATTTCTGTGGGACTTGGATCATAATCGTAAAACATTAAACAATGAAATGAATGAAACAACTTTAATTTACATCTCATTAAAGCTTAATATTACATATTATAGGCTATAATGGCCTCAGCCAGACAGACAAACATGCTTCATGGACCTTTAATATCATTCACTGTCTCTCACAGACACATTCATAGAGAAATAATAAATGAACATACAGTAACTGTTACCCTTAAAGAGCTTAAAGAGTCTCGGGCAGCCGACCATTACTATGACTTATGATGAAGCCATCTTTCTTCTTGCCCTAAAGAGAAAATCGTCACTATGAATGTAAAACTTATCTTCAAACATTAGTTTGACTACAGTGAGACTTTGAGACAACATGATTTTTGAATTAAAGTAGCTCAAGTCTTGCCTGGTTCTGAAGAAAAGCAGTGCACAGATCAACCATTTGCATCATGTGAGCAGGGCTCTCAAGTCTCACGCATTGGACGTTTCAACCTGTTCACACGCTCACATGCCACACCTTGTATTTCTCACGCAGAATGATTACTAGGACAATGTCCACCAAGTTTCACCACTTTTCTTTAAATTGTGGAACAGGTAGGAATCAAGTGGGTTTCCCGTAGAGTTCAGAGGGAGCTTGCCACGCACCAGCTAACCAAAAAAAAGAAAGAAAGAAATATAGCAACCCAGCAGCCAATCAAAAAAGAGCATCATTGTATCCGGGTCAAACAACGCAACAACATTACATTCCAAAGAAAAGGATGCACATGCGCAAAGCAGACTGGCCAACGCAGATTGGAAGACGCGGGAGCCCCGTATCAAATGTGTACGATAAGTCATGTCATCAATTTATTTCATAGGCTATTTACTGAACGAAATTATTACTTATTCACAAAAATAAAGACAGTTAGGGAGAGTAAGAGAGAGGGCTGTCAAATTTGTTAAGGTAAAGGAACAAAATACAGCCTATATAAATCTGGATAATGACTATAATGAGAGGCTACAATCTGCTGTCAAAATCTCACTCTGAACTGAGTTCAAACTTGAGAGCCCTGCAAGCAGTGTAACTGTAAAAAAACTGATTAAAAAGTTCAAAGGTAGCCTGTCACACGTCTGATATCACATCTCATGTCAAATCACATAGTCCTGGATGGTAAGATGAAATGTCTTAACAGCTTACGACTTCCCATATTACCTTTCTTGTAAGCTACTTTGTGGCTAACTAGCACATGCTAGCATACTACGTACACACATTTGTGTTACAAGCATAGACTGAGTAAAAATTGGACGTAGTATCTGTTACGTCACCCATCTGTTCCTGAGCACTGTTATGAAGCCATATTGGAGATGCTGAACACAATCAAGCACTAGTGTGGGGTAAAGAGGCGGGCCATTAGCCGTTTCATTAACAGCAACAGGGTGCACGCCTGTGAATCTATTCAGCCATGTCCTCATTTGGGCAAAAGTAGTAAGTTTAATATCTTGGAAAATACAGAGTTATAAAAAAAATCACCCCCTGTATAGTGTGTGCTGATAGAGAAATGATCTACTCAGAACTAAACCGCTTTTTGGACCAGGCAGTAAACATGTTTATTTTTGCTGCAAAGATCGTCTTATTTGAATGGGTGTATATGTGGTTTCCGATGTGCCTGCAGCCAGCCTCAAGTGGATGCTCGATGAACTGTAGTTTTTAGAACATCCGCATGGGCTTCATTTTTAAGACCGGAGGTTGCCGCTTGGCTACAAGCTACTATACATTCCAAATAGTGAACATAAAATGCATTTAGTGAAAATTAAAGTATTAATTTTGATACTGTTCTAAATATGGAAGTTAGCATTTATCAAATTGCTACTTTTTACTTATTAAAAGTACCGCCAACTTGACTGTTAGCATGGCTGTAGACAACTACTCATGCATCGGTTGCTCAATTTAAAATAATTGAAATCTAAAACTCAGTTCTAAATCTTTATGTCTACATTTTCATCCCCAAGAGTGTTCTCATGTTTTCATGGAGCAAGGCATCTGAACAAGCTGGACTCTGTTTAGTCCTTGTCAAGCATGATGTGTTGCATGTGTGCGTAAAACCGTATCCACAAAGCATCAATGGTAGAGATGGCAGTCAAAGTGGGATCAATAGGGCTGTCAGTCCTCATTAGAGTGAGGGTACAAGAAATTGCACTGTCTATTTTTCAAGTAACAAATGAAAAATTGTTTGAAGGCAGCATTTATTTTCCTATTTCCTGTTTGCGATGTTCCCATTGTATGTTACATGTTGATCAAATGCTGTTTAAATCCAATATTCTCCTATAAAGATGCACTTAGCACCTGTGTTCATCTTTGCTCTTGTTCTTCATCAAGGCACACTGAATCTAAACTGAATTCTTAATTTCTTTAAAGACGATCAACAAATAACCACAACACCACTTTATGACTGATTCTTCATTCCCCATTAGGACATTAACGCATTAAGTGACAAGTAAGAGTGAAAAAATACTGTCCACTTTGTTCCAAATGGTTACATAACAGAAACTTCAATGAAGCAAGGAAGAGGGACTGCAAGGTTGATGAAGACGAATGGATCACACAAAGTCAGCCAGGCTGCGACTGGGTGCTATTTTGTTTCCTGGCTATTTGTCAGTTACTCATAGCCCTGTCTACCCTTGTATTTACTGTCTAGTGGACTGCCAATTTTGGGTGAGTGACTGAAATGAATTAAATGTAGTTCACTCAGCAGTCCTACAGCCATGGTTTAATGATTTTAAAGTTCATGAGTTCACATGTTAATTGACTTCCAGACATTGACGTTAATAGTTATTTACTACTATTACAAGCCTCGAAAACGAAGAAATATAAACCTCTAATTTGTGATGTCCTGGATGAACTGAAGCTACTTCTGGAGACACAATCAGAGAACTTCAATTTGTACTACCAACTTCTACTGACTTATTTGTCACATGTACAGTCACTTTTACAACACACTCTATTACCCTGGAAAATAATGTCTAATAGTATCTGTGTTTGTTCTTTTCACATCAGGGTCAAAATGACAGACATGGGGGCATAAAAAAATGCTGTTTCATTCTTTGTGGTTGTGACAGGCAGTCACATCTACTCACTGCACATCACACTGTCCTGAGGCACAGAGATAAAATGTTTAAAAGCCGCAATTTAGTGGTGTTCTTACTCAAGTTTCTCTTACAATATGACAGATAATGGCCTACTTAATAAAACTTTGTTTTAGATTTAATATAGAAATATCTGAATAATTTCTCCAAATACTTTTACAATAAAATATATACATTTTTAGTTTCCCTCAGAAATTCTCAAAAGACAATTAAATGAAATTATCTTGAGATACTGGCTTCTATCCCATTTGTTATTAACCCCTACTCTCCACCTTCTGCAGAGGTGTTGGATCCTGGGTCAGGTTGAGTCTCACTGGAAGCAGGAGATGACCTCTTCCCTTCATGTCTGGTGTGATCTGTTTCTTCAGGGTCTCTCCTGTCCTGCTCTCGTGCACACTGAAGGTGCAAAGGTTGAGGTCGCTCATGTACCAGTGCTCCTCCTATAGATATGAAAGGAGGCAAGAATGGTATCAGAGTGAGTGTGCTGGGTTGCAAGATTACATACTGATGACAAGATTTGGATCAAAGGAATAAAAAGACATGAAACATGCAGTCTGAGGTATCATCAATGAAGCTGAACTGGCAAGCTCTTTAATGAGTTGCCATCTCAGTTTTTTCTCCTCACTCAAAAAAAATATCCATAATTAAGTGTTTACTTTGATATACTGAATATGGATGTTATTTTTGATCTGCATAATTCACCTCCAATAAACATTAAACAGACAATGTATGAATCAAACAGTATCTAATGAAATAGAAATGTGGCATGATAGCTCTTAAATCTTTCAAAGTTACAGACTAGATTGAAACAGACAGCTCTCTTTGTCTCTCAGTTGTGTTGATGTATTGTTTATACATGTGAACAGGCGTTTACAATAGAGGATAAAAGCATCACATTTCTTTATGTTCTATATAGTTAGTAAGTATGTGTACACACATGTTCTTCTTTTTGGTTGTGTATAAGTGTGGTTTTACTTGTGTGTGTGTGGGCCTCAGGAAGATTTTGAAATGAGGCAACTCTCACTAGACAACGCCCCAGGCTAACTTAATATGGGCCTCATTTGACACAAACAACCTCACCACACACACATCCAAAACTGTGGCTTGATGCTGGGTTTCACATCCATTTTGTCAAACAGGATCCTACCACCCACCGGCACGCTGCAGAGTGGAGGTTAGGCTTTATCAGAGCGTGCATGCACTGCTGTAGGTTTGAACCACAACAATCTGAGGATGGTTACCCTGACGCTTGGTGCTAAACAATAGCTTTACCATCTCACATAATTTATTTCAAACTCATTGTGTAATATAAGCATCTAGCATCCACTTAAGCAACCTGATTACTGTTGGTGTACCTGTCCAAACAGACCAATGGTGTCTCCAGGCAGGTAGGTAAGAGCCACATTGCAGTCAGATGATGCCGAGAGAAGGAGGAGTCTATCTCCATGCATACAGATGTCAACGGTGAGTCACACGATCATGATGCGGTTGGACACTACTCAGCAGTTTTGGTGGTTCCTTGGTTGTTGTGTCATTTGGTACAAGGCAATAATTCTAAAGGACAGAAGAGAAAACAGTAGATTATTTAATGTCATAGCTAATATATTCAACAATTGTTCTATCGAGACATATCACAGTTTCAGGCGGCAAATAATAATTTACACTCAAAGTTCCTCACTCCTTCTTGAATGAGGGTTATTAATTTCACACAAAGGGAAACAATTGCAGCTTCTCTTAATCATTTGGGGACTTTGGAGTTTGTTAGCTAGAGTGATGGCTGTTTCTTTGCTCTAGCCAGCTAATTAATACAAAAGGGTGTTGACACATGTTGACACACAAAAAAGCTTAAGACACATGATCTAGAAAAAACTCTGCATCCTCACCAGCTGATAATCGACATAAAAGACTGAGGAAAATAACAGCATTGTTCCTGTACCAGGGAGTAACAGATAGCTTTGTTCTCTCTGTAAGTGAAGTGTGCATACTGAACTTATCCTGCTGCGGGGGAAAACAAAGCAGTTAGATTTGTGCTTTTTCATTAGTATTTTTTATTTTTCCTAGAGGAAAGGCTTTAATGGTTTCAACTTAAACAAAAGTTTGGCTGGATTGCTGGGATATAAACTTCCACTATTCCAAGGACAAAGCTGCCAATGTTAAACTCTAACTTGGGACCAACAGTGAGGAAATGCTATGCATTAAGTAATTCTACTCCTGAACAATTACATTCTAAAACCTGACCTGACACAGTGCAAATAATTGAATGACACCTTTTGGCATTGTCCTTCGGCTTGAGAGTAACACCAGATCTATCTGAAGTGCAGCTGTAAGTAGCTGGCAGCACATTCACATTTGCAGCTAATATAAGAACATAAAATATTATCTGTTTATCAATTCCTACTAGATAGGATAGCTGTTTGGAACAGTGTTTATATAGAAATTCAACGTTGTAGACAGCCCAGGTGATAGGTTTGTCAGTGCCCAGGTCAAGGAAACCCCCCAATTTAAAAAAAAGAAACTATTCCAGCATATGTTTTCACTGTCAGAGGGCCAAAGCACACAAAGTGCTCCAACTCTGTGTAGGTTGCTTCAGTGTTGGGCACATCTCCACATTGTGATGTGCAGAGCTGCGCACACCAATCATGACAGCGCTATATTCTATCCACATATATAATGTGCTTTGGCAACAACATGTCTTTTTCATGCCAATAAAGCAAATTGAACTGAATTGAATTGAATTTAATGAGCTGAATGGAGTCCCTATTATTAGTCTGATCATGATCAAACTAAGTTTTTGTATCACATCATCACCTCCTTTTGTGATCACCCGCTCCTCCGCCCTGCTTCCTAAATAAAGGCAGCTATCCATGTTTTTTAAGGGTTAACAAAATGAACGGGGCTCCTGGTTTATTCGCATACAAAGTGGAACAACAAGATCTGATAACAAGTGCTCAACAGATTTGTAGAAGCATGTAAATGAAAGCCGTCATAACCATGCTCCAAGCTGTCCACTTACGATCTGATCACAGAGGATGCATTATTGCCTTAGTCAACAGAACAGCTTTCTGTATTTGTTTAGGTTGTTCACGGTCTTTAAAAGGTAACTGGCTGTAGCTTCATTTTAATATAAGCCTCCTCTTACTCTTCCTCTTTTAATCTGCAACACTGGTTTCAAGGAGCTGTATTTGTCAACAGAGCTGTCAGTTAAAACTAATTAAAACTAAACTTCTTAAAAACGAACATAGACACAATATGAACAAACTAATATGAAAGAAACCCAGGAAAATAAATAATTTAAAGAACCTAATCAGTTTATATAAAGGCAGGTTTTTTTTAAATATATGTAGATAGTCAAGACAGGGCGATAGAGTGTTTTGGATTCACTTTTGTGAGCTGTCAAGTTGTCCATCTGTTTCTACAATCATTGTTCAGGAATTGGTGTATGACCGAAAAACTCCAACATGACAGTACAGTATCTGTTTTAAAAATGTATGAGGGATATAAGTTGATTGACTGATTAATTAATTGATTGATTATCTAATAATTGAGTTCTATAAATAAATGAAATGTGTCCTTTCATCATAGCAGCTCTATTTAAAACATTGAAGACAAAGATACACTCATTAGAATTAACATTTCAAACACCAGAGTGCACATTCAGAGACTTTCAGCGTACTTTTGATCTGGGATTCAGCTTCTTATTCATTTAGGAATTGACTTGTGCAAGAGGAGTCGGACCTTCCTCTAAGTTGCTGCTTTGTCTGGCAGTCTCGTTGAATGAAAGTCTTCATAAACCGAACCATGAACAACTGCATCATGCTAGGGTGCGACCTGGTACTGAACGTGAACTGCAGATTCCTGGTCTGAGAGCACAACACTGTGCAATCATGTTTAGCTATCCAAGCTGGTTTCAAAGCGTACACAAACTTGCCACAGGACAGGATTTCTACTAGAGCAATGAGCTTGTTCAGTTCTTCAACTCTGCTACATATATACATACATTTCCATAAATTAAACTGGAAGCCAAATGAGACGCACCCATTTGAATTCATCCCCTTTTATAAACTGTGACAGAGAGTTGAGCTGTAAATACTGTGGCAATAATACCCGAGAGGGTGTTCTTTTACTGCAATTATAAGCATGACAGTGATGCAGCTATTCCTTCTTCTGATGCGGCGATCAGAGTTTTTTATAATCAGAGTCAGAAAGTCAAAGGCCTCTCTGAAGAAGAACCAGAAACTCTTCAGCTTCCAAACATGTTTTGTATGTGAGGAGTGAGGTGACTGTAATCATTTAATTTGGCCGAAAATTTTACTTGGGTCTTTCATCATTTTTATCCTCTTCTACTGCCCAAACAGATGTCACAGTGAATCACAGTCACACTGCTTTTACATGCATTTTAGTGTGTCTCCCTGTGAAGAGAGGATGAAGATTGCAAGCGATGCTCCAGTTGTTCATTTGAAAAGCCTGTAAAATTTTAAATAAAATCAAAAAGAATGAGGATGTTACCTCCTACTGCTTGTATTAGTGAGGGTTTCTTAGTGATTGATGGGTCTGGTTGTTCTCTAGCAAGCTACTGGGGCTTCAAAGTGACAGACAGAGCTGTCACTTCGTAGTTAACAACATGCTTTATCTAATGAAGATATCGAGGTCTACTCTGTCTTCAACATTTATGACAGTCTGTGTCTTGATCTCTGTCCCTCCCTCTGGCTTTGTGTTCACTCTTGGCCATCTCTGTTTAGTTCTTTCAACAGAAAATGCAAATGTTACTGTGACATGAGGTTTCACTGTGAATCAGTATGGTCCACTGCAAGTGATGTTCTTAAAGGAACAAGCACATTTTATTTGTCTATTATAATAATAATAATAATAATAATAATTATTATTATTATTATTTCTGTTTGCTGACTGAAGCAGATACACAATTGTTTTCTGCTTTGTTAGTTTATGAATATCTGTAAATGTATGAATGTTGCAAAAATATGAAAAAAGCAATACAATTGTAAATCATAAAACAAAAAAAAAAAAAAAAAGCAACAAGCAACTACCTGTAAGTTCCAAGTCTTGAGTGTCCCCTCAGAGTCAGCTGTGACTAATAATTTCCACAGGGGCTAACAGTCATCGCTATTGACCCCAGCTCTTTGTTGTGAGCGGTGAACTGTCCCACCAGACAGCTGTGTGCGGTGCTCCAAAGCCTAACCAGACCTGAACCTCTGCAGGACACCAAGTCGGCACCACCTACAGAAGTGGAGGAATATTTATAGAGGGAATATTCACTGCAGGACTTTGGCATAAGTTTGTGGATTGTAAGTTGTCCCTTTAGAAGATGCTCATCACAGCTGACTGGGTGTGTTTATCAGAGTCATGGCACTGATTTGTGACTCGAGATAACTAATAAATATATATATATTTTCTTTAGTTAAGCCAGTGATGCTCATAGACTGTATACAACATGACTGTAGTCTCAGTGACGTCCCTATTGGTGTCTAGAGCTGAGTTCTGAAGCCGATCAACGCCAATCGCCCTATTATATATGCTGACTCAGGCAATTTCTTTTGATCAACTTAGCAAGAGCTAACAGCTAACAGCTACCAGCTACCAGCTAGCTGTCAGTCAAGTCTACCACACTCCTAAATATGCAAAACTGGTAACCTGAAAACCTTCTAAACTAATGTGCTCTTAAGAAAATACTCCCCCAATACGGTAAGGTAGAATACAGAAAGTAGTTATTCAGACCTATATCATTTGTTTTAGACCTGCAAACATGTTTATTTTTGCTATAAAGATGGCCATGTACTGTATGTGGCTGCTGGGGCCCTTGCAGTCAGCCTCAATGCACCAAACCTAGCTACTAAAACAAATACAAGAAAACATGATAATGACTCATACTTTGCCCCTAGCTTGATCACCAACAGTGGGCCACCCACACATTAAAAATGTGGAAGTTGCATGTTGCATGTTGCAGGGTCATTTCTAATCGCTCCCTTGGATTTGCTTCCTGTAAAAGTGGATTGTTGGTTATCGCACACCCATGTTGCAATTCTATATTTTTGCAGACGATGTTCAAAGTAACATTGCAAAGAACATGACTGGTAGTGTGTTAAAGGGTAAATGCAAGTGGGAATACAGGCCACAATAGTTATCCTTTCTTTGTTTAGATTTTCTTTTTGTTAAGTTGTTTAGCAGCTACAACTAACAGACAGAGGAGTAAACTTCAGAGTTTGAGTTGCTACATTTGCAGAAGTAGTTAAATTGGAAACTTGAAACTAGTTTATTACATCAATCATTCAGTGTACTAGTTCTGGATGATATTGAAAAAGATGTTATCACAATAAAATGTTTCATATCAGTTGATATCGATAATTATCACGTTAAAAATATCAAATTATTTAATTTAAATAACCTGAAAGTATATTTAATTAAATGTATTAAGACTAAGACTAACGACTGCTTTGAGCTTGTAGATTTTGTGTTTTCTCTCGTGTCGTTATTGCTAGTTTTAGCTGTGTTAACATTCTGCTCCAAATGTCTTTGAGCCCGCCAACCTCGTACCCTGCGACATGATTGGCTGTTCAATGCTGTCTTCTTCTTCTGTTTAATTTTGTGTGGCAACTAGCATTTGAGGCACTTCAGCACACCCTGCCTTTGGTTGGGGGTTATAATTACAGTTTTAATATACATTGAAACTATATCAAACATTTGTTATATTGTTATATTGAGAAAAATTATACCACGATAATTATCATCATCAATTTATCGCCCAGCCGTACAGTGTACTCTCCATTTGCTTACCCAAAGTTTTACAGTCTTAAAATGCCAACATAACATACAAAGCACCAGATTGCATTTGTTTATTCTAAACCTTGTCTTTTCAAGAATAAAACCTGGGCTGTATTTGCAGTGAAGCTGGCTTTTAACAGCTTCTGGTTGTCAAACTCTTCCAAGTCTTGTTCCTCAACTGTGTTTGCATCAACCGTAATTCTTCAAATTGCACACTCTCTTGTAAGAACTACAGGTTATGAGCAGGCAGTGGAGAGGAGTTTTTATTACTATTATAAAACTGGCAGTAATTTTTGGCTGTGATGATGTCACAGAATATATCCAGGTTAAAATATTGCTTCATAATAATAAAGCATCGTGGTGATGCTGTGTAGCATTACTCAAACATGATGCTGTGTCCTATAACTTCCAGAACACAAATTACTTGCAGCCAAGCAAGTTTGATAATCACAACTTTTAATGTCACCTGTAGTGGCTGCTGCAGACGTGCGACCTGGTATAAAGATCAATTGAGTGATGGCAATGAAGTTATCAGAGTCTTCCTTGTTGTTCACTCCAGGATGAGATTCTGTATTAACAAAAAGAATGAGTAAGAAAACAATGAATGACATAAAATAACTTAGAGTAGAGTGAACAGCCAGACACATTTCATTTTTATATACAAAATAATGTACCATATGTTAAATTTCCCCTCATTTACATTGGAAAAAGGAAGCTTTATCTGCATCTCACCTTCTTCGTGAGGATGAAGTTTCCTCAAAGCTGTTTCAGTGCTGCTGTTCCACACTATGACTTCTCCATCGTAACTTCCTGCACCCATCCAAAGCGGGACAAAAAAAAGTGCAAGAACTTACAACCTCTTGAAACCATACATTGTTTTTTGACAGAAACACAACAAAACCTGCCAGGCTTTCAGTTCAGCTAAGTTCATCAAAACAGAAAGCAAATGTCATATTCAAAGAGCCAACACATTCCCTCTGTCAAAACACCCATTTAACTTTCCTTGTACTGCTGAATCATGCAAACCAGCCACTAAACCACTCTAAAGATGATTAAAGTCAACATCTGTCCCCAGCTGCCATCTGCTCCAGCACTCAAACCTCAACATTAACCTCAAACGGAAGTGCTTTCCCAATGATCTTCATTAAGAAGTGCATGTGCATGTCTGTAGATGAGTGTGTGTTTTTTCTATAAGGCAGAAATCTCATCATGTGGTTGGACAGTCGAACAGCAGGAGTTAATGAGAAATGTGAGGAGTGTGTTTGCTATAGGAGGTGTGTATGTGTGAGCAATAAGAGGTATAAAGTTTATGAGAGTGTGGGTCCTTTGCATTATTCATGCAGCCCAGGGCCAGTTTCTGTATTTCAAGTGACTTTTATCGTGTGTGTGTGTGTGTGTGTGTGTATGTGTGTGAGTTTGTGTGAGTGTAGGAGAGGGGAGGCAGAGGGTAAGAGTGCAATATATCTACAATGTTGAGATCTCAAACAAAGCTGGATCAATATATCCTTCATTAACTTTTGTTTCTTTTACACTGAAACGATATCTTTACATGCACAAACATAACAGTGCTTTATTAATCAGAATGCATGGCGATGAAGAGAAAAAGAAAGTATGCACAAAAGCCCATAGAGCATTGTTCTTTGCTACATTTTACATAGCATCAGTTACTGAGCATAGACTGTATAAATAATGCACATAGTATCCGTGACGTCACCCATCTGTTTCTGAAGCGCTGTTTTGAAGCCAATCGTCAGCTCCTGTCGAGCTAGTGTGAGGTAAAGAGGCCGGCTTTGAGCCTCCTAGCCAACAGCTACAGTGTTAATGCCTGTCAATCAAGTTGGCTGTGCCTCTCATAATGGAAAGCTTGTGATCTTAATATTTTCAAAACTGCTGCGTTCTGAAAAAATTCCTTCCCCAAACAGTGTGTGCCGATCAAGAAATTAGCTACCAGACTACACAGTTTTTTTGTACCAGGCGATAAACATGTTTATTATTATTTAAGCTTTTTTGAATTTGTATGTGGTCTCTGGTACTTCCAGAGCCAGCCTCAAGCGGACACTGGAGAAACTGCTGTTTGTAACACTTCCGCATTGGCTTCAATTCTCATGGCCGGAGGTTGCCACCTGTTGCTGAGTTGAAGAAAAATGTGTAAAGCAAAAAGGATACAAGCTTTCTATCAACTGCATAACTGCAGGCTGACTTCTACCACCTGACAATCTGCTGAACTTACATGTAGGATCATTATATTTGTGCTGAAATCACAACAGGACAGACTTTCTTGAAGTTCTACATTCACAGACTGGACCTTCCCCGGTCAATACCTCATCAGCGAAACACTGCTTTTACAAAAGGCGACACCTCTTTCCAACCATAGCAAAGATAGGCTGGAAGTTACAACAAGCCATTCTGTGAGCTGGACAATGTACACTGGCCTTTATACACATCTGGCCCTGACTTGAGTGTAGAGGGAATGACAACAAAGTGTATTACGGAAAAAAAAAAAGCAGTACAGTTATTCAATAACTTCATCCTGGATAGATTTAACACATTAATGGTTTACTTCTGCAACAATAACTTAGGAAAATCATGTGTCTCAGGAGCTTCTTGTCCTCGAAGGCCACCTTTGCTTCACTGACAGTCTGACCACTAGATATCACTAATATTCTCCATTTCTACATGCTGTACCTTTAAGTAAAATGTCATCAAGGAAACTGTACATGTAGTTGAGTAGAATTATAGCAAACTAAATCCCTCCTTCCTACATTTTTGTTAATAGTTACAGTTCAGTAATTTATGATCAAGCTGTCATAACACACAAATACAATGGACAGGTTTTTTTCATACGCTAATGGCAGATGCTGCAATAGCATGCCCATCAGTATTAACCAATCTAATTCATATGCATTCACACACTGCTGGTTATACACTTGAAGCACCAGGTTATGTGTCCAGCCCAAGGTCACTCCAGCATGTGGACTTCAGGAGCTGGGATCATACTGCCAACTTTCCAATAGAGAGACGGCCGACTCTACCGCTGAGCCACAGCTACTCCCAATACAGCACGCCCTTACCCTTATTACCTACAGAGTAAGTGGACTGCCAACAATTTGGTCATAGAGGTGTGCCTTCTCTTTTGGAAAGAGGGAAAGAGGAGAATAAGAGATAGAGAGCGATGATAGTGATGAGACGGATAGTAGTAGAAGTAAGAGTCTGGGACATCCACAGCAGCAGGCCATCTACGGCAGAGATCCAGAGGAACCTACGAGATAAGGGAGTGCAGGGACTCAAGAAAGGTCTATGGTTAGTCTCTTTAATGGGACAGGGAGAGTTAAAGTACAGTAAGTGACATGGGGGGGGGTGTCTGTTCCCCAGTGTGTCTGTTCCCCTGGCAGTCTTATTCTATAGCAGCACAACTAAGAGCTGGCCTAAACCTGAGCCAGCTCAAACTATAAGCTTTACCAAAGAGGAAAGTTTTAAGCCTAATCTTAAAAGAAGAGAGGGTGTCTGCCTCCTGGACCCTGACTGGTAGATGATTCCAAAGGAGAGCTCTCCTGATAACTGAATGCTCTACTTCCCATACTACTTTTAGAGACTTTAGGAATGACAAGCAAACCTGTCGTATACTGTATGCTCAGCCAATGTAAAAGAAGATGGATCTTTGTATTGATCCTAATAAATCTTTAATCATTGAAGTGATATGTCGATTGATATTACCATCCTTACACCTAGGCCACTCACTCAATATGTAGTCTCTGTACATGAGGCTAGCAGTTTAACACTGTGCTAAACCACTGCTCCAAAGTTTCCCTTTTTTAACTGTCAAACTTGTCAACAAAGAATCTGAAATATGCAGCCCGTTCAAGTCGGAGCATCCTCAGCTTGAAAAAGATGTCATTGCTTCCCTCAGTATTCTGATTTCTGTGCTTGCATTTGCATTTCTAAAACATTTTGGCCATCCATCAAAGTTCAGATGAGTTGGTCCTCGCTCACTTGGAAGGTGTTCAGCCATGGAGGATTAAGGGATCCAAGGCAAGAAGGAGGTACACAGGACCCCTGTGTACATGTACCCTGCTGTGTGTGTGTGTGTGTGTGTGTGTGTGTGTGTGTGTGTGTGTGTGTGTGTGCGTGCGTGCGTGCGTACGTGTGTGCGTGCGTACGTGTGTGTGTGTGCGAGATGTGAAGCGGAACCTGAGGAAACACTCTGAATATGGATGAGGATCATCAACCAAATGTTCCTGCTTCGGTTTGATTCAACTTGAGACACAAACTAGCAGGTGCATGTACACAAACACACAAAAACACATCCAATCACTTGGGCATGTGTGCGTCCGACTGAACTTTAAATTGACTTTTGTCACTGGTGGCCACAATGCCACCACAGCTTTCTCTTGGCAGCACTCGGATATGATTTGGCAACATGCATGCTTTGATGTGAGACAGCATTACTCAGCGGGACCCTGAAGAAATTTTCTGGCAACTGAATCCAGTGCGTCATCGCTCTCAGACGGCACATTTGCGCTCGGTGGATTTGGAGAAGAAATAATTTGTTAAAATATTTAACGCCAAAAACAGCATGATGATAGTTTGCATCCACCTTTCTTTCCTTTAATGTGCAAGTAGAGAAGTGTGGAAATGTACAAATGTGATTCATCCATTTTTCACTTCAGCCCCAAAGGCCCAGAGGAAGACAGCGGGAACAAGCACAGGATATTAAAGCGTAGGAGGAATTTATGAATGAATAACATCATTTTGTGATTTTTTTTCAACAGACGGCGGTTGTTCTGGATATACCTGTACCTCTATGATATGAAACCACATCAAGAACTGAGAGGTCACAGATATGATATGCTCTGTGTCACAGTGGGAAACCATCATCTTGGTACCAAAATGGTTGAGCAACAGATAAAGAGGGCTTTTCTTGAAAAATACTCTGTTGGCAAACTCCAGAACATTCAAATATAGCTATTATTTAGCACGTTTCTTACATCATCTATTAATGAACTGATTCAGTGTAGGGTTAAAAATACCATCAGACTATCATGTTTTAAAGACAAATGCACACCTTCAAATACACTAAGATACATTATTTTCTTCTCTCCTCCTGTAAACAAACCCCCACCTCTGAAGTCATATTACACTCTCAGACACACAGACAGAGAGGAGAGAGAGAGAGAGAGAGAGAGAGAGAGACAAACACACACACAGTTGAAAGACAGAAAGCCCTACGTCTCATTTCCTCTAACTCCCACTGAGAGAGGCCTAATAAACATAATTTAAATTGGGCATTAGGATTAAATTGAAGGTGGAGGGTGCAGCGTGGTGCTGTGCTGTGTGTGTGTGTGTGTCTGTCTCTCTGTGTGTGAGTATTGCAGAGGAAGAAATAAAGCAGGCTTACAGGGAGGATGAGGCAAATGAAAAAAACAGAAGTAAACAGGGAGTGTCAGAGCCTGGAAAAAAGAAAAGGAAGCAGGGAGAGGAGAGCAGAACACACTGACTAAGAAATTGGAGAGCCAAACTTTGAAGAAGTTTCCAAGTTCACAGAGTAGTTCCTGAATCGTGCTTTTGTTCCAGGTCCAGCTATTCATTTTCTTCCAAACCACAGCTTCAAGAACACCCACACTTGTCTACCTTTCCACCTCCATCCCTTACTTTATCTCTCTATACTTATCCGTGGGCTTGATATGTCTCAGATGGCAAGAGAAGGTCAGTTTGTGCCTGCACTCTGCCCGCTCTGACTGGAAAACTACAGCTGGACTCTCAATACATGAACAAAGGAGAAGTTCTCAAAGTGAAGAGCATACTGGGGAAAATTGGTTGCACAGTGTTTGTAGTTTGACGGTTAACGAAGTGGGCCAGTGTCTGGTGGATTGCTCGTTCGATCCCCCAGGCAGAGAAATCTAAGAATGTGATGAGTGCTGAGGCGTCCTGCTGCTTTTTAAAGTATGCTGTCTACCCAAACTATGAGCCTGAACCAACCAGGTCACACTGCTCGGTTTGATTTTGATTTTGCTTGTAACAGACTCGTTTTTTGTCTTTGTGTTTTTATTGAAGGGGTTTCAAATGTTGCAGGTTTAAATTGACCGGATTATCAAACAAAAAACCCCCAAAAAAAACAAGCGACCATGTTGGAGGTGAGTTCAAAGTTGCAGCAACAAACCCACAGCTGGGATGTTCAAAATCAAGTCTTTCATTCAGTGGCACCAACAACGAGTGCATCTAAAGAAGTGCTGTGTCATTGTGTAGAGCTGTGCTGATCTATGTTTATTTCATACCAATCAGTCCATGCACTGATCAGTTGCCTATTGGTATCCCTGGGTATGTTTTTAAATGTATAATAATGAATGCCTCTTTGCACTACTCCAAGCCAACTGCTTTCAGTGAGGTATCAAACACAGACCATAGATAAAAAAAAAACACTCACATAGTCTCACCTAGTCTTTGTGTGGACAATGAAAAAAAAAATCAACATGACCAAAAAGAAAAGAAAAAAATGGATATCAACTGGTGAAATAAAATGTCTTTTATGGGGCGTTCACATCAAATGCAAATAAAATCATTTGGGCTAATAAATTACATGGAAAGTTGGTGTGAAGACACAAGTTCTTGTCTGGCGATGCAAATGACGTGAATTGGGCAGCGTGAATGAAGCTAATGAGTTGAAAAATCTGAACTCTAGCGAATCTTTCACGCCTCGATTGCCAATCGTTGGCAGAACTAGCAAGTTAGCTCTGCCCTCTTTGGCATAACTGTCTTCCCTATTCGATGTAGTCGACCTCAACCTTGTTTAATAACCACAGACTGGTGTGGCGTATGAAGTCAACTCCCCCTGTGAAAATTCACGTCTTGAGCACTCCACTCGTGTACATGCGATTTTGACCTGTGGATTTGCGCAAATTGAGCGAATTAACACTAAACATTCCCGCGTTGGCTGTGAACGCATCATTAGAGCTCATACACACTTCGATTAAGATAGACTAGGAATTATGATCAGAAAACATTAACGGGGGCTAGTACTGAGTGAAATAAAGAATAACAAGTAACTTCATATTTGAAAATATATGTTGAACCCTGCACAGCTCACTGTACTGGTTCTGTCCTCTTCAACCTATACTTCCTGACCTTTCTGCTTCACCTTGCTCTAAGTCAGCTCCAGTTAAGAATTTAATTAGCATGGAAGGCGCCATTTAATAGGCTTTAACCTGTAGAGGTTTCAGCCGGTGGTGGAGGCAAATGTCAGCACAGAAAAGAGACAAGGGAAGCTGATGTTTCCCTGAGGAATAAAATAGAGATTCAAACTAGATGCTGTTATAATCGTCTAAAGTGCTTTTGATTTCCCAACTGAACCTGCTCTGATGCACCTCATTTCTGGTTGGATCAATTTCATTCTTATTGAAATATTCCACTTGTGATAATCACGTAGTTTGACATTGCTTGAAAGCTTGAATATAGGCTGTTCACAGAGTTATTGCAAACATTCCAGTTTAAAATTTAAATGTAAACTCTGAAATAAGAATCTTTTTTCTTCCTTCAAATGTGAAATGACACATTTAAAAACTGTATACAGCAGGATGAATGCGTGGAGCATGACAACACCACTTACTTTAATCAGCAGATATCAGCTTACAGTGCTTTTTATCCCAATAATTCTCAATTCCCAGCCTTTATCTTATCCCTCTTTTCATCTCTTTCTTTTCTCTGCATGAGATCTCATTCTTAATTTAAAACTGAGAGGCGTAATTCATAGAAAGAAACAGAACAGAAGAACAAAAGCACATGCACTCTTATGAATGGGTAAGCATCTGTAAAGTGATGTTTTCACTTCACAAAATACATGAGTGAAGAGTAGATAACAGTGTAACAACCGCCTCTTTTACATCTTTTTGTCCCTCATCTGAAAGTCAGCAACTCGTGTATCTCACGCCCTTACAAAAACACAGAGAACACATCACACGCACCTGTGACCAGAGCATGTGGAGGCTGGAATGCGGCACAGAGAACACTACTGCGATGCTGAACGCCTCCTTTCCACTCTGATGGTTCAACAAAAGACTGCGAGAAGGAATGCAGACGGAAAACTGTTAACATCCTGTGGAGACAGAGAGACACAGACTGTGGTGAGGGAGGAGGAGTAAATGTTTAGTACATATACAAACTTCAAAGAACACCTTTACTGTAAAAATGTACAACCTTGTTCAATTACACACAAAACACATCTCCTCAGTTCACAGTGTGTGTCATTCACAGTAGAAGTGGAAGAAGTAATAAAAGCTGTACTGTAGCACTCATAAATTGAAGTACTGTGTGGTGTGAAAGGCTGTAACATTAGTGGTAAAGGTACCAGTTTTAAAACGGTAGCATATATGTCTTCAGCGGTAGAGTTGAGTCAGTGATAGTCATACTAGTAAAGAAGCGGGACTAATAAAATGACAAATAGATTAAAACATAACAATAATTAGTGCTAGTGAATTACATGCAAAGTCAATGTAAGACATGAGTAGACGTGAGTTCATGTCGATCAGCACCAATGACGCAAATTGAGCAGCACTCAACACTACACTAGCTTCATTCTCTAATTTGAGAGAGTTAAGAGATTGACAAGGATTGGCATACAGGACCCAAACGCACAACTCTTTGAGGTTGGCAACAAAGGTTTCTTTAATAAAGTTGTAAAATAAAACAGGATAACAAAAAATCACAGCTGAGCTGGAAAACATCCACAAAGTAACAAAAGGAAAACTAAGAACTTGACTATAAGAGAAAAACAAAGAAACAGGCTTGGCTTCGGAGATTCCGTAAGGGCACATTCACGACTGACAAGACAAGACAAGACAGTCTGGCACAGGACAGGGGAAGACGCAGACTTTTAAAAAGGAGGTAATGGGGCACAGGTGGAAACAATGAGGAGATGAGAATCACAGGGAGAACATCAGGACAAAAAGTGAAGGTGCCTGAAACGAGAGGAAAGAAATGACTACAAAATAAAAGCGGACATGAAAGACAAGACTGAAGTAAGGAGTGCAACTTAACATAACTGACGAGAAATGACAGAGATCTGAAGTCCAGCTAATCACTTGCACTTTGATAGGGAATCAGCATGCAGATCCTCCAGAGAAGGTTAATTCATCTGGAAAATATAGGACAAATTTATTGTATCTGTGTTTGGCTTCCCTGATCATAGTGACACTACCTATTTTTTATTGCAAGATTAAACAAGAGCTCACTCTGAGGAAAGTGAGTGGGGTGGTCGGATTATCGGGTATGTTGTGAAAACCTTTGTCACTTGATTCCTGCTATCAGCTGTACCAGCAAGTTAGAACTGCCCCCTTTAGCATAACCAGCTTCACCATTCAATGTAGACAAGCTCTACCTTGTTGGATGACAACAGACTGGAGTGGCGTTTGAAGGGAACACCTCCCATCTCACAAAATTTGCGTCTTTGGGTACACGCCAATGGAGCGAGTTATTCCTGCAAATTTAGCGAGTGAACACAAAACATTCTGGAGTTCGTATACGTGCAAATAAAATGATTGTTCGAGTTTGGCGTGAACGCGACATAACAGTAAAAGTGAATTGTATAAATTTGAAGATTATCAATGGAAATTGTTGTTTGAATTTGTAATAATTGCATCATGTGTTCCTTCCTGTACAATCCAGAGCTTTGCATTCTTGAATCTGGATTTAGATCATAGGCTGTGTAAAACAATTGACGACACTTCAGCTATCTTGAATGAAGCCATATATTTTTTTTGCTTTCCCTGGTGGTTGGTTGTAGTATAAGTCATAGAGACCTTGTGCTTCTTGTAACAGATGGAACCATGTTGACAAATGTGAGCTCCTGCAGTGGTCTGTCCCAGATCAGCAGAGAAGAGGAATAATATGTAAGGGATAATGTATGGTTAGTGGGGGGTTATGGGAAATAGAATCCCAACAGGGTGAGACAAGATGATTTAACAATGATTTAAGTTTCTTTGTAGTGGTTGGTAGCCTAAAGTTTCACTCACTTGCTTTGCTCGTTGCTAGGATTATTGGAAAGGATCCAATATGTGAATGTCTGTGTTGTTTAGCCTGCCAAATTAGCATGCTAACTGAAACTAACATTTTAGCTACATTGTTTACTAATATGATGCTAACAGACACTAACAGTTGTACCTCACCCTAAAGTCTATGGTGTCAACAAGCAGAAGTAAAACGTCTGGATTTGACATGACAAGTGGTCAGTTTGCCTCTGGCGTTGTTCTAGTTAGTGAAAGTTAATAACTGCGTCACGGGGTTGTCAAGAGGTTTTGACCCATCACAATCAAGCATCTCACACAGCCCGAAGATCAGTAAGAAAGCCGGGTAATAATGGTGAGATAAAACACATTAAACATAAACACAAGCACCACTGAACTTTCCATAGCCATGAGTGTCAGCTCAAATAAACACAAGAACCTGCTCTGAGGTAGATTTGACTGACTTAAAAGATCTATGAGGCTTTATGATAAAGTTAACCCTCCTGTTATGTTCCGGGTCAGATTGACCCATTTCAAAGTTAAAAAAAAAAAAAAAAAAATGTTAAAAGTATTTTTTCTGTATGAAACTTCTTCTGCTTGGCTTAATTAGCGAAATCAACATATGAAATAAAAATGGTTCCTTTCACATATTTGCAACCCCCCCCCCTGCATGTTTATATTACATAGATACTGTTTGTGGGTCAACTTTACCCGGCAGTCAATATGGAGGCTAAAAGGAGTCAGAAGTGTCAAATACTAATTGTTTCTTTGCAACTGTGTGACAAATTTCACCCGAATCACGAACACACACATAAAAAACAAGTGAGTTATCCTCATTGAACCATTATCTGTGAGAATTAAAGAACACCAATGCACTAAATATTGATTTAAATGGTTAGTAATGGAGTTAATAATGAGATTTTTAAAAATTGCATTGGGATTTTTTGGAGTTCTGACACTTTTGGATAATTAAATATGCCCCGGGTCAAGTTGACCTAGGAACATTATTGCGTTTCCTGAGAAACTAACATAACAGGAGGGTTAAATGTGTGTTTTGGTCAGCAGAAGTGAGGTGATATTGTTGCTTCTGGGCATGCCTTGGCTCCACAAGCACAATATGTCATTTGAGCTAGCATGTTGGCTTCGCATCTCACATTTGGAAGAAAATGGAGATAAGGTGACCATATAGTATACATATCTATAATATACAGTATAATCCGTCAATGAATGAGATAAGTTATTAGCAGTAGAAACACAAAGAGGCTATGATGATAGTAGTAGTAGTAGTAGTAGTACTAGTAGTAGTAGTAGTAGTAGTAGTAGTAGTAGTAGTAGTAGTAGTAGTAGTAAAAGCAATACTTAGATTTTCTCAAAATCCCTTTTTAGTTAAAATAATTAACATTTTCCACTCAACAGGTTCACCTTCAACACCCTTATATCAGAGTTGTTTTTTCACACTGCAGTGGACATCATGCGTATTCTCCATCTCACAAGGGTTTATCCCACCTTCACTTTCATTGTTATGCAGGTACTGCACATGAAATGAGAAAATGATGCACCGTGGTTTCAAGCTGGGGAATATTCTATCAGTTGGATGTGGATATCTGAACCTGCATGAGTTCATATGAGCCGCAGAGGCAACTGGACTTTAAATTAGAACACAGGACAATACGGATTAAGCTGTGGTCTAGGTGGATGTGAAGAAACAGCAAATGATATGAGTGATGGAAGCAATAACAGTGGTGTTTTATTTTAATGCTGCTGATCTGCCGTCTATGTTCTCTTTACCACTGTGGACCCCCAGAGAGCAAGAAAGGAGCGTTAGTGCGCGCGCGCGTGTGTGTGTGTGTGTGTGTGTGTGCGTGTGTGTGCGTGTGTGTGTGTGGGTGTGTGTGTGGGTGTGTGTGTTTGCGCCTGTAAGAGAGAAATACAGACAGGCAGCAATAGAAAGAGGGAGTCATATAAGTTGATGATGCACACTGCTGAGTTCAGCTCACTGGGTGTGAAATGATGATGATGAAGATTAAATGTAGATGGGATGTGGGTATACAAAGGAGTGCGCACACACACACACACACACACACACACACACACACACACACACACACACACACATACACACACGCACACACAAATAAGCTAGTGATACTCGTTAGAGTCCAGATGTCTGGTTGGCCCTCAGTCGTTGGCGGGCAGAGGGAGCAGGAGAGGGCAGATAGAACTAACACACACACACACACACAGGTTTTTGTTTTGTTTTTACCACAAACTCACTCTGATTCTTCCACACATGCAGTTACTTTCATACACAATGTGCTACATACTCCATCTTATCAGGATATCACTGGTTTACAACACCTGACATTCACATGGGTCTGCAGTTTCAAAATATAATCATCCTGCTTTGTTTTTAATATTTGATTTTTAAAAAGTACAGAGGTCACATGGTGTAAAAATACAACAGTTCCATTAAAAAGAAACAGATCTTCTGTACCTTTCCCAGCCCATCACCAGTATACTCCTCTTCAGCAGCAGGATCTGAGAGATCCTCACAGCCCGACCCAGACCTGCATTCATTCTGTGGAGGCATCGCCCATTAAAGTCCCACACCTGGAAAAGTCCCACACAAATGATACTTTAAGTACCATCACGACATCACATGCGATTTATCTGATAAACATCAGTGATGAGTCACATTTGTTGTTCTTAGAGATTCTAACATTTTTTGCCATTCGCGTTTTTTTTGCAAAGACACCCTACTGCTCATAGTAACAAAAATTGTAAGAATGGTAAACATAGAATATTTTTTGTCCAACTACTCTTGGGTACAAACTGGCAAGCTGTTACCCAATGTTCCATCTATCATATATGACAGCTCAGGTAATAATCCTCCCTCTCTGTCCCATTTAGCATGATGACGCAGTCTGGATCTGTGTGTTCTGGCATTTAACAAAGAAACACTGATTGGCCCAATGGGAGTGCTGTAATTAAAAGGTCAGAATTTCACATTCTGAATTGCCCTAACTGCTGCACCACGGGTTCAGTGTTGATGAAAATTGGAGAGATGATGCATCTTGTTACTAATTGGCCTGAGGGGTGTCTGCTCCTTCTGCCGAGGATGACGTGTAGTTGTTTCCAATGGCACTGTGAATGTTTACCTGGCAGTGCTTACACATGCGCAGGGTGCACACGGCTGCACATTCTGATGCGGGCTCATGGGGTCAGAGAACTGATGTGGTTGATTATATTGATTATAATATGCATAATTAGTGTAATTTTTCAATCCTTTGAGAGCAATTGCAGTAAGCTTGCAGTCATAACATTTCCCGAGGGAAAGATATTAAAAATACCTTCCAGAGCTGTGCATGAATCAGTCATTGCGCAGAGAAGAAGTGGTTGCATAATGGACACATTTGAGGGCCAGGCTCACACAATGCATAACCAAACATACTTATCCCACTGATGTACAAGCATGCAGACTGAGATGCTACAAGTGTCCTCCCCCTGCAGTGCCCTTATCAGCTGTTCAGGCAAATAGTGCCAAACAAGGTTAAAGCAAGTTAAAGGGATGAAAAATATTCTAACTTTAGAGTACATTTACATCGTTATCTGTGTTTGATCAGAGTTTGTGAGTGGTAAAATTGACCCACTCTGCAGCAGTTAATAGCCTAGTTTCACCAACCAGTTTCTCAATAAAAGGACTGATCAGGCAGTGTCTCAAATAATCCAACTCCAGGAAGAAGGAGAAGAGAAGAACTATCCCTTTAAGAATAGCAGCCATAGAAAATTAAATTGTCTATTGTAAGGTTTCTTGTAAAGTCGTTCCTGCCACATCTTTTAATGTTTTTGGCATTGAAAAGTTTTCAGGTGGATTTATGTTTCTGCAATGAAGGGGTTGCAGTGTAGCCATGACATCATCAACAGAGCGGCTGGAGCTGAAACCATAATCTGAAGAAAGCTGTGGGAATAAAGATCCTCTCCTTCTTAGTATCTCAAAGTACTCAAACACTTAAACGTTTTTCTTACTGTGATCACTGCTCTTGAACAAATAAACTAAGTATGTGTGTCCTGCTGCTGTGGACGTTCCAGACTCCAGCTGCTGTGGACGTGCCGGACTCCAGCGGCAACGGCTACTACTACTACCATCCGTCTCATCACTATCATCACTCTCCCTCTCTCTCTTACTCTCCTCTATCCCTCTTTCCAAACCCAACTCGGTCGAAGCAAATGGCTGTCTAATATGAGTCTGGTTCAGCTCAAGGTTGCTGTCTGTTAAAAGGAAGTTTTTCCTTGCCGCTGTAACTAGCTAAATACTGCGATGTGCAATGCTCATGGTGGATTAAGATGAGATAAGACTGTCCTGTCAGTAAGAGGGGACTGGATCGTATCCTGTCTTGATGTTGGGTCTTTGTTTATATTTTAACATAGAGTATGGTCTAGACTTGCTATGATTGTAAAAGCGTCTTGAGATAAAGTGTGTTGTGATTTGGCGCTGTACAAATGAAGATTGATTGATTGAGTGATTGAAGTATTCTTTTATACAGTAATCTGAAATTTCAGTCACTATGAGGTATTTGCCCAAGTCTAGACCTTATATGAGTCCATTTTAACCACAATGACTGATGAGGATTGAAAGAAGTATAAAAAAAAGCCACCTAAAGTGTATATTATCGTTGATCGCCTATACTGATTTATTTAGATGTGGTATCAATCAACACCTATGCTTAATGTCATTAATTTGCCCCTTGTATCAAAGATTAATCAAACTCTATTTAGGATAAGAACTCTGCATTATTTGCAATTCTGTCAGTGCACTTCAGATTTGAGATCTCTATAGATTTAAACTGTGCTTTCATAGTTCACAGCTAAAAAATTGTGAGTGTGAGTGTGTCCACCTACTTTGACCTCCCCGTCAGTGCCTGCAGTAAACAGCCGCGTCTGTGTGCCATCCAGGGCCATGGTGGAGATCTCCGAGTTGCCATGGCAATGGTTGAACTGCTTCACCTTTTGGCCTGTGTCAGCCAGCCAGCATATCACAGAGGAGGCAGAGTCACTGCTGACTACCTGCGGAAAGAGAAAGAGAAAGAGAAAGAGAAAGAGAGAGAGAGAGAGAGAGAGAGAGAGAGAGAGAGAGAGAGAGAGAGAGAGAAAGAGAGAGAGAGAGAGAGAGAGAGAGAGAGAGAGAAGATGTCAATCCTAAAAAAATTTTTATCATTTTTTAAGCTGCATGAAAAGCAGCTCCAGCTGATGTTTTCTTTAATGACTTGCTCCATTCTCCACGCTTGGTTACACTTTATTTTACTGACAAGCCGCCACTGATGAGAATATTCAACTAATGCTGCTGTCAAGTGGGAATAAAAGCAGGGGCAGAGTATGAAGAGAGCGGTCACCTTTTAAAATAAGGGATGTTAATATTTGATTCAGCAGCTCTTTCTTATATTTGTACGCTGTTTTTTCACATTAATGTTGTATGTGGAAAGTATGACCCATACTTGATGAAATCCATTATGGATATTGTTTAACCACAGCATTGTAAAAGTCATATCTGGAGTCATATGGAGTCAAATAAATCAATGATATATAAATATTGTACATCCAGTGTACAAGTGGTAACTCTTGGATTTGACCAAACAATCTTAAGTCACTGAAGCCTCATTAAGCTACTGTCCCGTCACAATTTTCCAAATGTCATTATCTTCAGTAGCAGATGAAGAATATAAAAATAAGTGTTTTGACAAAAGGGAAAATTTGAATTCATAAAGTCTTGTGACAACTAATGAAACTCCATGCATAGATATGGGAAATGTTATGATGAAAAGCTTTGAATCACATTACTTTGACGGCTGTGTTAGCTGCTGATCCTAAAGTCAAGAAACTTTTTTCTCTGATAGTACTGGTATCGTGAGAGACACCCTTGTTGGGCCCTTACATTCCACTTGTACCCTGCGTACCTGTCTGAACAGACTATTATACAGCACACAGGTAACAGGGTGTTCATGGCTGCTGGTCCTCCTCTCCTCTTTCACAGTCTCCAGCAGGAAGAGCTGGCTGTTGAATGAGAGCAGGAGGAGTTGTTGCTCCTCATGGAGGAACATGAAGGTGTTCGTGTCCTCTTGAGTCTTAGGAAAAACACCAGCCAGACGGTGAACGCACAGCTGACTTGAAACATCCCATAGACACAGGACCTGGAAAAGGGAAAGAGCAGATGTGTGTGGGAGTAAAAGCTTTCTGAAAACAATAAATACCACAATACTGATTACGAAGGAATGATAGATGCAAACCTGATGACTGTTGAGTTTGCAGAGGGAGCTAAGGTAAAGCTTTTAGAGTTGCAATGGCAGATGGTGTTTGAGCAGAGGGCAGATGGAACATAAATCACATCTAAAATATTTATCAACTTCAGAAAAGCCAAAGAGAAGGCAAACAAGCACAGTGCTGCAGTGGGGTAAGGAAGAGCAGCATGAGAAACGACATCAAGGGAGACTGAACAGGGGATCGAAGACAAGGTGGTCATTAAGGTAGCAAATATTAAATGATAGGTACATGCACAGGGACACACGCTCCTACCTCATCTTTGGAGTAACTGAGCAGTTGTTGCTTGGTCTGCATAAAGCGGACTGCAGTGACGGAGCATGTGTGCCCACTGAGTGCACAAACTGGCTCTGAGGTCACAGAGGGGTTCCACAGCAAGACCAGATGATCCACTCCTGCAGTGGCTTCAACCATTAAAATGGTTTCCGTATTAGTTAATATTATTTAAAATGAGGTATCTGTTAGTTTTAATGCCTTTTATTTTTGAATAGATAAGGAATGTTTGTATTGTAAGTATTATCAATCCATCAAATTGTATCCCACCTATCAGATTGAGTCCTCTGTGGTGGTCCATGTCCCACACACCCCTCTTGGTAGAGAAAGTAGTGGTTCGTAGACTCCTGCTTTCCTTTTCCCTCCAGCAGATCACCATGCTGCTCTGCGGTCTGGTGCTGCACGACACAAAAGCTTCCAGGCTGCCCAGGTAGCTAACTGCAGGGACAACCAAAGAGTGGGAGTAAATTAGGTGTGACAGATACGACAATTAGCCTCATTACATTTAGAAAAGAGTGTGAAACTGTTGGAGGGAGGAAGCCTGCTCATGATTAAAGTCAATTAGATACTGGACCAAAAGAATATAGAAGGCAATTATAAACTTTATACTGTTTTTTCTATTCATGTCCTTTATATTCACAAGGGACTCTTTTTTAAACCATGTTAGTGCAATGCTTAAGATTGTTTTGCTTATTTTTATTTGATAACTTCTGCTTTTGTTTCTGTGTCTGTCTCAGTGCAAATTACACTTTTTAAAGTCTGTGGTCTAGTTGTGGAGAAATCATCTCAGAATAATAAATCCAATGCACCCTTTTAGAGGCGCTGTGTTTAGGATGTCAAGGCTGCAGTGGCGTACTGTTAAAATGAGTTACGGAGCAAATTCGCACACAGCTTGTCTGAGTTGCTATCTGTGTTGTTGAATTAAAGCAGAGTACCAGATATCGGTCAGCTGCAGCATGTTGGTGGAAGCTCGAGCTCACGTTAGCTAGCAGTAATCATGGGCAGCATCCAGCACAGATCAAAAAACAGCAGGGTTCAGAAGCAAACTGCTTAGACACAATTAATAAGGAGGACCAAGTGTTGTGTAAGATGACACATAGTCCGCAGATGTGTTTTCCTGCTGAAAGTGTGACCATGACTGGTTTTGAATGTGGGTTTTGGCAGGCAGCAGCTCTCCCTTCTTTTCAGTTGCTCATATGAATGTTGTAGTGGTAAGCAGTATCAGACCATACTGGCCTACTTTCACGCCTGGTTATACAGAGCATTTATTATGATGGAGAAAATACAACTTTTCAAATTGACTTTCTTCTACATATGTTTTCATATGCGATTCCCTAGTAAGGAATTATGTAAGGATCGGGGTCTTTTCTCACCCTGTCGGGTTTATATTTCCCTGCTACCTGCTAAACATACATTATCCTTATTACACCGCTACTAACTTGAAATACAGACATTGTCAAGGGATTTTGACCAATCAGAATCAAGCATCTTACACAGCCGGAAGATCGGTAAGAAAGCCGGGTACTAATTAAACATAACATCAGGGTGGCTGAGGATGGCACCTTGGGGAACACCAACCCAGGCAGGCTACAGAGATGTAAGCATCCCCAACCAGTACAGGAAAAAGTTATTCAGACAGATTAGATCTAAACCAGACATCCTTGAGAAAACAAAAATGAACTCTGCAAAATGCTCAGCTGAGAAGAACTGAAATCGAAAGTGGTAAAAAATAACTCAAGGATGTTGTGTTACTTAATAAGGCCAATATATTTACAATGAAGGAGATGTTGTGAGCCTTTAAACACAGCTTTAATTAACAACTTTCCTCAATCATTACATCAGTGAAGGAAATTTGGAAAATGGGAGGCTCATGGAAAGTGTGAGCTACTTAAGACTAAGGAACACAGCCAGTTGACAGAGAAGTATAAAGACCTCCCACAGATGTTTAGCAGGCATAACATTTAAAGGACATGATGAAAACTTCAATTTGGCAGTTCTCTGTTTTCAAATGGTGCGACAGGGAACAACAGGCCTGATAACTGTTTACCCACACACATTTCATCCGAACTTTTCTAACAAACTCATTTTAAAGTAGCAAAAGTGAAAGACAGAAAAAGCAGAGTGAATGAATTTGATTTGACTCCAACAAATTAAGTAAGATGGCATTGCAACATATCTTAATGATGACACACTGATTATTTTAATTAATTTCTTCATATAAAAGATGTCTTCTCAGTGAAGGCAAATCCTTATAGAACTCTGAAGGACGTCCACTCTCAGTGCTTAATGTGCATTGACCACAACCCGTCTGTAAGGCAATCCAACCGAACCACAGACGCTCAGCACAGCATAGAATTAGGCCAGTCTTTGCTCACTGGTATTACAGAAAATGTAATGGATGTTGCATCACCATCCATCTCAATTAACACACTGATTGAGAACAGCTAAATTGGTTGCCAAAAGTCTCTATTTCGGGGCTGCTTAGCTTTCATACACTGCTTCAAATAAGTGCGGGATGTGAGATAGCATGTGACAGTCGTAGGTCAAAGATCGGCCGCGTAGCAAGGGCAAATAATTACGTCTGATTGCTTTTCATACACCACATCTTTGCTCCGTCCTGTGAATTAAAAGATCAGTGGATTTTCAGACGCATTGCATGACTCATCGTTGATTAATGAGGCCCTTCTCCCTTTCACTGACACACACAAATCATAAATCAAACTATTTGTGATGCACAAACAGGCACGTAACATCTGCTTTAGGCTTACGGCTGTGTGTTTGGAATTTAAAGAGCAAAAGCAGAAATCACTGTAAATCTTACATCAAAGCAAACTTCTTTTGTTCTGAAACCATTCGTAGCACATTTACCTCCTTGCTGAAATTTGTCCTTAATGTCTGTTTGTATTTCTTTGATCACAGCATAATGTGGATGTGTTTATGCTTTTTTCTCTAGCTGGCACACTTCCCATCTCTCCCTTTCTGTGACTAACAAGTTTGTGTCCATCCTAATTTCCTCCCAATCTCTCTCTCTCTCTCTCTCTCTCTCTCTCTCTCTCTCTCTCTCTCTCTCTCTCTCTCTCTCTCTCTCTCTCTCTCTCTCTCTCTCTCTCTCTCTCTCTCTCTCTCTCTCTCTCTCTCTCTCTCTCTCTCTCTCTCTCTCTCTATTTCTCTATCTCTATCTCTCCCTCTCTCTCTCTCTCTTTCTCTCTCTCTCTGGTGGCCCAGGAGCCTGAAGGTTTGGAGATCTGGATAACCAGCCATGTCTAATGGTACACAGCCCACTCATACTGCAGGGTGGGCAACTTCAAAAGAACTGCACCAGCCCCCCAGAGGTATGCACACACATAACACACATATGCAGTGAGACACTCCCTATTTCCCTTTCTCACACACACAAACAGTGCATACAGGTACAGGCACAGCATACCCTCTCCTGTTGTTTCACATGCATGTGCATACACAGCCTGCAAAATTTCAATCAAGTGGCTCTTTTTACTGCTCTGGTATTGTCTCCTCTGTTTCCCCCTTTTTTGTATTCCCTTTGTTTCCCCATTTGTTGTGCTTATTTAGAAGTACTTTATTCTTGTTTTCCCCCTTTATCAGGATCTCCCCTCTCAGCCAAGCTAGTCTCAGAGCGCTGCCTCCGCTGAATCATTATCAAACAGCCCAATGAGTCTACAGAGAGGCTCTGTGCCAATGATGCAATCGAGATACAACTAAGCGACCTCTTTGTTACCCGACTGAGCTCAAGTGGGAAGTCTCAGGGGGCCAGACCCTGAGCCCGTGACTTTATGCCAATAGTCAAAAGTCTGGCATGCAAGACTATAAAGTGGATGACTCAGGACTCGGTGTGTGTGTGTGTGTGTGTGTGTGTGTGTGTGTGTGTGTGTGTGTGTGTGTGTGTGTGTGTGTGTGTGTGTGTGTGTGTGTGTGTGTGTGTGTGTTCGTGTGTGTGTGTGTGTGTGTGTGTGTGTATCAGTGACACACCCAAGCATTTCCATGGTGTTGCATAAGCCATTATTAAAGTGAAAAAGAGAGCGAGCAAGCAGGCACAGACAGTGCCTCTCATCCCTGCTGTCAAGGTGAAAGTGTACGTCAGGTATCCCTGACACCCACACTGTGTTCTTTGTTTTCTGTCTCTTTATCATCCAAGCTGCCGGTTCTGTTCCCTCTACTTTTGTTCTGTCCAATAATAAAATAACAAGCTGCAGGATTTGGGATCTCAACGGCTGGTGTGAAGTCCCTTGATTTCAAACAACAGCCATCAGAGCAATTTGGTTACTTAGATGGAACAGCTCTCTCTAGGTATGCCATCGTAGGCTATTTTTGCTGACCCCTTCATTAAACATGACATGACATGCAAGTAAGGTACCAGACAAGTTTGAAGTACAGGCACAGGAAACATAACTTTTGAGTGTTTCCCCTACCTTTCCTCACCCAGGCAGGCGTGTGTGATTGGTGTGTCACTGTGTAACAGGTGTGATGCTTTCCTTTGACCAGCTCGTCCCACAGGATGATGTCAGCAGAATCAGAGTCTGTCCTCAGACCAAGTCTCTCAAACAGAGAGATCTGAGCTGATGTAAAGTATACACAACTGACCTTAAAAAAAACACACACACACACACACACACACACACACACACACACACACACACACACACACACACACACACACACACACACACACACACACACACACACACACACACACACACACACACACGCACGCACGCACACACACACACACACACACACACACACACACACACACAGATGATGCAGACAAGTGAGGACCCCTTAGAATAGTCTTCCTCTTTCCCACCAGTCCTCACTTCTTCAGTTATTCTTTTGATTTTCTGTCTCAATGTATTACCTGCCCTCCAATGTCTCCTATGGTGAGGACAGCCTGGTCAAGCTGAGAGGGATCCATCCAGTAGTCTAGACACCAGGGGGTGAACTTGAAACCCTGGAGAGGGAGAAAATCTAGTGAACAATGGTACATTTCATGTTTGTCAACACTTTTTAGAAGTTATATTACACAAACATGGAATTGACTATTTTGATAGCAAGTGCTAAGACCAGTTATAGGACAGTATAAAAAAAAAAGTATAAAACCTGTAATGTTCTTTTTAAAGTGAACTATGAAAAGTAAAGCTATTACCTGGAGTTTATATTTGCAGCTGAAGTCCTGTTTGGACAGTATGTCATAAAAACACACCTCCTTACTTGTGAAAGATACAGCGATCTGAGAACAAGACAAAAGGGGTAAAAAAGAGAGTTAATTATATAGAGAGACATATTTTCACTCAATGTTGGATATATCAGCAGTTTAATGATGTAGTAGCATTATCAAGAAACGGTTTAAAGGAAAGTTACTAACAAATTTAACAGCCTTGTCGATAAATGGGCTTTTTACAACCCCTTGACAATGGTTATTAACTTTCACGAACATTAGCAATGCAAACTGGTCACACATCATGTCACATCAATCTGTGGAAAAGAGTTTCGCCACATCGTGCTTCTGCTTGTAGACTTTAAGTTACCGGTCCCTCATGAGCGTTTCGTTTATTTTGAATGATGTGTCAACCGCTGAGCTCAGAGAAAACGGAGAACTGGATTAGAACAGTTTCATATTAAATCGACCATAACAGGCAGATAAGAATCATTGCCATGGAACGCTAACTGACATGAAATCACTGGGACTATTTTTTTAAAAACTGCATGCATAAATCATTTTGAATAAATACAATTATCTCTTGACCAAGTTTTTTGCCAAAAAGCAGTAGCATGTCGATGCTAAACGATGCTAGGCTCGATGTTTCCTTCGAACTGAGGAGAAGAAGGCAAGGACGGCGTGCTGGTACTGAGGTGCAAGCTAAAAAAGATGACATTGACCTGTCCTTCCACCCACCATTACAGGGAATATAAGATCTATCTGCGATAAGGTGGAATACTGGCAGAGTAGCATCATGCTAACAAAGCTAACACCGGACATGAACGCCACATTGCAAGGATTTCACCTGCTGTGGGCGGACAGGATACAGGAGAGCAAGACTGAACTAACTGGTGAAGAAGGCCAGCTCAGTCCTGGACCCTGTGGAGGTGGTGGCTGACAGGAGAATTATGACCAAGCTGTCGATTTTGATGGACATTTCCTTCCTTTATATATTCTTGTTGAAATTCTTGTACTGTACGCCTTCTTGTTTTCTACTGTAACTCCATGAATTTCCCCGTTGTGGGACGAATAAAGGAGTATCTTAACATATCTTATCTTATCTTATCTTATCTTATCTTAATAAGTGGGGTGATGCACAGTTAGAAGGTATTTATGGAGAAATAGAACATCTTGTGTCAGGGTCATAGACTGTGTAAAATATGGTCATAGTATCCGTGACGTCACCCATCTGTTTCTGAACGCTGTATGTGGCTTCCGGTACTTCCAGAGCCAGCCTCAAGCGGATCCTCGATGAACTGCAGCTTTTAACACTTCCGCATTGACTCATATTTTTAGACCGGAGGTTGCCGTTTGGTCAGGGTCCAGTTTCGCCCTGTTGCGATTCTCTTTTTCATAACTACCTACTAACCACACATTATCCCTTACATAACATCTGAGGCTTTCAATCATCAAATTTAATGCTGTAAGGTTCAGAGTATGGAATCACGACCAGAACACCAATCATTTCTTTGATTGATTGATATATGTTTGTCATGTTGCTTCGTAAAAGTTAAGTCACCTTGTTTAAGTTGTGCAGAAACACCATGTCAGTGACCCAGAGGTCTTTGGATGCAACTGTGCTGTTCTGAAGTCGATGTGTGTGCACAAGGGACATGTCCTCTCCGTCCCACAGCCCAGCAGTTCCTCCTTTACTCACGGTCAGATACTGACCTGAACTCTGCAGGTGCAACACCTGCAGAAACCAGAGGACATGGAAGACAGGAATTTAACCTAGACAAATGTAAGTGTTAAAGTAACAGTGTGTAGATCACACTGTGTTAACCTGACAGCTTTACAGCTTTCTTTGATGCAGTTGTTGAACATTTTAATGGGGAGTTAATTAGTAAAATGGAGGCTACAATTTAAGATATTTTAGAATTAAGTACTCCCTCTGCTTTCTCCCTGATCTTGAGTCATAAAACTACACTTGCTTAACAAAATTAAACACGACCTTGATCCTAAATCTTCCCCTTGTTGAATCAAAATAAGAACAAGTGTGTGTGGCACATTCCTTTTTTGCCCAAACCGATAAAACATCAAGAATTAATGGATGATGCCATTTTGTTGGCTAAGCTACAGAAAAGAGAGAGCTGCAGACAAAAGGCTTGGACTGACTGTGTTATAAGGAAGACACTGAGTATCTTTGATGAAATAAAGCTATATTAGAATTAGGGTCAGGGCTTTAATGTACTCTAGTGGTCACTTTTCCAGAGCCAACTGCAGCCTTGGTAAGAGAGCACGTCATGTGTATCTAAAGCCAGTGCGTGACTTGCACAGTGAGTTCCAATGGCTTATTTCAAAGACCTTAAATTGTCCTTCAGTCTGAATCATCTTTATCTTTGCGATACACAGCCAAAATGCTCTAACTTTTAAAGTTAGTTTGCCACAAAGAATATTGTGTCAGTGAGTCTTAAATATGCTAGATTTTGTCAAGTGTCATCCACTGAGGTCTCTTTCTATCTGAAGTTGTTTGCCAAGAGAAAACCAATATTGGTTATTATTTTGCTTAAAATGCTGAACTGCCCAAACCCCTACTGTGGAAGCAATAAATTCCCATTTAGCTTACATTATGGAGACCAGTGATATTTCAAGTATTCAGGAAGACCACTGATAAGAACTCTGCAAGAAATATTGGGATTGCAAAACATAAGATAAAGAGAAACTAAACCTGACATGAAGCTGGACTTTAATGCTGCATGAATTCAGAAGCAATGCACAATATTAGAAGTCTGGGGTAAGAAAGAAAAAAGTTACGGGAAGAAATTGCAGAAGGACTCGACTTGGACTCGAGAGCTGATGACTCGGATTTGGACTTGGTGCAACATGTGCAATATATAAAATAACCATTTAGGAGAAGATGGAGACAAACCAAGCTGCAACCTCCGACCAAGTTTGTTAAAAACTGCAGTTTCTCGAGTGTCCACTTGAGGCCGGCTCCAGAACTACCGGAAACAACATACACATTAATTCAAAAAAAGCTGATCTTTACAGCAGAAATAAACATACTTACAGCCTGGTACAAAAAACAAGCGTAGTCTGGATAGCTCAATTTTTGATCTGCACACACTGTACTGGGGGTGAATTTTTATAACACGCCAGTTTCGAAGGTATTAAGTTTATGAGTTTTCGATTATGAGAGGCATAGCTGACTTGATTGACAGGCGTGAACACTGTAGCTGTTGGCTAGGAGGCTCAAAGCCTGCCGCTTTACCTTACACTCGCTTGACAGAAGTTAGGTTGAGTTCGGTTGAGTTCAGCATCCAATATGGCTCCTGCCAACGATTGGCTTCAAAACAGCGCTTCAGAAACAGATGGGTGACGTTAGGGATACTACCTCCATTATTTATACAGTCTATGAGACGAACTCAAACTTTAACAGACAAGTGAAATACTATAGTTAGCCTACTTGGACTACTGATTAAAGTAATGTCTGCAACTAAAGTGACTCAACCACTGCATCCAAGTTGTTTAATTAGATAAAACTGTGATTAATAACGGGTGGGTTTTGATTCTTTAAGACACCTGCAGTGATTCCAGCACATCAGAAACCATGAGTGCATCTACCCATCAAGAGAGGTGCTGCTGTGTGCATTTATGCATGACACAAAGTGCTGCAACTCTGCTGGTTATTTAAATCTCCAAACAAGCCAACAGGATTTATTTGACAATAAAGAAGACTTTGACTTTTAAAAATGTGATATATTAAATATGTTTCTATGCATCCAAAAGGCCCTGCACAGTCAGCCAAGGTGCATACAGTGACTTGTTTTGAGTGAGACAGCTAGTCCTCTTAATAATGAATGATAATTATATCAATGAGGATTCAGACTCAGGCTCAGGTAATGGGGACTAGACTCGGATTTGACTCAGATTCTCTTTAGTGAGTCAGTTTTGAACACTGAGGAATCAAGACTGCATGGCATTGTCTGTTGTTGTTGTTGTTGTTGTTGTTGTTGTTTGGTGTATTCGGCCATGAAACCAGAATAAGTAGAGTATGTGAAACTTTGTGCATAGTGTACAGCAGTCTGATTATTTTTCAAACATTACAACAAAAACAACCTCATCTACATTAGCCATTCTGATTTAATCCATTGTTCTATGCAAAATACAGATGGCTGCAGTTTCAGGAAGTGACACATCCTCTTATTCAGCTGTCTGCTTTAACTGCGCCACACTTCACTGAGGGAGCAAGGATCAGAAATTAGTCTCCTACGCAACATCGCACTTTTTTTGCCTTCTTAAAAATGTTCTTTGCTATATAGGTCAAACCCCTCCAGCCATTTGGAAAACAACTTACACAACATCCTGACACTTTGACATTCTCAGGATAGAAAGATTGAAGTGGTGAGCCATCACTTTATCCACAGCGGCAGGCACTTTACACCGGCCGCTTCATTTACATTTTAATTGATAGATGTTAAACTTAAAGGAGTCTAGAGCCATTTATCTCCAAAGAGGTGGGCCATTTTGATGAGCAAGACCCTAATACTTTCAGACTTTTCCTCACACAATGTTTAATAATGTGGAATTCCAGCAAGTCAGCAGAGTCACAGAGTCTCCAGACAGTCAGTCAAAGTCAAAATGATTTTCAGTTAATTTTCTGCCATAGATCAGGAGTTTATGATGGGAATTACGTTTGAATCCTCATAACAAACTCTTCTTTTCTCAACTCTCGAAGAGTGTTGTGACCTTTTTACCTTTTGAACAGGGTCTCGATGTGGACAGGTCAGAGTGCGTGGTGGCGTCCAGCAAGGCACACTGCTGGTTCTACTGTTCTTCACTTTTTCAGAAAGCTCCAGGAGCAGGAAGGAGCAGAGGCCAGCCCAGTCGACACGGCCTTCTTCCTTCACTATATCAATATCCAGAAGGAGGCCACGATGCTCCTGAGTGATCACCACGCTGTCAAACAGGAGGCCGTAATCCTCCTTGGAGCCACGGCCGACTGATGACCAAGCCTGATGGATGAATTCAGCTCTGGACAGGGAGCAAGGTGCACCAGAGTGGTCCTGTGTAAAGATCAACAGAAGAAATTGCACAAAGACTGCAAACGTCTCGTCAGACCTCGAGCTACTATATTAAATTATGCTGATAAACATGTATATACAGTATGTCACAAAAGTGAGTACACCCCTCACATTTCTTCTGAAGATGATGCACAAGAAAGCCTGCAAGCAATTTGCTAAAGACAAGCAGACTAAGGACATGGATTACTGGAACCATGTCTTGTGGTCTGATGAGACCAAGATAAACTTACTTGGTTCAGATGGTGTCAAGTGTGTGTGGTGGTGCCCAGGTGAGGAGTACAAAGACAAGTGTGTCTTGCCTACAGTCATGAATGGAGGTGGGAGTGTCATGGTCTAGGGCTGCATGAGTGCTGCTGGCACTGGGGAGCTACAGTTCATTGAGGGAACCATGAATGCCAACATGTACTGTGAGATACTGAAGCAGAGCATGATCCCCTCCCTTCAAAAACTGGGCCACAGGACAGTATTCCAACATGATAACGACCCCAAACACACCTCCAAGACGGCCCCTGCCTTGCCAAAGAAGCTCAGGATAAAGGTGATGGAGTGGCCAAGCATGTCTCCAGATCTAAACCCTATTGAGCATCTGTGGGGCCTCCTCAGACGGAAGGTGGAGGAGCGTAGGGTCTCTAACATCCACCAGCTCTGTGATGTCGTCATGGAGGAGTGGAAGAGGATTCCAGTGGCAATCTTTGAAGCTCTGGTGAACTCCATGCCTAAGAGGGTTAAGGCAGCGCTGGAAAACAATGGTGGCCACACAAAATATTGACACTTTGGGCCCAATTTAGACATTTTCACTTAGTGGTGTACTCACTTTTGTTGCTGGTTGTTTAGACATTAATGGCTTTGTGTTAAGTTATTTTTGAGGGGACAGTAAATTTACACTGTTATACAAGCTGTACACTGACTACTTTACATTGTATAAAAGTGTCATTTCTTCAGTGTCGTCCGATGAAAAGATATAATTAAATATTTGCAGAAATGTGAGGGGTGTACTCACTTTTGTGAGATACTGTATCTGTTCCAAGTGCTTTACATAAGTTAAATATTCTGTGAGACTCACCAGGAAAAGGCCCTGTAGCTTTCTGTAGTCCTCAGTGTTCATTCTGCTCTCAAGCTGTGCCACCTCCATCCTCGTTCCCATGGTTACAGCTCAGACCTGTCAATCAATCACCAAAATACCAGGCAAGGTCATTGAGGTAAAGCATGTGTACGCGACTCTGTGCAGAAGCCAGTAATACATTTCTCACATTCATAGGTGTTACATGACAAAACAAGATGTTCCCGGCTCCAGTAATCCCTTAGTAACCTTGAATATCAGGTTCACCGCGGGTTGTCATGTCACTTTAATCATAAGGCAGAGTCACAGCAGCAAAGGGCTGCCTTTGTTGCCTCTTTTCACTCTGTCCAAACATGTCTGTGTTGAATAGTGAGCAACGGTGTTTCTTTTTTTTTCTTTCTCAACAAATACTTTCCCCCCAGCTCAGCCGCTTTCAAAGGTGGGTGAACAGGTCCCTGCATTATGCCTTGGATATGACTCCAGGAGGCAGCAGGTTGCCAAAGCACACCAAGTGTCTGTGTGTCAGGTGATGTGGAATTAAATACCAAAGTCAGGTAGATGGGCAGCATGAATGTAGAAGTGTGGATGAAAGTCAGGGTTTGTTGAATCAGCCGGTGTGGTGATTATAAGCTCTTTTTTGAAGTTGCTTTTTGACATTCTTTAAAACACTACAAAGGGCAGAATCCACTTTATATTTCATGCAGGTTTATGAGACCAAAATTCATTGGAAGTGTTATTAAACTACTCAGAGATTTAGAATGCGGAGTGTGTAATGAAAGCATAAAATCAATCCTTTGTTGAAGCTTTTATCTCTTTTATAATGATGACTAACTGTACCATGATCTTGATAGCTGGTGATAGTTTATCCACCTCTTTATTTACATCTCTTGTCAACAAGACAGTAGACTGCAACAAGCATGTTTATGTTACTGCATTGAATGAGAAGAATGCTGTTGCCTCGGGGATGTTTCAATCATGTTTTGTTTATGAGCGTGATGACTTTTAATCAACTGTATCCTGACGTGTTGTGTGGCAGGCAGCTGGCATCCATCTTTATGAGATTACACAGACGCAGCTCCATAAAATTAACACAAAGAGAAGCCCATATTTTAGGCAGATGCACTATACATAATGGTGTTGTAAAACATCTGACATGACAGTTCTTCTGTCATTTCATATGTACATTTCATACAAACAAAAAGTATGTTGCCGCTTTGATATCTGAAAGAAACACACTCACCTGGCAGTCCTTTTCACTCTGAGATGGCCACTTCAGGTCAAGTCGAACTCTCTTGAAACTTTTACTTCTGAGTTTTCCATCTGCAGTTTATTAAAGTTGCACAGAGTATCATCCACTGCAGTCAAACTGTCCAAAAAGCCATCTCAGCACTGGACTGAAACTACATAATGGTAGGCTCTTGGCCATGGCAACATCACTCTCAAGTTAGCTGCACCTTTCCAATGCTGTCAGTGTGTACACACACTTCGGTCAGGCAGGTTTTTAATAATGAAGCCTGCATATTGGAGCTGAATACACATTTCCACACTTAATAACAAATCCAAACTCACCAAGACGACCAATTTCATCCTCTCAGTCCACAATGGCTGTCCTGAGTAAACTGCCCCAGACTCCCTGTGCTCTGAGGTGTTGAAACACCATTTTTTAAAATCTATGATATTTCAAACAAATCTTCAGCCTCTGGCTCGGTCTTTCTTGGCCTTGGCTGGGTCTTGTCCTGGAGGAAATCCCGCTGATTCCAGGAGCCTGGAGCTGTGCGTCCAGAGGTTTGTCTGAGGCAGCAACGCCGGAGAAGCAATCAACGCTAACAGCCCTTAGCCTCAGCACACACACCCAGAGAGAGTTAACTAACTGCCCCCAGTAGCCCAGACAGTGGCAGAGGGCACGCACACACACACACACACGCACACGCATACGCACACACACACACACACACAAAATTCTTCTCTTTTATTATCCCTCACTCTTAAAGACTCAGACTAAGTTTCCCAGCAACCAAGTAGTCAAAAAGAGTCATTTGTGAGTCCAGGCCTGCGTTGTCTGTAAGCACCATTCATGTGTACTTGTGTGTTTGTGTGTGTTTGTGTGTTATTTCTATTCAAAGATTAGGCACTGAAGAGAAAATAATCTGTGTTAGTTACAAGTACCCCCCACAAAAAATCACAACCTGCACACACACAAACCATAGCTATAGCAACCCCACTCAAAAGTACAGTGTTATTGTGCTGTCAGTCATAAAAGTGTGGTGGAACAACTTTAAAAAGAAGTGACACTATTCTCAAACTAAACACAACACACACACACCAACCTAGCTTTTATAGTGCCACTCAATTGCCTTCCAGGGGACTTCCTGTGGGTCACACAGGCTGCAGACACACACATACAGATAAACACTTCCACAAGAGAGAAGAAAAGTCTCCTCCAGTTTTGTGAAAATGAGACAGAAATATTGCCTTTATGATTTCTAACAAAAGCTGCACATAAACTGTAGATATGATCACCCTCCCTCCCTACAAGCCCTGTGCGTGACTTAATGGCCTGGGATAAGTTGAATTAGCTGATTACAGCAGTCGTCAACAGTGACAGGATCAGAAAATTAGGTCTCAGCAATTTCAATAATATAGCTTTAAAAATTAACACTATCACAATTGGATTACAGTGGTGCATGCAGGAGCCAGTGCAGAGCCCAAAAATAGCCCACCACAAATCCACCATGGAAAATCCACTATTATACAGGGAGAAGAATGAAGTTGCTGGAATGAGGGAAAGGAAAAAAAATGGTGCGAAGGGGGAAGGAAAGACGTGCAGGCCGAGAAAGAGAGGAGGCAAGGGCGAGCAAGCTGAAATAAAGCGCTTTTATGCGACAATTCAAATCTGAAGAGACCCACTTCTGGAAATCTTTCTCAATGACAGAAGTCTTTGATTTGAAATAAAAGAAGTGGGGTTTTTTTGCAACGCACTCTTCATGACTCTTGTTCTCAATCTCAAGTATTGTTATATTGTTATGAAAGACGCATTGGGTATTGTAATTATAGTGTCAGATAGAAGAGAAAGATAACATACGTGAGGTATCATCAATAATACAATTAGAAAGGTTTAAATAAGACCTTTTTCTAAATTTGCTGACTGACACTTAAGATCTCAAATTTCGCAATGAGTCATCAGGTTGTTTTTATCAATATACACAAGTCTGTCTTCAGACAATAACTATATTGTATCAGTCTGAATGTAATGTGAAAAAAATCTGCAACCACTCCTTTTACCAATCGTATTTGTTTTTCTCTACAGAGTACTAATCACCCACTCCTTTGGCTGCAGCTGTGCTCCTGCACTTCCCTTTGTGAAGTGCGGGTCTGATACAATGGATTTTCTCATTGATGTTTTATATGTGACACTCAAACAGATGGCTGCAATAATACTAAACAATACATGACAGATCATCTCTTGCCAGACACAGTGATACTGTTGATAGAAATATTTCTCTAGTTGTGGTAACATGCATCACATTACTCTTAGAGGAACAACACAACTTTTATAAGCCAAAAATGCATATTAATAATGTGAGGTTTAAAGTCTTACTTTATGGATTTCCCTTAATGTAAATACTTGAAAGTATAGAAAATTATCCAAATATTCACCACAAAAAATACAAAGAATTACGCTCAAAGCACTTTTTCTTTTCTCATTAAAAACTGAACTCACCCCATACCCACAGCGCCTCAAACCTTATCTGAAATACTTATTAGGACTAATGTTTTGAATTAATCACATTTTTGTACCATGCTTAAAACTCAATTATTTTACATTTAAAAACATTTTTAAGGCCATTTTTACCAACGTCATGAGTTAGGAATCAATTGAATGCAATGGAATATACTTAATGATTATGTGTATTCTTAAAACATTAGAAGACCTTATTAACAATGTCAAGCAATTCTTACCAGTGTCCTGCTCTGATTTCATCCACAGGTCTCCACACTCCAAAAAAGCTCCACCTGTTTGCAGTGGGTGGGGGGTGGGGATGCCATCATATCCGAAAGAAAACACGCTTAAGTGCCCTCTTGGTCTCCACTGTAGTAGATAAAACATTAATTGCATTCTCTTGTGCCCTTTCAGTGGAAATTGCATGAGAAAGTGTCCTCTAAATGCCCCTAAAATGTACAAAATGTAAAAAAAAAGCACCCTCTGACAGCCGTAAAAAAGCGCAAAAAACATTTTGAAAAAATGCCCTCTGGATACCCATGTAGTTCATTATGTTATACTAACTATGCACTATAATCAATAATATAGAATAAAATAAATGGTTTTGTTTTTTCCGTTTTTATAATTCAATTTCCAGCACAAATGTTCGCATAAATATTCACCAGAATGAAGGAATAAGTGTTAGATACTCAAAATGTTCTGGGGGAGGACACTCAAACCCACCTCTTGTTAACGTTGCTGCAATACATTTAAAATTCACCCGAAACTGTGAGTACCAGGTGTTTGCAAGGAGGTGCCTTTTTTTGTTTTCGCCCCTGCCCCTCAAACAGCCTGAGTACGCCACTGCCTGTATGTATGTTTAGCTTGTAAGTGCTAGCTTAAACTCAAAGTGCTAAGGTGATGATTTAGTTCCGTCACAACGTACATTTTACTTTTAACTTTTCGTCGGAGCTGTCAGGGAGTTTTTGAAAGTTAAATTTGCAATTCAAAAGTACTGTAGTGTCATTATTCTTCATGAAGGTGGCAGCAATGAGCAGGCGGCTCAAGTGCCTAGAGACAATGATTAACGGGTTAACGCTGGCAGCTCTAGCTGTTACTTTCAGGGGTCACAAGAATAGAAAAAAAAGCCTGATTGAGTGTATGCAAGTTAAGAATAATCTCAAATCAGTTTTGGATTACTGTATTAAGAGTATAAATATCTGATCATATACTTAGGCACACACACATACACCTATTTTTATACGTGAATGAACATTTTAGTTCTTTGCTTAGTTTTTGCCCTCCCTTCTTCCGCTTCGGTTTCCTTGTTTTTGTAAGTTTTATCAAATAGTCTCTGAGACTATGCCAAAGTACAGTTGAGGGTAATGTATTCCAGACTAATTCGGCCATCAAAAAGTGGTCCTCTATACACTGGGCTACCTCTTTTGGCCTTCTTTGCCTTTATTCCATAGAACAGCCTAATAGAGACAGGAAATGTGGGGAGTAGAGAGAGGGGGAAGACATGCAGGAAATGGTCAACCAGCTGGGAATCGAACCGGTGTCCCCTATGACGAGGACTGTAGCCTCTGTATGTGGGGTGCTTAGACCGCTAGGCCACCAACGCCCCAATGAAAACATATATTTTTTGAAACAGGAAAAAGAAAGACAGCACACACAGCTTCTGAGTTACCGCTCACCTGGAGGGGTTGTGTGTTTATGATGCGCAGAGTGATGCAGACAGGACAAAGAAAGCAGACAGTGAACGCAGCCTCCATTTCAAATGCATGAACATTACTGCACATCGTGATTCCAAGACAGGATTACAAGATATCTGATTTAAGTTAAATATGATGTATGCTGATAATGGGATAGGATAATAGCCCCAAGTATGCGATGCCACCGTATAGATCAAGATTATATTTTACAAAAGAAATGTGACAATAAAAAAAGGAGAACATTTGGAAACTTAATACAAATTCTTTTCATTGCACTCTTTTTTTGGTTCGTGCAATCACCAAAGTTTTAAGGACATTGGGAAATAATCACATTTTGCTGAACTTTTTCAGAGCATCACAGTGCTGAGCAGAGAGGGAAATATATAAAGGACGGGAGAAATATCGACTTAAGAATCTGATAAAAGAACAACATAAAAGAGAGGTAAAAATCCCTAGCAATTACTGTCAACCTGATTTGCTTTGAACCTCAGACTACCTGATCTCCCCTCAAAGCCACAGAATTATAAATTATACAGCCAAAATAATAAAATGTCTTTACAAATTACAAAGCCTCACATCACCTATTCTCTAATCAAAGCGTCCTTTCGGGCTGCTACACCACCGTCTTGAAGGCCTGCAGGATCATGTTGGTCTGGTGAGTGAGTCGGTTGGCGCTGACAAACACGTTTATCGCTCTGGAAACAAGTGTGACAGAGACACAAGGACACATGTGTCAATCATATAGAAAAGAAACCATGGCAACAATATTAGGATTGATCCAGGAAACACTTTGATCTGGCTGGAATGAAGAATGTCAGGCTTCAGAGAATACAAGCCAGCATGAATCCACAGGAAATGGGTCAAGGGAATTATTCAGCACTGGTGGATTTGATAGGAGCGGGCCAGTGATCAAACGACAACCATTTACATGCTGGTGACAGTGTGTGTGTGTGGGTGTGTATGGCATGTGCATGTAGAACTATCAAATATGTTGTTTTCAGTGTGTGCACGTGTAAACGGAAAAGGCTGAACAAGTGAGTGAGAAGACAGGAACGGGAGAGAAACAGACAGAGAACAGAGAGTAAACAAGAAACAGTGTCATACTTTCCATCTTTGAAGTACGTTTTGAGTGTGTCACTGAAGCTCTTGGAGTACTTCACAAACTCTTTCTTCTGCCTTTCCAGCGCCTAACCAATAAACACAGACATCTTTTCAGCTCGACTCAAATCACTGCATCTGTATACATTGGATTTTCCTCTTACATGTCTACTTACCCGTTTGTTTCTATACTGGTATTTCCTGAAGACAGTGTTCACTGTGTCGAGCAGCTCCTTAATGGCACTGGCAATGTCTCTGTGGGTTAACATAAACAGGTTCATGTAAGGAACAGTAATAACATCTGTCTGATTTTATCAGGCAGCGAAACACTCAAACTACACTGCTTTGGTTCTTTGACCGTGCTTGTTGCCTCCTTTTTCCTCCCAAACGTGCTTTGTTAGCTTCAACTTTTTCTCCCCTCATAAGCATTGGAAAGCTGCGGTTGCATAACTTCCATTTTTTTTTAGCCTTTCCTTTGAATTGATTTTATTTCTAAGCCCTCTGCTGGGTAAGTAACTTTAGTAGTGACTCACTGAGAGTATTGAATTCGATCAAAATAATGGCGAAGTAGGCCAGGAAGAAATGAAACGTCTTTCACTTACTCTCTTTAATGTGTGGGTAAAGTGCAGTGGTCAGGGATATATTTACTGGCCTGCGTGGACCATACAGCTGAATCATCAGCTAAACTGTTCTGTTGCTTCTTGAATAATTTGATTTCTTGACATAGACCATGTGATGATTTCTCGGCCAGTTGTCGCGACAGCTGATTAATTAATTTACTATCAATCATTTCTTATGCTTGATATACAATGGAGCTGTTGGAGGAAATTCCATTTAATGTGAAACACCTTTAAGAACTCATATATCCCCCACATGTTGGAGGAACTGTGGTAACCAAAATGCAAACCACTACCACGTTATGTGGGACTATTGGAGAGAGATACACAATGCCCTACAATATATATTTGAAGATGTAATGCCTCTTGAGATCAAGGTGTTGTATTTTGGGATTATACCTCAGGAGTGGTCGAAAAGAGACAATTATTTAATTAACATTTTGCTTGTTGCGCCTAAAAGACTTTAACCAGGAAAAGGTTTTCACAGGATGGATGGACATTACAAGGGACATGTAAAATATGGAAAAGACTACAGCACTTGTTAATCATAAATCAGAGCAATTCACCGCTCACTGGAGAAAATGGGTTAATTTTGTAACCCTCTAGACCAGAAGAAAAGACTACTCCTTTTTTTTTTTACATCGTTTCCTTTTAGTTTTTGTTATGTCATCTGTTTCCGTTGCTATATATGTGCATTTGGAATGATGGTTTTAAAAACCTATGTTGAGAATGTAGAGATGATGAGCACATACACTAATTTCAAGTATGAACTAGGGATGTACATTTTAAGTATTTTCCGTGAACGGCTTTTTCGCAATGCTTACGACCAATTATCGATTAATCAATAAAAGAAACAATTTTTTTATGTCAAAAACAATGCCAAATATGTTTTCCCCCCTAAATTATATTTTCTACAGCAACAAGATGCATATAACTGACGGTACTGAATACGGGTACATGTTTAACACTGATTATCAACGATCAGGCTCATAAAAATATTCTCTGTGGACATAGTCTTATAAAGTGAAGGCTCATAAAACTAACAGAAAAGTACTGAAGACTCACAGTGTCTAGTTTTCTGTCTATTTGTTCTTATTGAGAAAAATAAACATGTGTATTCGGTCAGATGTCAGCCGGGAGCGCAACCGGGTAATAGTCAGTCCAGCGGCAGAAAAGCCCTGATGGATCTGATGTTGCTGCTCTGCAAACATAGCGTACTAGCAATTCCTACCAGTCCGTTGGCTTTATAACCAAAGGTGGGGAAATTTCCTGTTTAAAGTTGTCAACCTGCTTGTCATTGTTGGCAGCAGTTACATATTGATCCTCTTTAAAAAGCGCACATGGAGACCTGACGCACAGCCGCAGCCAGCTGAGTGTGTGCGCTGTGCGCTGTATCTTTAACAGCTGATTCACATTGAAACATGCTACAAACTTATAACACCTCCCTGATAGCTGAGTGTAATACAAGACCATATGATGTTTGTTTCACGTGACGGATAATTGAAAACAAAAATGAGTGTTTCAAGTAATTTTTTAAAAAAACAATTAATTGATAATTCATCAATTGTGTACATCCCTAGTATGTAGCATGGAGATATTTGTTACAAAATATCAATACAAATTAAATTATATATTTTTTTTAAAAGAACTCATATAAATGAAGATGGACTTAGATTACCACTAGAGTGATTCACTCTACTGAAACCTTGAATAGTAAGTTAGATACTGTGTAAGTGAGTGGTTGGACAAAATGATAGCACCATTCCATTTATCCTGCTGCAGCCACAGCCACTGCAATTTGTCTCTACTTTGGTCAGAGCTGATCTCAATCTCAGGAGTCTGGATTTTCAGCCTGGGAGTTGTTCTAGTTTCCATTTGTAGTACCTATATAGTCTGGGTAGTATTGACCAATCATGTATCAGCAGGCAAAAGCAGCTCATGTGAAGAGCAATAGTCCTACCTCGAAGTGACATCCTGACTTCTATTGATGGGAATCTGACTGTGATTCATTTATCTCTATATAGTGATATCATTATGCAACTGCAGCAAACAAAACATTCTACATCAAAAATTCAAGTTGAGCAACAGATCTGCCTGCTGCTGTGTTGTGAAAGACAATCAGCTGTTACTTTTCCCATTCCCTTGAATGCATCAGAAAGGATTGATCCAATCTTCACTTCAGTATCCTGTTGTTTTCTCCTCTCAAAGACAGACCTGACAACTTTTGCATTATTACTTTCTACACGTCTTTGTCATGATGATACTTTGGCTAACTTAACACCTGTATATCACAAATGAATGACAGCTTTATACCACTGAAGTCAACCAAAGTGAACCCTCTGTGTATTGTACTATATGCTGATGAAATGAGACTTACTTGAAACATGTAAAAAGTGCAACTCAAGGGGAAGTAACAGTCTGAAAATCCCAACATTTACATTGCAGATGTAAACACAGCACTGAATACTTCCTGCTGGCTACACAGGAAACGCTAAAAAGTTGACATTCATTTCCAGAGGCATATGTTGCATAGCGTCATCAGAATTGCCAACCTAAGCTTTAAGTAGTAGTTCTTTTTAAGCTTGTGACCTTTAGCTCTGTAAGTGTGCATAGTTTGTGTTTATTCTTCCAAAACCCCAAATGTATCAACATAACTGTCAACCCCAGGATCTATTCAGAGATTTAGGACTACTGCTGACTCATTTTCTACCCTTTACCCTGCATGCAGAAAAGGACTATCTTTTGCAGCCATTCTTTACTGCAGTTTAAGTTTGCACTCAGTTTTACCTTACCCAAAATGTGTCTTACAATTAGAGCTGGGCGATATTAAAAAAGATGTTATCACCCTCATTTATGACAGTGCTAACAGGAAGCAGGTCTTTTGTCTAACATGAGATTTTTGTGAAGTTTTAGTTTCTAGATTCTTATTTTTCTCAGGTTGAGATAATTTGCATAATCAGATTTATTTACCCACATCTTGAAAGTGTTAAAGAAATTCATAAAGTTAATAGTTAAAGCTGAGTCAGCACAGACTAACGACTCCAGTGGTTGATGGGTGTAATTAGTGGTTTAAATATATATATATATTTTTCTAACATTTGTTATATTTATATTGAGAAAAAATACATCTTGTTAGCTTTATCACAACACCTCGCACCAAACAGTCCACATAGAAGCAAAGACTTTATCCAGAGGGAATTGAATGGTTGCAGAAAGTAATCCACTATAAAAAATTTAACTGGTGTATACAACCCACACACACACACTGGGCCTTACTTGATGGTCTGTAGGAAGCCCACTCTGTCATTGATCTCATCTGGTATGGTGCTGAGGATCTTTTTCAGGGCTCGGGCCCTCTCATTGAGCTCCTGGAACTCAGGCTCAGGCCTGTCAATCATGAAGTCTAAAAATCACAGAGAGGCAAAGAAAAATACAGACCTCAAACGACTCAGTGACAGGCATGTCAACACACTCTCAAAAAAAAGCTACAGGGGAGACTGAAATGAAGCAATTAAAAATACTGCCACATGTGATTGAAAAACAGTGAAAGTGAGGATCAAGAGTAAATGTGTTTTTGTGTGTGCCGGTGGTTTAAAGTGACTGAGTTCAGTTTGTTAAGTGAAGGCAGGATTAAGGTAGAACTTGGGCTGTGCAGGAGGTACATTTAAAATTCATCCAAAGTGTGCGTGTGCATGTGTGAATTCATTACCACCATCAATCACTGTACATGGCACAAGGAATTCAATTACAGACAGACACCAAGGAACGTTTGGGAACAGGGGGAGCAGCTGATTTCTAGAGAAACAGCTCCCCCAAGTGGATAACTGCACAAAAGTCTATTGACTGTGGCATCAAAGAATGAATGCTGATGTGTCCTCTTCTTAATGAAAATATAGAATGTCAATGTAATAATGGTGTCTTTTTTGTATGCATTGTAAGATGAGCAACCTACCTTCAACATCATCTCCAGCCATGCGAAGTAGACACTCATTGTAGTTAATTCTTAGGTTTTTCTTCTCCAGTATTTTCAGAACGATGTCCTGGGTCAGACCTGGATTCCCCTGCTCTGCCTTAAAACATAAAAAACATACATCTGTGCTGAAAGAAATCACAGCTAGTCGTTGCTTTGTTCTGGAGGGGAGGTTAAAATCTCCTAAATCTACAAATCCAAAAAAAGTAGATGGTCTAAAATGATTTGATAAAGGAAGATTTGGTAGAAGTTTGTGCAGTGAAACATAAAAAAAAAACCAACAATAGAAAACTTCTTACCTTTATAAAAGCTGCTCTCAAGGTCTGTGCTGCTGATAAGTTGATGCTCTCCAACTGAAAGTTATAACACCCACACAAACACGAGTCAGTGGCACAAAAAAAAAACACACACACCCGGCTTTGCTCTTATCACAGCCTCTCCTCTGTCCTGAAATGTAATTCTGAAGAAAGTACATACAAGCAAGGCATCCTGCAATATCAGAGGAGGACACGGTGTTATTGTGTTGTGAAAAGCTGTGCTCAGTCTGTCCATCTGTATTCCTCATCTAAACTTCAGGGGAATTGAAGTCTTTTCTATTTCTTTGAACTGATCCTGTGTTACAAACCTTGCAACTGCTTGAAATATGAGCAACTTTCGTCTGCCTGTCTACTCCTGATACACTAACTTGTGTTTTTACAATACAGTGTCTATTAAATACTGCTCTCCTATCAAATTTCACTGAGAAAATGTGTAACTCTTTAAAAACACTAATGAAAAACTTCAAAACAGTTAAAGCAATCAGGTGTGACATGCAAAGATGAGAGGCCTTCGGCTTGTCGTTTACGCTTTTATGCGGCGGGTTGAATCTTTATTGGAAAGCGGGTGGTCAAGAAATGAGAGGAGAGAGAGATGGAGAATGATGCTGTGATTACATGGTCAGCAGCACAAACTCATGAGCCACCAGGGCGCCTGTAAAAAAAGTTTTCAAAGTAGTCAAAGTCGTAAGTGTTCACCAGACTTTCAAGTGCAATACCTCTGTCATCTGTGGTCAGGCTCTACTCAGGGGGGATGATGAAAACTGTAATCAGTAAAGTCATACATTATCTGTTTGATTCATTGAGCCAGTTCTTGTGTTTAAGGGTGTGCTGCCAAATATTGTGTCCGAAGCTGAATGTCTTTGTCTTATCTTTGCAACACTTGACTTCAAATCTGCCCACATATACATGTTAAGTTGCTGCTACTGCTGTGTATTTTATACTTCTAATATTATATTTGTATGAATCATATGTGTATTTTTTTACAGCAGGAATGAGTCCTAAAACCTGGAAATGAGCAAACATGTTTTACACTTCCTGCCTCTTACCTGAACTCAATGGATTCATAGTTAGATTCCTTCAACAAGGTCTGGAGGTGGCACATGCTCTGTAAGGTTTAACTCTTTGTTCTACAAAATCAAATATTTGTACTATAAGTTGTTCTTGTGTTATAAAAAAGGACAGTTGCTCAGAAGCGAACATCATCCCGATGGATACAAACAGGAATCTTAGTCTTAAGTGGTGGAGTTTAAGTCATGTGACCTGTTGTAGCTTGCTTATAGCCCAACATTAGCTGCTTATACTAGGTGATAGCATTTAAACTTCAAAATTATTAAAAGTCATGGACATTCAAGACACCTCTCTGGACGAAAAGGTTCAGTCCGATCTTACAGACACGACTCTGGCTGTTTTCAAAACTGCCTACTATACTGCATACTGATTTTGCCAATATTCAGTATGTAGTAGGGATGTACATTTACAGTATTTCTCGTGATCGATCTTTGGAAATGTTTACAATCAATTATTGATTAATCATTAAAAAGAAAACGTAGACGTTTTCCATGTCAAAAACAATGCCAAATGCGTTATTCCCCTGAATAAAATTTTCATTCATGACACAATGTATATAACTGACAGTATTGAATAGCTACGGATCGTATTAAGATGTTGAAAATGTTAAACATGCTGAATATCAACATGTGGAGCAGGCTCATAATCTCCGCGGACACACAGTCATAAAAGTGAAGGCTTAGACTTCAACAAGGGAACTGAACAGAAACATATTTCAGACTCACAGTGCCCAGTTTTCTGTCTACTCGTTCTTATTGAGAAAAATAAGCATGTGAACGTGGTCATGTGTCAGCCGGGAGCGCAACAGGGTCATAATCAGTCCAGCAGCAGAGAAAAAAAGTGCTCATGGAGACCTGTCACTCATCCGCAGCCCAAACTACCCGGATGTTGTACGGATTCAGGTAAATTTCTCAGTATGCAGCAGACCCTCAAAAACTGTTTACCACAATGCACAGCGCTAACGTTCCGCTTCTTGTTTTTTCTGTATATGAAGGGTAGCACTCTGTTTTTAGGTTATGTGAAAATTATTAAATTACATACAAACCACTTCTTAACTTTTTAAATCATAAGTGGATGCAAAAGAAGCAGTTTCACTATCAGCTAAGCCATTGTTTACTTCCTCTTTCCGAAACCGGAAATCCAGCGATGCCAGGCCCAGACTACTAGAGAACAGATCCAACAAAACACTCTTACTACTTACTAAATTAAAATGATTTTTGCAGTATGTACTGCATACTACATTCGTAGGTATGGAGCAGGCGGTTTCAAAAACAGCCTCTGTCTTATCAGGTCTTAATCCACCATGAGCAAAGCACTTTGCAGCATTTAGCAAGTCACAGCGGCAAGGACAAACGTCCTTTAAAAGGCAGAAATTCGAGCAGAACCAGATACATGTTAGACAGCCATCTGCATTGACCGAGTTGGGGTTGGAAAGAGGGATAGAGGGAGATGAAGAGAGTGGGAGATGATAGTGGTGAGATGGATAGTAGTCGTAGCAGCTGGAGTCCAGCACGTCCCCAGCAGGAGGTCATCTACGGCAGCAACTCATAGGAACCTACCAAATCCCAAATTAAAGGGAACGCCTATTTTGGGGGTAAGCCGACAAAACAATGTCGTCTGCTTAGAATTTATCCTCTCCGCAACAAAAATAATTTTGATTAAAAAAACTAAGCTCTTGTCGTCATGGTTGCAAAAGACAGTTAATCAAGGGATTACCAAATAATCACAATACTGATAGAGGGACTACGACCACTGTACAAAATGTTGTGCCAATCTTTCTACCAATCCTGTTGAGATGTTTCACTGAACAAGGAATGTGATTTATCTTCTACTCTCATCTCATTCTATGTGTCCTCCTCATGCAACAAGCCCCTGCCTTGTTTAGCCCCCTATTTCAAGCTCAGCTCAAAAGCCCGCCTCCTTTACCTGGTCAAAGACGGGATACATGACACTGTAGAGAGCCATCGAAACTGTGGAGGCAGTATCGGCTTCATTCTTCGTGTCTTCCATGGTCATTCTTGACCGATCGATGACCCTTTGTTTGTGCGCTTGTCCACTGATGCCTGCTTCAGAGCGTTCAATCACTCATGGAGATTGATGGAACGGGAGCAGGAAAGGACCTGAGGAAGACGAGGGCGGCAGATGTGAGCAAGGAAGGAACTGAGGGATGAAATAAGAGTGGAGAGAATGCAGTTAAAAGGGGGACAATCAAAAATCAATTGAACCACATTAGTTCTGTGTTTTAATGTCCTCCAATGAAAAGTAAAAACTGCGGTCAGAGATGTAATAAATTCATAAAAGATTTCTGATAATGATTCCTACAAATCTCAGCTTTATGGCCTCTCATTAAAAGTCATAAAACCCTGTGTGCACTTCTTCCCTGTGAGCCGCTCAGTCGCAGGCATGATAATCACGTAAGAGTCACACTGAGAGAGGGTGTGTACTTTACTGCTCCACCGGGTGCAATGGTGACAGAACTGCCATGAGTCATACCTTAATAAGGAACACCCTTTCCAATATTACGGCTACAATAAAAATACCAGGGATAAATTTAGAACCTGGCACGCACAGTTGTTTTTTTTTCTGCAAACCTTCCACAAAAAGGAGCAGAACCTGGTTGCTGACATGGGGGATATTCTCCTCTAATGGTTTGAATTACATCTCTTTTCAGTCACAAACACACACACCTGTATATGACACAACAAGGACCAGTTCTTCCTCAACTATTGTTTGTTGTGTGACACATTTAAAGGATCTGCAATGACGTAGTTTGTCATTCATCTCATCATGCCGTGCAGTAGAATGTTTATTGTAGGGCAGGGACGCTCTTAAATACCAAGTTTGTCTCCATGTGTGTGCCTTCACTTTTAAAGACATGAGTGAATCACTTTTTCTGACAACCTGGTTGTGGGTTAGCTGAATCTAAAGGCTTTAAGGTTTAGTAGATTTTCACTTAGCCATCTGATACCTAGGTCCAATGTGACTTGGTTTAAGAGAGGAGGATCAGTGTGCGTCTGCTCAGAGGTTTCAGAAACAGACACCATGAGGAGATAACAGCAGACATGGTTACAGATGGTTAATGTCTGTGGGCATTAAAGAGCCTAAAGAGCAGTGTCTGCTGCCCTCTCTGGCCAGAAGTTTCAAATGTGTTTTACCTCAGACCACATTCATTTTCAGCTGGGTGTAGCCTGAGTGGTCAGATGTAGTCTGAGTGGTTTGGAAAAACAACCGCCATCATTTTATTTTAGATGTTGAGCAATTTCTGGAATAACAATGATATTGCATTTGATAATAATGCAATTTTGGAGAGTATCTTAAGATAATGAAACCCTGTAAAAACACTAATAAAGATTTTTGGGGGGGGATTGACCCATGATTAAAACTAGTTCAATTGCAGCAAAAAGGCTTCAACAGTTCAGCAACCATTCAAGCTACCATAAACAACCTTCCAGGTTTCACTCTAAATCCACTTTCTTCAAAAGCCACAACACCTCTCATGAAGGAAAAAAATATTTAACTCCAGTTTCCTGAGGTACATGAATGTCTCTGAAGGAGAGTGAGAGGTTAAAACCTAATTTGTTGACATAACTGCTCTTAAATCCAGCTGTTTTCTGATCATGTTGTTCTCACACAGTCTAGAGTGGAAGAAATCTCCTTTTTTTTTTTTTAAAACAAAAAACTGGCATAAAATAAAAATGGATGCAGGGTGTTTCCAGGCAACATAATTAAATTGATCCATATATGAAAGGCATTTTTGTAGTTTACATCAGCCCAAGATGTGATGTGTTCATGTGGTGCAACTTTGATATCAATAACATATACAAATATTAAATAATACTATATTACAACTTTTGTTAAAGAAATAAGGACAATTTGGGATGAAATCGAAACATGGCTGTCTTAAATATGTGATTATAAAATTGAGTTCTAACCAGTAACTTGTCTTTTCCATAACTGTGGCAAAATAAGACGCCCGTCTGGATGTCAAATTCTGTTTTCATCATTTATTTTAAGAAACTTATTCTGAATAATTGGAAAATTAAGGAAGCACCTACGCTTCTCATGAAATATTATCTGAGTATTGAAAGGACAATATCGGAGGACAGGAACAAAGGAAAACTACTTGACAGTATATGGAGCAAGATGCATGAAGCTCTGTAGACTGAGAAGCCACAAAATCACACGATTGCCATAAACTCTAAGGAACCCCCCTCAAACGTGATGTATTAACGCAAGTGTGTGTGTGTGTGTGTGTGTGTGTGTGTGTGTGTGTGTGTGTGTGTGTGTGTGTGTGTGTGTGTGTGTGTGTGTGTCTATATGTCAGTGAAGGTGGATGGTGAACAAGTGTAAACCTGCAGAGTGGATGTAAGGGATACAAACTATCTGTGAGTACATCAATTTAAAGAAACTGTAATGTGAATGAATAACACAAACAGGATCTATGAAATGATATATGATTTCCTTGTTTGTTGTTTTTTGCATGTTTTTATTTTTTGGGAATTAATATGATTAATTATTTGACTCACAGACTGAACTGATGTATTTAGACCCTTGCACACTCAATAAAATCATATTATATAACAAAAAATAATAATTTTGGTAAAGAAAAAAATCAGGAATGACATTCTGAAAGTACACACACAGTTGTGCTCATAAGTTTACATACCCTGGCAGAATTTGTGATTTTTTTTTTGGCCAATTTTCAGAGAATATGAATGATAAGAGAAAAACTTTTTTTCCACTCATGGTTAGTGGTTTGGTGAAGCAAAATGTTTATCAAACAACTGTGTTTACTCTTTTTATATTATAAAGACAAAGACTGAAACTACCAAAGAAACCATAAATTCTGCCAGGGTATAAACTTATGAGCACAACTGTATATAAAAAATAAAAAATTATAAAAATATATTTTAAAAAACAGAAACTGAATTTGACTCCTGTATATCCAAAATGTATCATCTATGGTTAAATCACTATTTTTAAAATATTGTGTCCACTAAAAGGAGTAAAAGGTAAGGAAACATGGCAGAAATATCTATAAATAGGCACCTCGTCATAATGAATAAAGCCCCAGCTGGACATTCCCCCTAATCAATCACCTACGCAGTAAATAATCAAACCACTTCATTATATGAAGATGTGCCTGCAATAAGCCTCTGATATGATTCCTAATGGCTGACATGAGAGTACAGATACACCTGTCTGGGCAAAAGTCGGTCAGGAAACTAGTTCAGTTATTACTGTAAACTATGAGAAATCTTCCTGATACAAAAAACCTATAAAACGTGTAAATAAAATGAATGATATGAATTTTAATCCATGATTTTGCATGTATTGCTCATGTTGTAAAGAGACTAGCAGTGATGTGAGGTGATGCTGTTTAACCTCTGTACTCTAACGACTTTTGCGCCTAGACTGAATGATAGAAAGGGTTTGTAAGTAACTCCAAGACACATACCTGTTTCAGTAATACTGCCACCACTGGAGAAGCAGTATGGGAAGAAGGTGGGTAATTTTAAGGCGCTAATAATACCTACAGGTAGCATTAACGCGCTAATAAGAGATTATCAGTGCAGAGCAGGTGATCAACTCCGCCCTTAGCTCACAAGCGATATGTCGCTAGCTAAAGGTCTGGCGTTAAAACAGCGACAATATTAAAGATATAACAACGAGATACAGATGATTCAGATGTTGGATCCAAAAGGAACACTCACCCTTTTCTTGTTGTGCTTTATGTCATTCAGGAAGTTTTCCTGCCTGGCAAACAGTAGCTGAGAGCCGGGGTAGGCGGTGCTGAGTTCCGTCCCTTGGTATCCCACGAGAGGCTGTTTTGTAGTTCTTTCGTTCACTCTCTCTCCCACGTCTTCACTGTAAAAGCAACCAATATGGACTTCAAATCCCAGAAGGTGCAGGTGGTGTGTTTTTTTTAACCCTTAAGTTGCTTTCATTACTACATTAGGAGCATTAATGTGATCTTCATGTTTTACAAATAACACAATATAACATTACTATCTTAATTGGCATACATGAGGTCATTTTAAACATATAGAACAAACAATTCAGTTACATTTAGCATGGGGCGCAAAATGTTCATTCTATGGGGTTCCGTTTGTGTCAAAATATATGGGGTTCCGTTTGTGCCAAAAATATGTCGTCATGCGTACTGTCTAGGTCTACTGAGCATGTGAGAAGACATCTGTCTATGTCCATGGAACGTAGAACTGTCCTTGTGTCATTTGACTTTGTCATTACATCGTGTCGTCATGATGTGTCATTTGACAAAGAGTCATTATGATGTGTTGTTTGACAGTGTCATTATGATGTGTTGTTCGGCAATGTCTAATAACGTCTTGTATGACACATAGACAGTATAAAATATTGACGTAGTATCCGTGACGTCACCCATCTGTTCCTGAGAGCTGTTTTGAAGCCAATCGACGGCAGCAGCCATATTGGAAATGTGGAACTCAACCAGGCAGAGTGTGACGTAGTGTGAGCCTCCTAGCCAACAGCTATATGTTCCCGACCGGGAGTCACGTCAGTCATGTCCTTATTTGGGCAAAAACTCGTAATCTTAATATCTTCTGAACCGTCACATTAGAAAAAAAATTTACCCCCCTACAGTGTGTGCCATTAGAGAGATTAGCTTCATAGGCCCAAACTCTTTTTTGAACCAGGCTGTAAACATGTTTATTAATGCTGCACAGGTCGTCTTTTTCCCATTCATGTCTATGTGGTTTCCAGTGTTTCTGCAGACAGCCTCAAGCGGATTTTCGATGTATTGCAGTTTGTAGCACTTCCGCATGGGCTTCATCGTTTGAGACCAGAGGTTGCCGCTTGGTTTGACAGCGTCTT